>NC_135809.1:48646609-48960889 GCF_964213995.1 Mustelus asterias
TAATCTTTCATAGAATCATATAATCCCTACAGTGCAGAAGGAGGCCATTCGGCCCATCGAGTCTGCACCGACCACAATCCCGCCCAGGCCCTATCCCCGTAACCCCACATATTTACCCTGCTAGCTGCCCTGACACACGAAGGGCAGTTTAGCATGGCCAATCAACCTAATCCACACATCTTTGGACTGTGGAAGTAATCCATCTGCAACCTTATTAAATGCCATTTGGAAATCCAAATAGACCACACATATATGTACCCCTTTATCCGCATTACTTGTTACTTCCTCAAGTAACTCCAATAAATTAATCAAACACGAGTTTCCCTCTGCCAAAGCCATGTTGACTATGCCTGGTTGCATTTGGATTTTCTAATAATAGGCTCCATTTCTTTCCGTATGTCAGATGGTAGGCTAACTGGACTGTAGTTTCCTGCTCTCTGTCTCCCTCTTTTCTTGAATAGAAGAACTGCATTTATTATTTCCCAATCAATTAAAATCTCAGGAAATTTTGGAAAATCACAACTAATGCACCTTCTCAGCAGCCACTCCTTTTAAGACACTAGGCTGCAGTGTTAAGACCATAAGACCATAAGACATAGGAGCGGAAGTAAGGCCATTCGGCCCATCGAGTCCACTCCACCATTCAATCATGGTTGATTTCAACTCCATTTACCCGCTCTCTCCCCATAGCCCTTAATTCCTCGAGAAATCAAGAATTTATCAATTTCTGTCTTGAAGACGCTCAACGTCTCGGCCTCCACAGCCCTCTGTGGCAATGAATTCCACAGACCCACCACTCTCTGGCTGTAGAAATTTCTCCTCATCTCTGTTCTAAAGTGACTCCCTTTTATTCTAAGGCTGTGCCCCCGCGTCCTAGTCTCCCCTGTTAATGGAAACAACTTCCCTACGTCCATCCTATCTAAGCCGTTCATTATCTTGTAAGTTTCTATCAGATCTCCCCTCAACCTCCTAAACTCCAATGAATATAATCCCACGATCCTCAGACGTTCATCGTATGTCAGGCCTACCATTCCTGGGATCATCCGTGTGAATCTCCGCTGGACCCGCTCCAGTGCCAGTATGTCCTTCCTGAGGTGTGGGGCCCAAAATTGCTCACAGTACTCCAAATGGGGCCTAACCAGTGCTTTATAAAGCCTCAGAAGTACATCCCTGCTTTTGTATTCCAAGCCTCTTGAGATAAATGACAACATTACATTTGCTTTCTTAATTACGGACTCAACCTGCAAGTTTACCTTTAGAGAATCCTGGACTAGGACTCCCAAGTCCCTTTGCACTTTAGCATTATGAATTTTGTCACCGTTTAGAAAATAGTCCATGCCTCTATTCTTTTTTCCAAAGTGTACGACCTCGCACTTGCCCACGTTGAATTTCATCAGCCACTTCTTGGACCACTCTCCTAAACTGTCTAAATCTTTCTGCAGCCTCCCCACCTCCTCAATACTACCTGCCCCTCCACCTATCTTTGTATCATCGGCAAACTTGGCCAGAATGCTCCCAGTCCCGTCATCTAGATCGTTAATATATAAAGAGAACAGCTGTGGCCCCAACACTGAACCCTGCGGGACACCACTTGTTGAGCGCTATTGATAGAGTTTGGTCAATGTTTTGCATTTTCAAGTGTGAGGTGCTGGATCTTGACAAAGAGGCCAGAGGAGATAACTGGCCTGTCAGGAGAAAGTCTGCTTCAGTAATGAGGCCTATGTTTGCAGCTCCTCTTGGAGCAGAGGCAGTAGAGAAGGGAAGGTGTGTACAGAGAGAGGAGGAGGAGGAAGAGGGTTCCCAAAGGACGCCCTACCCACCAAGGGTCTTTAAGGTACACTGTTACATCAGTACTAGGATTAGTGCCTGAGGTCTGCTTTTCAAAAAGGACATGATCATTGGATTGTGCCGTCTCTGACAACCCAAACTACAGCTGTGCGGTAGGGTGAGGAGGGCATTGCCATGGGCTATCAAGGTCATTAAGTTTCTACACCAGTCGATCCTTGCAGGCAGAGGCAGGTGATATGAATGACATTTCACAGCTTGATGTTCATCGCTGTGTCATGGGGGGGGGGGGGGGGGGGGGGTGACAGGGACCCTACATATTGAATTTCATTGTCTTCTCACTGACCAGGCAGAGCTCAGCCAGGCTGGCAGGATTCTGAATGGTGCAGGGTGCAATTGATGGCACACATGTGGCTCTGCAGCCCTATTTATTAATGAGGCAATTTCTATAACCAGAAAGGCTACCGCTCTACAATGTCCAATTGATGAGTGATTATACTAAGAAGATCCTCTCATTGAATTCCTGCTAGCCAGACAGTAGCCACAATGTCATGAGCCTTTAGTAGTCAGCCTTTCTCACCATCTTTCAGCCACCCTGACCAGAGGCTGGCCACTGGATGCCAAGAGATACCTGCTTCACACCCAACTCCACTCTACCACTGGCCATGGAAGGACAATGCAATGAGTGCCAAGCAACAACTGGGAATGTCATGGAGCAAACCAGTTGGGAGCTGCGCTACAATACTCTCCAGAGAATGTGCCCTAGAAGGCTATGGTCTGCTGCATCCTCCACAGCCTTCCATTATGAGGAGACAACCCTTGCAACCAGACACTCAGTAGCCACCTGTGAAGAAGGAGGAAGCAGAGCAGCAGGTGGATGAGGCAGGGAGGAGGTATATCTCGGACCCCGTCACTCCAGCCAGGCTTTCTGCCAATGGATACCGAGCCTCCAATTCCTGTAACACGTCATCCTAATATTAATTACTGCACTTCTCTCACTTATAAATCCAATTATTGTGTTCCATCACAATGTACTCCGAGCCAAAATCTTAAAATAAAATACTCCAACAAACAATAAAGTCCATATGCACTTCATCCAACAATACTTCCAATAATAGCTACAAAACTAAACTGTTCTCCCTTGTGCAATCCCTGTGTATCAATCATACAGGTTCCTTTGCCTGGCTTGGTGTACCTACACAGTGCTACCCCGTGACTGCAGCATGCTGCAGAAGGTTTCTGACTTGCACTTGAGGAAACTCCGGATAGCCTTTCAGGACGGCCTAGAGCAGCTCTGGGCCTTGTGAGCCAGGCTTTGGAAGATGCTAAATTAGTGAGAGGTAGAATCAGAGACTCCCTACAGTGCAGAAGATGCCATTCGGCCCATTGAGTCTGCACTGACTCACTGAGAGAGTATTTTACCCAGGCCCTCTCCCCACCTTATCCCTGTAATCCCACACATTTACGATGGCTAATCCATCTAACCTACACATCTCTGGACACTAAGCAGCAACTTAGCATGGCTAATCCACCTAATCCTCACATCTTTGGACTGTGGGAGGAAACCGGAGTATCCGGAGGAAACTCACACAAACACAGGGAGAATTTACAAATTCCACACAATCAGCCAAGGCTGCAATTGAACCTGGGTTCTTGGAGCAGTGAGGTTGCAGTGCTAATCACTGTGCCACCATGTTGTCTCCTTAGGTGTTTATGTATAACTAGGTGGTGACCATTAATTATGCTCTAAGCTATGCTAATAATACATATAATATATAGGAGCAGACTGAAACCATGGTTATTGGGTTGGGGTGCTAAATATGTACAGAGTGGATCTGAAAATAAAAGTTTGTAAGTGCGTTAAGATTAAAGTCCAGTTCTAACCTTTGCCACTTGCTTATTGGGGTTGCGACAGACCATCATCAGTCTAGGCTGGCTTGCTGAAAGGCAACAAGAAGGGCAGCAGAAAAGAGGCAGTGGTGAGAGCACAAGTGTTATAATCCTGAGAGAGATTAGCAGGTTCGATTGTGCACGACTGCCTCTTCACCAGGGCAGCATTTCAGCAATCCTAATGACCTATTGGTGGACAGGTTTCTGGACCTGCTGTGACACCCTGCAAGGCCCCTTTAAGCACCAGTATCTGCAGCCATGATGGCAGCAGCCTGAACCTGCATGAAAATAAACGTGGACCCCGCGGCCTCAGTTAAACGTTCACTGCAGTAATGAGACAGTGGGTGGGGGGATTCCTCTCTCTGCTTCAATGGAAGCTGAGATATCAGTCAGCAAGGTGCTTTATCCCAGGATCCACATGCTGTCATGGAGTTGGGCTCCACTTTGCACCGGAAAGGATAGGTTGCAAGCTGTGTGTGAATGAAGCCCGTACCAAGTTGGAGTTGGACTCCTCAATGCTCCTCGACGGTGATGACAGGCTTTCTTGCAGGCCTGCCAATGCAGCAAGCATCTCAGCCCGCATGTTCATCGGCATTGTCCTGTCTGCCATCCCAGTAAAGTCCTCATCTGAGTCCTTCAGCAGAACTTGCCTGTGACCTCTTCACCCTCTGATAAGCTGCCATACGAGAATGCATCCTCCTGGTCCAGCTTCGTGTTGGCAGATAGCAGCTTGATTCTGAAATAGGATTTGAAAATGTCTATATGACAGGAATATATCAGTGTCCTCAATGCTCCTGGTGACAGCGAATGCAACAGCCATAGTTACAGACAGTCCCGTAATACAGAGGGACAGCTCATCCAGGAGGGGTCAGTTGATAAAAGCATGCCTGTCCCCTGTCAATCCTACCTTGCTCCCTGTTATGGGCCATCTTGCCCTGCAAGAAGGAGGGCAGGACATCAGTGATTGTGTTGCAATGCATTTTATTGTTTTCCTGTCATAACTGAATAGCTGTAGCTATGTAGCAGCAAAAGTTGTTGAGAGGCTGACAGCATTTCATCTATGTGAGAGTGAGACAGAGTATCTGGACGTTAGGCAGGATATGTACTGATTACTAGATATTGCTGATGGTTGAGTGATGATTCTTTGGGCCCGATTTTACCAAATCTTCGTGCCCGTTTTCGGGCGCAAAATCGCGGTAAAGTTGGGCATCGGGCCTTTAACGCGATCTGCACCCGAATCCGAGCAGATCGCGGCTTTACTGACACCCGATTCGGCCTCCAACGGCTCTCTGACCCAGGTCATCCTCTGGTTGGCGAGGGGGGGGCGGGACCCAGATCATCCTCTGGTTGGGGGGGGATGTGGCTGGGAGAAGGGGGGGGTGTGACGTTTCATCCTCGGGGGGGGCGGGGGGGGGGGAGGGGGTGGGAGAAGGGGGGGTGTGACGTATCATCCTCTGGGGGGGGGGGGGTTCCGCTGCCAGTCTGCGGCCGATCCCTCCTCCCCACCGGAGGAATGATTCCCTCCACCGGAGTGGCCGCATACTTCAAACACCAAGACTGTCATCATTCACCTCAGCGGAACGCAACAGTGCCACACTTTCTTTGCACCATCTGATCAGGGCACTGATGCAGAATGAAACGACCAGGGTAAATGCCAAAGACTAAGTAGATTTGCGATATGAGCCATGTTCGTCCCGAAGGAGTAAATAGAAGGATAAATAATCTTGAGTTATTCATTTGGATCTGAGTTGTCTCTTGGTACACCGGCGAGGATGGTGTGTTTTTTTTTGCACTGCTGAAGCAGCTTTACATTGATAATTCCCATTGCTTGTTCAAGTTCACTCAGTTGACCAGTGAAACACTGACGTGAATGATGACAGTCTTGGTGTTTGAAGTATGCGGCCACTCCGGCGGAGGGAATCGGTCCTCTGGTGGGGAAGAGGGCTCGGCCGCAGACTGGCAGTGGAACCCCCCCAGAGGATGATACGTCACACCCCCCTCCTTCTTCCATCCCCCACCACCCCCCCACCCCGCCCCAGATGGTCTGTGTCAGAGAGCCGCTTTCTGCTTTTTTTTTCTTTCGCGCTCGGGCGCGCTCGGTCAGATTTTTTTTGAACTGCACACGCGCAGTTCAGAGCTCCGATCGGTCCACCAGCACTAAGCCTCACCCACAGCACAAATCGGACCGAGCCGGCAAAACGCGTATGGGCGCGCTGGAAAGAGGATTCCAGGCGTGGATCTATTTGACACTTGGATTCAGCACTTAGACTCAAAATGGTAAAAGACCCCCTTTGAGTAGTAGTGTGAGGGGCGTTTGATGGCGGCACGGTAGCACAGTGGTTAGCACTGCTGCTTCACAGTGCCAGGGAACCGGGTTCGATTCCCAGATTGGGTCACTGTGTGTGTGGAGTTTGCACGTTCTCCACGTGTCAGCGTGGGTTTCCTCTGGGTGCTCTGGTTTCCTCCCACATTCTGAAAGACATGCTGGTTAGGTGCATTGGTCCAAACAGGTGCTGGACTGTAGTGACTCGGGGAATTTCACAGTAACTTCATTGCAGTGTTAATGTAAGCCTTACTTGTGACTAATAAGTAAATTTTACTTTAGCAAGTGGTAGGTGTTGTGTAAAGATGCATTCAGTTACCTTGACCAGCCACGTTAGATCGTTGAATTCCTTGCGGGAATGCAGCCAGGTCTTCAGGGTCACACCTTGGAAATCGAGTCCCTGGCCACCTATTCCCATTTCCTTCTCAGGATTTGCCCTGAGGGGCTCCCTGGAAAAGCATCATCTCTCTCGATTCCCCCTTTTTCACTTCTAATCATGGATTAGTTACAGCACAGAAGGAGGCCGTTTGGCCTGCCATGTCCATTCTGGCTCTCTGCAAGAGATATTCAGCTAGTCCCATTCCCCTGCATTGTCCCCCGGCAATGTGCTTCTCTTCAGTTAATTATCCAATTCCCTTCCAAAATCTTCTATTGAATCTGCCTCCAGTGCACTTTCAGGTCTTAACAACTTACTGCGCAAAGCAACTTTTCCTCATGTCGCTGTTGCAACTTTTGACAATTTGCTTGGCCGGAATTTTGTGGCCCTTCCCGCCGGTGGGATCTTCTAGTCCCACCAATGAGAAATGCAGGCTAGTCATGTGTCATGCCGCACACACTGCTGAGTTTTGAATGTGCAGCCAGTCAGCAGCGCATTCCATGCGAGGCTGCACACTCAGATTATTTTGGATGCACTTAAAGTGCCATAACCTACAGGGCTATGGACCTAGAGCTGAAAAGTGAGATTAGGCTGGACAACTCTTTCCAGCCAGCATAAAAACAATGCGCTGAAAGGCTTCCTTCTGTTTATCATTAATTTTCTGTATTTCCATGAGGAGGCTGCCCAAGTCTTTGGGCTGACTGCTCAATGGGACCAGCCGTGTGTCTGAAAATGGGCCTTGACAAACATTTTCTCCTCAGTGTTTTATATGAAGAATACTTATGGGGTGATGCTTAAAAAGAAAAATCACCCCTCAGTAACAATTCAGCTGCTACAGTTTACCAGCTCTTTATAGTTTTTGTATGGAAAATACATTACATTTCAGTTTTCTTCCCACCCCTATCAAACTGCCCTCATGTATACATTTCACTAGCAGGCTGCAACTCCTTATTCATTCTAAGTCCTCCTCGTCACTAGTGAACATGAACTACAATTCAATCATCTTGATGGCATTTTCTGAACCTAAAACTCCAGATATTGCTGGTTTACCAACTTAGCTTTCATTCTGTTTACCTCACGATGAAAGGCTTTCTGTGATTAATACCTCAATATGAGCACGGGTGGCACAAATGATCACGAAAACAAAACTTGCTCTCCGCAGAAATTAATGGGCATGTCACAATAATATTGCCCTTGTTTTAATGTACTTCAGGGCTGCATCCCAAATCGTGCATTACAGCAAATGGAAGTCATGTGCAAATATAGACTCTGACAGGAAAGAGTAAAATTGATGAAAACTTAGGCCCATAAGTTTTAACCAAATGTGCCCGACAGGAATTGTGAGTTAGAAATTATGAAAATTAACTCATCGCTCCATTCCTGTCAGAAACACAGTGATTTCAACTCCAGAACGGACTGAGGCATTAAAAGGAACTGCCAGAAAAGGTTGGCTGTGTTATTCACAAATGTAAGTTAGTCTGTTATGACATTATTCGGACACCAATGTGATTTTTACAGGATCAGGGAGTGATATCACAAGTCCTGGTGCTTCTCCTGTTTCCAGGTCCCTTATTCTATCTTATTCATGCATAATTTTATTTTCCTTTTAAGGTTAACCAACCAATTCATCAACCAATCACACAAAGGTCCGAGTAAAATGATAATTCACATTGTTGGCATTTAGTTTTAAGTATCATCCGATATAAATGCAGCATTGGTCATTAATATCAGAAGTTGCATATTAATATATAATGCAGTGTTAGTTTGTGTGCTCCTATAGGTGATACCACCATGACTATTAAATAAAGTAAAGAGAATGAGCTTCAACAGCATTGTGCAATATTGTTAATGTGACAGGAAAATATCCTATTAGTTATTTATAAAACCGCGCAGACTATAAAAAAGGGCAGTATTTTCTACCCAACCCAACCCGCTGTGCATTTCACAGCAGTGGAGGCAGCACATCATTGGCCGGCGACGGATCTTATGGTCCTGCAATTGTCAACAGGGTTGTCCAATGAATGCACCTCTCACTGCCAGAAAATCCACAGTGGGGGTGCACCAGTGAGAAGGGCTGGAAAACTCAGCCACTGATTTTGGTGAGTACCTCAGCCCTCGGTGCATGGCACCACATGCAAATGGCGATAGTAAATTCATAATTGTGGAAAGATTCAACATTTGCAGACCGGATAAACTGCACAAAACTACATCCATTCTGTAGGAATAGGAGAAGACTTTCTTCCGCTTGGGTTTGTGATGCTATTCAATATATTTATTTCATACAAGGGGTGCAACTAGATTCTATTTTATCAGTAATCTCACAGGGTAAAAAGATCAAATGACTCCTGAGCAACAAAGTGGACTAATTGAACAACGTACATCTTTGCTGTCAGTGAGAAGCATTGGAGCCCTCGGGTATCTCTGTGTGAACAAAGAACAAAGAACAGTACAGCACAGGAAACAGGCCCTTCGGCCCTCCAAGCCTGTGCCGCTCCTTGGTCCAACTAGACCAATCGTTTGTATCCCTCCATTCCCAGGCTGCTCATGTGACTATCCAAGTAAGTCTTAAACAATGTCAGCGTGCCTGCCTCCACCACCCTACTTGGCAGCGCATTCCAGGCCCCCACCACCCTCTGTGTAAAAAACGTCCCTCTGATATCTGAGTTATACTTCGCCCCTCTCACCTTGAGCCCGTGACCCCTCGTGATCGTCACCTCCGACCTGGGAAAAAGCTTCCCACTATTTACCCTATCTATACCCTTCATAATCTTGTACATCTCTATTAGATCTCCCCTCATTCTCCATTTTTCCAGGGAGAACACCCCCAGTTTACCCAATCTCTCCTCATAGCTAAGACCCTCCATACCAGGCAACATCCTGGTAAACCTTCTCTGCACTCTCTCTAACGCCTCCACGTCCTTCTGGTAGTGCGGCGACCAGAACTGGACGCAGTACTCCAAATGTGGCCTAACCAGCGTTCTATACAGCTGCATCATCAGACTCCAGCTTTTATACTCTATACCCCGTCCTATAAAGGCAAGCATACCATATGCCTTCTTCACCACCTTCTCCACCTGTGTTGCCACCTTCAAGGATTTGTGGACTTGCACACCTAGGTCCCCCTGTGTTTCTATACTCCTGATGACTCTGCCATTTATTGTATAACTCCTCCCTACGTTATTTCTTCCAAAATGCATCACTTCGCATTTATCCGGATTAAACTCCATCTGCCACCTCTCTGCCCAATTTTCCAGCCTATCTATATCCTGCTGTATTGCCCAACAATGCTCTTCGCTATCCGCAAGTCCAGCCATCTTCGTGTCATCCGCAAACTTGCGGATGACACGAAGATATAACATTAAAGAAGCCAGTGGACAAACATGAATGGTTCACAATTGTATCTGTCTTTTCTTGATTAACAAGTCTGAAGAATCTGCTGATTGCTGCTTCTCACTGCTATATATTTTCAATATCTATTCTGCAACACAATGTTATCAAGATATTCCAATACATTTAAAAACTCACAAAAAGCCCCAAGATTGAATAGGATAATAGGTAAGTAGACAACAGGACAAGTTAATGGAAATAACTCTTGAGAATCATGTGTTGTGCAAAACAGGCTACTGAATCACTACAAGCCCATTATGCACTGCTGTCTTGGCAATTTCACCCCACAAAGCCAGATCACAATAAACTTTAATGAGCAACAAAAGCAATAGAATTCTAGCCATGATTCCACCACATGTTCACAAGATAATTATAGATTGCAAATGCTATCAGTCATGCTGAGGGTAAGAGAGTGGGTTTTCTGACTTTAATTAATTATTTATTTTTTCAGTTAATTTTGGGTTTAAAATCGGAGGTTTTTTTCAAAACCGGAAGTCGGGCCAGGAGAGGCCTGGGGAAGTTTTTGGAGGGTTTAAAAGCGCACCAAAGTATACAGCGGGCAGCATCGTAGCGGGCAGCAGAGTGAGTGGGAAGTTGAGTGAGCTGTCAGGGCTTTGGCTCACAGGGCTTGGACGAGCAGGGGTGAGTTTTTGTTTCCTTACACTCTTATTAACTTTTCACTGTCTTACTTGACATAAAGTGTCCAGTATGAGTGTGAAACCAGTGTGTTGTTCCCAGTGTAGGATGTGGGAGGTCCTGGAGGCATCTGGCCTCCCGGACATCCACATCTGTGAGGGGTGTGTCGAGCTGCGGTTCCTGAGGGACCGTGTTAGGGAGCTGGAACTGCAGCTCGAGGATCTTAGGCTGATGAGGGAGAATGAGGAGGTGATAGACAAGAGCTATCATCAGGTGGTCACACCAGGGCAACGGGAGGAGGCCAAGTGGGTGATGGCCAGGAAGGGTAAGGCTAGGGTGGTTGAGAGCACCCCAGTGGATTTGCCCCTGCACAACAAGTACTCCTGCTTGAGTACTGCTGGGGGGGACAGCCCGCCTGGGGGAAGCAGCAGTGGCCGTGTCTCCGCAGTGGAGTCCAGCCCTGTAACTCAGAGGGCTAAGGAAAAGAGGAGGAAGGCGGTATTAATCGGGGACTCGATGGTGAAGGGGACAGACAGGCGTTTCTGCGGAGGTAGGCGGGATTCTCGCATGGTGGTCTGCCTCCCTGGGGCCGGGATCCAGGATGTCGCTAGTCGCGTCCCGGAAATCCTGAGGTGGGAGGGAGAGGAGCCTGAGGTAGCGGTACATATTGGTACCGCTGATGTGGGTAGGAAGGGAGAAGGGGTCATGAAAAGGGAGTACAGGGAATTAGGGAGACAGCTGAGAAAGAGGAAAGCAAAGGTAGTAATCTCAGGATTACTGCCTGTGCCACGGGAAGGTGAGGGCAGGAATGGAGTGAGGTGGAAGATGAATGTGTGGCTGAGGGACTGGTGCAGGGGGCAGGGATTCAGGTTCCTGGACCATTGGGACCTCTTTAGGGGCAGGGGTGATCTGTATACAAAAAACGGGTGGAACTTGAATCACACGGGGACCAATATCCTGGCCGGTAGGTTGGCTAAGGCTACTGGGGAGAATTTAAACTAGATAGGTTGGGGGGAGGGGAGCTAGAAGAGTTGACTAGGATCAAGGAACTAATTGATGGGGTGGAGGATGCAGGGGTAAGGGGAATTACAAAATTAATGGTAGAGGAGAGGGTGCAAGTGAATGAAGGCGGTAATTTAGATAAGGGAGTAGAGGGAGAGGGTGTTCGCGACTCATCAAAGCGGGTCCAGATAAAAGCTGGAATAAGGACACTTTGCCTGAATGCACGAAGCATTCGGAACAAGGTAAATGAGTTGATGGTGCAAATCAGCACGAGTGGGTACGATCTAGTGGCCATTACAGAAACGTGGCTGAAAGGTGACCAGGACTGGGAGATGAATATCCAGGGGTATCAGGCGTTTAGGAAGAATAGACAGGAAGGAAAAGGTGGTGGGGTCGCGCTATTAATAAGAGATAATATCAGGGTAGTACTGAGGGATGACATAGGCTCTGAGGAACAAAACGTGGAATCGTTATGGGTAGAGATGAGGAATAGTAGAGGGAGAAAGACACTAGTAGGTGTGGTATATAGGCCCCCAAATAATAATGTTGAGGTAGGGAGGGCTATAAACAAGCAGATAAGGGATGCGTGTAAAAACGGAACGGCAATAATCATGGGGGACTTCAACATGCACATTGACTGGCAGACTCAAGTCGGTAAGGGTGGAATGGAGGAAGAGTTCTTAGAATGCTGTCGGGATAGTTTCCTTGAACAGCATGTTACGGAACCGACGAGGGAACGAGCTATTTTGGATCTGGTATTGTGTAACGAGGTAGGTAAAATTAAGGATCTTATTGTGAAGGACCCTCTTGGGTCTAGTGACCACAATATGGTCGAATTTCTGATTCAGATGGAAGAGGAGAAAGTTTGGTCCCAAACCAGTGTCCTCTGTTTGAACAGAGGGAAATATGATAGGATGAGGGATGAATTGGCTAAGGTAGACTGGGAGAGCAGGCTGGCAGGTAGGATAGCTGAGGAACAGTGGAGGATTTTTAAGGAGATCCTTTTCAGTTCTCAGCAAAAATATATTCCAGCAAAAAACAAGGATTGTAAGAAAAGGGAGAACCAGCCGTGGATAACGAAGGAAATAAAGGAGAGTATTAAAATAAAAACAGCTGCGTACAGAGTGGCCAAAAATAGTGGAGAAACAAGTGATTGGGAAAAATTTAAGAAACAACAAAGAGAGACTAAGAAAGCGATAAAGAAAGGAAGGATAGACTATGAAGCTAGGCTAGCAATTAATATAAAAAATGATAGTAAAAGTTTTTATAAATATATAAAAAGGAATAGAGTGGCTAGAGTGAATGTTGGACCCTTGGAGGACGAGAGGGGGGAGTTAATAGTGGGAAATGAGGATATGGCTGAGTCTTTAAATAAGTTTTTTGTGTCGGTCTTCACGGTGGAGGACACAAATAGTTTGCCAAATATTAACGATAGAGGGTTGGCAGCAGGAGAAATACTTAATACAATTAATGTTACCAGAGAGGCAGTGCTGGGTAGACTAATGGGACTGAAGGTGGATAAGTCCCCGGGTCCGGATGGAATGCATCCCAGGGTATTGAAAGAAATGTCAGAGGTAATAGTGGATGCGTTAGTGATTATTTATCAAAACTCGTTGCATTCTGGGGTAGTGCCGGTTGATTGGAAAACGGCTAATGTTACGCCGCTGTTTAAAAAAGGAAGGAGACAAAAGGCGGGTAACTATAGGCCGGTCAGCTTAACGTCTGTAGTAGGGAAAATGCTGGAATCCATTATTAAAGAGGAGATAGCAGGGCATCTGGATAGAAATGGTTCGATCAATCAGACGCAGCATGGATTCATGAGGGGAAAGTCGTGCTTGACGAACATGTTGGATTTTTATGAAGATGTGACTAGGGCGGTTGATGGAGGAGAACCGGTGGATGCGGTGTTTTTGGATTTCCAAAAGGCGTTTGATAAGGTGCCCCATAAAAGGCTACTGAAGAAGATTAGGGCACACGGAGTTGGGGGTAGTGTGTTAAAGTGGATTGGGGACTGGCTATCCGACAGGAAGCAAAGAGTCGGAATAAATGGGTGTTTTTCCGGTTGGAGGAAGGTAACTAGTGGCGTGCCGCAGGGATCGGTACTCGGGCCGCAACTATTTACCATTTATATAGATGATCTGGAGGAGGGGACGGAGTGTAGGGTAACGAAGTTTGCAGACGACACAAAGATAAGTGGAAAAGTGAATCGTGTGGAGGACGGAGAAGATCTGCAGAGAGATTTGGACAGGCTGAGTGAGTGGGCGAGGATATGGCAAATGGAGTATAACGTTGAGAAATGCGAGGTTATACACTTTGGAGGAAATAATAACAAATGGGATTACTATCTCAATGGAAACAAATTAAAACATGCTACCGTGCAAAGGGACCTGGGGGTCCTTGTGCATGAGACGCAAAAGCCCAGTCTGCAGGTACAACAGGTGATCAAGAAGGCAAATGGGATGTTGGCCTATATTGCGAAGGGGATAGAATATAAAAGCAGGGATGTCTTGATGCACCTGTACAGGGCATTGGTGAGGCCGCAGCTGGAATACTGTGTGCAGTATTGGTCCCCTTATATGAGGAAGGATATATTGGCATTGGAGGGAGTGCAGAGAAGGTTCACCAGGTTGATACCGGAGATGAGGGGTTTGGATTATGAGGAGAGGCTGAGGAGATTGGGTTTGTACTCGTTGGAGTTTAGAAGGATGAGGGGGGATCTTATGGAGACTTATAAGATAATGCGGGGGCTGGATAGGGTGGAGGCGGAGAGATTCTTTCCACTTAGTAAGGAAGTTAAAACTAGAGGACACAGCCTCAAAATAAAGGGGGGTCGGTTTAAGACAGAGTTGAGGAGGAACTTCTTCTCCCAGAGGGTGGTGAATCTCTGGAATTCTCTGCCCACTGAGGTGGTGGAGGCTACCTCGCTGAATATGTTTAAAGCGCGGATGGATGGATTCCTGATTGGTAAGGGAATTAAGGGTTATGGGGATCAGGCGGGTTAGTGGTACTGATCCACGTCAGATCAGCCATGATCTTATTGAATGGCGGGGCAGGCTCGAGGGGCTAGATGGCCTACTCCTGCTCCTATTTCTTATGTTCTTATGTTCTTATGCTCATCTCATCCATCCAGAATGATATACAAACATAGGTATCAGGAGCAGGAGTAGGCCATTCAGTCCTTGAGCCTGCTCCACTATTTGATAACATATTACACTAGTGATGACAGCTCAAAAGTACTTAATTGGCTATAAAGCAATTTGGGATATCATGGAAGATGCTGTATAAATATAGGGTTTGTCTTTCATTAGACCTGCAATGGTGAAATTGGAGGTCCAATGCTGACTGTCTAATTAATCAAAGAGAATTCAACTGATATTAGGAAAATGGCTACACAGAAATTGCTACACTTACTAAACAATTCAACTCTGTAGCTAATACAACCTCACCATTCTGACCTCTCTGGCATAAACCTGCTGTCATACAACTGTGTTGTACACCGTGAATTTACAACCTATCCAAAGGCCCCATATGTCATTGCACTACATTTCTAGTAAAACAAATGTGAACATTGTGTTTTTAAAATTCCAATTATCGTTGTGAGCAGAAAAGGCAAATTAAGTCGAAAATGTAATTAATAAATGTAATTCATAAATAAGAAACTCCAACAGTGACTCAATGTTCTCCCCACAGCATCCAATTAGTTCTAAAATTACAGATTTCACTTACCATTTTTGACCAAGAACACATTCCTGGCAGTTGCTGCCACTGATGACCTTTAGGCAGATTTAGGGTTTTTAGTGGGCTATTCAAAAAAAAAAATCAGAGCCATGAAGATGCCCAAAGGTCAGAGGCAACAAGATAGAAACCCAGTGAAATGAACCTGACACTGTCAGATTATATTTAAAAGATGTTGACGAATATAAACTTTTTAAAGCCGGTCTTTCAGGTCTGAAGCTCTGACTGCTCAGTGTGGATGATTTGAGAACTACATTGACAACATCCACTCCTTCCAATACCTCACCAGCCTCCAGGCCCTAGAGTTGGAAGCCATCTGCACCTCCCTCTCCTGGGCCCTGGGTTTTAAGCAGATGGATCAGAAGACCTATCCAGTGGTATCCTCCAGAATAAAGGCCCAACAGAGAGTGGCTTCAGCAAATTGACTGATGAAACAGTATTTAAAGGAAACACCCACAGATCATTAAGATCTGTTTGCTATGGTGTTTTGTGGATTTCTGAGACAATTCTAAGCTTGGGGTTTAATTTTTTTCCCTCTTAATGCACTTCTTGCTTATCATGGGTGTTATTTTTTTACTTTATTCCTTTGAACAGAAGAATAGTTGGAGGAAGTAGAGCAATGGCAGCAACCTCAACCACCAGGAAAATCAGCAGGCAGAGCTTTTAGATAATGTGAGGGGGATGACTTATTACCAAAATCAAAGGCCAAAAGTCAGCACCTCTGAGAAGCAGCCTGCTCCAGGAGGCTGCACTTCACCAGGCCAGTTATCACCAATCTATGCCGCAGGATTCATTGCCCGCTAGACCAGAGGGCCTGTCTTTGCCAATGGTTCTCAGTGTTATTATCATCTTTAACATTTTCACCATAGTTAAAAAGCCCACCAACACCTCTACTTTCTCAGGAAACTAAGGAAATTCAGCATGTCCACTATGACTCTCACCAACTTTTACAGATGCACCATAGAAAGCATTCTTTCTGGTTGTGTCACAGTTTGGTATGGCTCCTGCTCTGTCCAAGACCGCAAAACACCACAAAGGGTTGTGAATGAAGCCCAATCCATCACGCAAACCAGCCTCCCATCCATTGACTCTGTCTACACTTCCCACTGCCTGGAAAAGCAGCCAGCATAAACAAGGACCTCACGCACCCTGGACATACTCTCTTCCACATTCTTCCGTTGGGAATCTGAGATCACGTACCAACCGACTGAAGAACAGCTTCTTCCCTGATGCCATCAGACTTTTGAATGGACCTGCCTTATATCAAAGTGATCTTTCTCTACATCCTAGCTATGACTGTAACACCATATTCTGTACCCTCTCCTTTCCTTCTCCCACATGCACTCTATGAATGGTATGTTTTGTCTGTATAGCGTGCAAGAAACAATACTTTTCACTGTATACCAATACATGTGACAATAATAAATCAAATCAAATCCATATCTCACAATCAATGTCCTCCTCACCAGAACAACTCTTCTCAATGGATGCCCGCAGCCATAATGAATGAACTCTGGAATTGCAGCATTCCAGGCCTGGGGTGTACAGCAAAACAACATTTCAGATTGTGCAAAGATAATCAGATGCTTTATGATGCCAATGATTTCAGATTTACATGATTTTTGTATTGTATTTACCTGATTCTGACACAAAATGTTTCAACTTCCTTCAAATTGAAGTTTGCCACTATTAGTTGTGAGCAGCAAGTGCCCAGTGGGTGCAAACTCATCTCGGAGTCAGAAAGATATGGATTCAAAGGCCACTCCAGAGAACTGAGCCACTTCAATGTAGTACTGAGGGAATGCTCTAATGCATCTTTCGGTGTCTTTCAGGTAAAATGTCAAATGGAAGCCTGCCTCCTTAGGTGGACATATAATATCCCATGGTACGACTTCCAAGAACAGGAAGGGAGTTATCACCAGTGTCCTGGTCAATATTTACTTATCAACCAATATCGTGATCACATGGTTGATCATGGAACATTGCTGTGCACAAATTCGTTATTGTGTGGAGTTTGCACATTCTCCCCATGTTGCGTGGGTTTCCTCTGGATGGTCTAGTTTCCTCCAAATTTGTACAAGTTAGGTTAATTGGCCATGCCAAATCGCCCCTTAGTGTTAAGGAGACTAAATAGATGGGATTAAGGGGATAGGGCCTGGGTGGGATTGTGTTCGGTACAGACTTGATGAGCTAAATGGCCTCATTCTGCACTATAGGGATTCTATGATTCTATATCCTGCATTAGAAGTGACTACACTCCTAAAGTAACTCAGTCGCTGTAAGGTGCTTAGGGATGTCTTGAGATCACAGCAGGTCACGAGCCTTTCTATATCATCATAACACAATGACACTGGAGACATTGAGAGTCTGGCTTATCCAAATTTACGGAGAATTAGATGTTATAATTAATTTTGTATTCCTATATCCAAATCCTATTTAACAACACAGTAATGGGCATAATTATCCATTAATGATTAGATTTTATCAGGGTGATTGGTTTTTTTCTCTCAGCGTCACACAATTATTTCTCCTGTACTAAAATGCACAATAGGTTATGTCCAAATGATCAAGCATCAGCTTACATTATTCAAGAATAACTGTAAAAAATGATTGTACTTATCATCCTGAGATAGATTACAGCAATAATTTCCTCAGTCCAGATGAGTTTCATTTGAGAGCGGCAAATCAATAACATAAATTTCTTATACAATGTTGACACTGAGTCAGTTTGCCAAAAATAATGATATATTGGTGGAATGTAGTACCTTGGAAATGTGGGTCCAATTCTACATTGTGTATTAGCTGAATAATAGAGGAAATCTGGTTGAAGATATAATACACCTATAGAAGATCAATACTTCCTCAACCAATGTCACAATATCCAGAATTTTCAAACATAAATCCAGTCATTAACTAACGGCAAAACAACTGGTTCCAAGAAACACACAGATCAGAAAGTGCCTGGCACATCAACCCAAAGCAGTTACCATTCAGAATCTTCTTGTGTGGCATGGTGAAACCCGGGGAAGATGACAGCTTGGCTGTACAGACATCAATCACAAGGTAGCAGTTCCCTCAGCACCAAAGCTTCTTTTATTATTCAACCATATGCATCAACCACTGTGGGGCTGGATCTTGTTCAAAATACAAGCTGGGGAACATTTGCGACTTCTACTATATCCCTGCTCTCCTTAATTAGGCATTCCCTGATGAGCCCCTGAACTGTGCATCTTCAGTGCACTCTCGCAATCTGTCAGTCTGTTTCCTTGCACCTCCCCATCTTCTGCTAAAGAAAATCAATAAAACTGGAACTTGATGTACAGTTTTACCAGTGGAACCAACATTTGACTCAGTAACGCTCCTTGCTATCAAACTCTTCAGTGAATATAAAAATATTTAACACAACACATTTCTATTTTAACAATGAAGTTAAAAAAAATTTATCCTCACCTCTTCAGTGTCATGATGCAATAAACGTGTTTACCTCCACCTAAGTGCCATCTTTCAGATGGATGGTTATAGGGGAGGCATTGGCAAAAAATAGAAATTTATGATCAAATATATACCAAAGGATACATTCCAAGTGACTTGAAATGTTCATTATTCCTTAAGTTACCTAAAGCAATGAAGTGCAATCAATTTAGAACTATAAGCTAAATGAGTCATCTGGTTAAAATGATACTGAAAATCATAATAAGAAATAATAACATTATTATTAAGCAGAAATTGATGAAGTACAATCTGTATTTGGACCTGGAGAAGGACCAAAAGCGAGGGAATACTTAACAGGAGAACATTTCTTAATAAATAGAGAAGGGAACAAGGACATTTACATTGGTTTCACACTATGAAAAACCATTTGATTGTCTTTGTCACCAGAGGTTAACGGATGTGTTGCTCTAATGTGACATCAACAGTAAAAGATGAGAGATTTATCCAGAGCCTATCTTGCGGCCAAATAGTGAGACCAGACTAAAGGATGGACACTGCAAATGAAGAGAGGAGTACAATACGGCTCTGATCTGTCACCAAGATTATCAGTACACAGAACAAATATTCCGACAATTACATGCACTTCCAGGCTTAAAAATTAAAGAACATAACTTACGGTCTGCTGACAACACCACGCTACTTGCAGAATTAGAAGAAACCTTATGTTTGGGGAGGCGATGACCTAGTAGTATTATCGCTAGACTATTAATCCAAAAACTCAGCAAACATTCTGGGGACCTGGGTTTGACTCCCACCGCAGCAGATAGTAGAATTTGAATTCAATAAAAAATATCTGGAATGATGACCATGATATTTTTGTCAATTGTCGGAAAAACCTATCTGATTCGCTAATGTCCTTTAGGGAAAGAAATCTGCCATCCTTACCTGGTCTGGCCGACATGTGACTCCAGAGCCACAGCAATGCAGTTGACTCCCAACTGCCCTTTAAAATGACCTAGCAAGCCACTCAGTTGTACCAATCATTCAAGAAGGCAGCTCGCCGCCACCTTCTGAAGGGCAACTAGGGATAGGCAATAACTGCTGCCCTTGCCAGCAATGCCCATGGTTAAAAGAAAACAGAGGATTAAGTAGACTACTTGCCTCCGTAGAGAGTATCACAGCTCAGGTTTAATTCTGTCCTTACCCACATTTTTGACACACGAGATACTGAATAGCCACCAGTTGTAGATACTGGTTGTTTCCTTTCTCCTTCCTTAACCAGGACATGAAGACCAATTGACTGCCTCTCCTGATCACCTCCATCTCCTAATGTCTAAACTAGTTCTCCCTTTAAATAACTTCAGCTTGTGACTCCTGGTCACCTTCTGAATTCTATTGTGAAAGAAAGTAGGTTCACAATGTAGCAAATAATTAATAATCCATGAGATTCTGCTTCTAAACACGTTAATCAGAATGGGGTACATTTTTAACTGTTGCCAGGCTCACTTCATAATGTTGGGCATTCTGGAACAGCTTCGGACACCTTGATTGAGATTCGGTTCAATTGTCTCGAAATATGAAAAATAGAACAGAATATTATTCAGGCACTTAGATGGCAAAACGGATTTGTATTCATGATTTATATTTGCAGTAAAGTATAAAGCAAACAGAGGGAGTGGGAGTGTTTATAGTAGTGAATTCGCCAGAAGCAACTCAAACATGAAACAAAACCCTAATACGTTACATTTGATGAACATAAACTCTTGAACTTATTCATTTGTAAACTACATGTGCAGGAGGCAGAGGAAACTGTTCCCACTCGTGAATGGATCAAGAACGCGAGGGTACGGATTTAAGGTAATTGACAAATGAAGCAATGGTGACATGAGAAAAACCTTTTTCACGGAGCAAGTGGTTAGAATTTGGAATGCACAGCTGGAGAATGTGATGGAGGAGGGTTCAATGGAGGCATTCAAAGGGGAAAATTAGATAGTTATCTGAAAATAAGAATGTGCAGTATCATGGGGAAAAACAGGGAAATGGATCGAGGTAAAGTGTTCATTTAGAGAGTCGGTGTAAACATGATGGGCCAAATGGCCTCTTTCTGCATTGTATCAATTCCGTGACTCTATGTATATTCAGGGTGAAAATTTGCTTCAGAAATAGCTACAGGATAATTGGAAGGCATCATTTTCCATTCAGGAGACATCTCTTCATTCATATGAATTATTTGGAGGTTGAGAAAATGTTTAACTCCATTAATTGACTAATTGTTGTATCAATTGATCATTAACAGACTTAAGTGGGGAAAAAGAAACCAAATGGAAACCATTTGGAACAAGAGAATTAAGAAACCATTTAGTAACCTTTCAGTACCGTATTCGGACAAAGAGGGTATTTTTTCCTCTCTGATCCATAATTGATTAACTGTAATCTTTGCAAATTAAGAATTTCCACAATTTGCCATATAGCCATCTTAAATTGAATGGGACCATTGCCCAAAGAGGTTAGGTTAATTGGCCATGCTACATTGCCCCTTAGTGTTAGGGGGACTAGCAGGGTAAATAGATGGTGGTAGCTGTACTCCCCAATTCATCCGTACTGTTCTCACAATGAGACCTGCAGCTCTGCTACATTTACCAAGTAGAAGGTGACAGACTTACTTAATTTGTATAGCTTCAACATTAATACAAGATTGGAATACAATGCAAAAGCATTGATGCTTTTTTGATACTTTGATACTTCAGATGCTGGAAATCTGAAATAAAAACAAAAAATGCTAGAAATACTCAGTCGGTCAGGCAGCATCTGTGGAGAGAAACAGTTAACTGGTGGAATCTTGTTGTGGCATCAGGGGTCTCGCCTGCTGGCTGGAGAGTCGACAAGAGATTTGTGGTCCTTCTTTTTGGTGAGGTCCGGAAAACCACATACTAATCAGGCAGTGAGGGGGTCGGCGCAGGGCTTTCTCCTGAAATCAAGACCCAATCAGAGGCTTGGAGCTCTTGCGCTCAGCAGCGCCAGCGAGGAGGCTGTGGCTGCTGGCGGAATGTTATCCAGGAGTCTGAGGATCATAGAGGGCCCAAGATAAAAATAATTAATGTGAGGTGGCAGTGTTGGGGGGCAGTTCGAAGGGTGGGGGTAACAGCGAGAGGGGGGTCAGTGATTTTGGAAGCTAGGGTATGTGGTACCTTTCTGTGCCCTCCCCTGCTGTCCCTTGATTAAGCGCTGATTGTCTTTGATGGAGGAACACCTCCTGTCTGAGGTGACAGGCCTGCTTGCAGCTGGGTTAATCACAGTAGTGGCAGGGTGAGGCTCTTAACTGGTCATTAATTGCCCACAGAAGGGTCTCGATTGATGTCAGGGCGGGAAGGCTTTCCAACCCAAAACTTAATTCTAGTGGAGGCCGAGCGGGGCAGGCTCCCAGTACGCACCCTACCCTAACTAAATGCCCCACCCACCTCCAAGCTCACCACCAATGAGAACAGACCATTTCTGGTCCATGACACTTCATCACAATGTGACGTATATTGATTCTGTTTTTGTTTTAAAAAATTGCAAATTTCCTGAATTCAATTGAGGAAATACAGAGAACGCTCTGAAATGTACATGCCCATGTATCCAAAGATGTATGGGTTAGATTGATTAGTCATGGTAAACTGCCCCTTAATGTCAGGATTAGCAGGGTAAATATGTGGGGTTATGGGGATAGGACCTGAGTGGGATTGTTGACGGTGCAGGCTTGATGGGCTGAATGGCCTCCTTCTACACCATAGGGATTTTATGCTTCTATCGAATAGGAAATGTCCATGTTTCCCTACATTAACCTGTTCCTTATTTGTTCATGGGATATGTCTCTGGCTAGACCAGCATTTATTGCCCATGCGTAATTGCCCCTGAGAAGGTGGTGGTGAGCTGCCTTCTCGAACCGCTGCAGTCCATGTGGTGTAGATACACTCTCAGTGCTGTTAGGAAGGGATTCCAAGCATTTTGACCCAGCAGAATATAAAAGCCAGCATAAAACAAACACGATAGTACCAGCAGAGGTTGCAAACTTTAGCCATGGCATCTCACTGGTCTCTTCTCTCTGCTGCGTCCTCTTTCTCCTCAAAACTTACATCCATGTGTCAATGTTGGAGCTGTACAAATTAAATTGGTCTGTCACCTTCTACCTGGTCAATATACTTTGCTGTAGATTTCACTGTGGAACAGCACTGAAGAAATAGGCAGTACAGCCACCTCTCAATGAAACTCAAAAAATAGAAATATATTTACCTCTTTGAAAATCTTGGGCAACATTTCATTTTGATCTAGGGGTGGCTATTATATAAAATGGCAAATTGGTAAAGATAACGTTCTCTTAATTTGCAAATGTTAACTTTAATCAATAATAAATCGGTGAGAATAAAAATAACTTATATTTATGCTGCCTCACAGTGCCAGGGACCCGGGTTCAATTCTGGCCTTGGGTCACTGTTTGTGTGGAGTTTGCATATTCTCCCTGTGTCTGCATGGGTTTCCTCCGGGTGTTCCAGTTTCCTCCCACAGTCCAAAAATGTGTGGGTTAGGTTGACTGGCCATGCTAAATTGCCCCTTAATATCAGCAGGACCAGCAAGGATGAATATGTGGAGTTACGGGGATAGAGCCTGGGTGGGATTCTTGTCAGTGCAGACTCGATGGGCCAAATGGCCTCCTTCTGCACTGTAGAGATTCTATGATTCTGATTGAGAAAGGGTAGGCCCACTGAGGAGGCTGCCACGGTTGTGTAGTGTTGAACATGTTGGAGAGGTAAGGATTAATAACCAAATGACCTTGCATTTTAGAGCAACACGTTTTCCAAGATAAGCAGGAAAGCAAGGGAATGCTTTGATAAAGAATTGAGCATATTGAACAGAAGTGATTAAAGTATATGTTTCGTGGCTTGTGCAGAAGACAGAAGGAGATGGCTCAATTAACTGTAATCTGAGAGGATTGTTTTGGAAAATAAACTGTTCATAAACTACTCCTCAAAGGATTCCAGAACAGATAGCCCAGAGTTTTGTTTAAGGAATTATATTTGAGTTAAACAAACTAAGACTATTTATATAAACAGATTGTTTTCAAAGGATTCATGGTCAAATAAATAATATCTGTGGCATGTACTTTTCATGTCGGCAAACTAAGGTGGATTAAGTATTAGGGATGGGTTAACAGTCACCTTTCACTTAAGTTCTAAATTGGATGTTAATAATTTAATAGAAATCAATGGGATATATAAAGAGGTTACAGTTGGCATTGGGTGTTGGGGAGAATTGTATTGGAGTTGAATCAAAGAAATAAAGGTAGTTTATGAAGAAGCAGAACACGCGTCTCCTTTACTGAACTGCAACCGAGGGGCTCAAACATTAAGGAGCTTTTCAACAGTTAGTTGGGGAGCTCAAACAGAAAAGCTACTCTCTCTGTACGCTTAGGTTGATCCCTGCCAAAATGAATGACACTGCAACCAACAGAACAAGAAAGTTCATGACAAACCGCTTGCTCCAATGCAAGCAAATAATTGTCGATAGTCTCCAATCTGGCAAAGTCACAGTGCCCAAGACAGAAATTAGGGAAAAGTTGGCAAAACCGTACAAAATAATACCAGATGCTGTATTTGTTTTTGACTTCAGGACACCATTTGGTGGTAGCAAAACAACGGGATTTGGCATGGTCTATGATCCCTTGGATTACGCTAAGAAGGATGAACCTAAGCACAGGCTGACAAGGCATGGTCTGTTGGAGAGAAAGGTTTCCAGAAAACAGTGCAAGGAACGCAAGAAAAGAATTAAGAAAGTTCAGCTAAAGTAAACATTGGTGCTGACAAAAGCAATGTGGGAAATACATTGACAGTTCCTTGAAATGCTAAATTATCAATGGACTACCACCTATAATTATTTGACTGTGTTCTCAAATAAATTCTGTATGGATAAAGTTTGGTTCATCATGAGGCTAGTGCTTACTTGAAGCGAGTCACTGTGATGCATAGGGGGAAAGAAAATCAATCCGACACTGACTCCTTCTGAACACTCGGGCGAGGGGAGTGTATGGAAATGGGGGTCCAATAAATGTTGCTTTCAACAAAACTGAAAGTTGATCAGTTAAATATGGTGTGGGTTTCAAAACAAAGAATACTACGCAAATTAGGAAAATGATCAAACTCCAAAGATTTGAGTTACATTAATGAAATGTTCAGGGGGAAGATCTCTGAAAGCGAACAGCAGAGGAATTTGGCAGGTATATTTTAGAAGCAACATAACCAATCACAGAAATTTGTGCGTACTGATGTTTCATGGTAAAATTGACATTATTCAGTTCAACACAAGTTCCCTTGGGAATGCCCGCCCGCAGGGGCAGCACGGTAGCACAGTGGTTAGCACTGCTGCTTCACAGCTCCAGGGACCTGGGTTCGATTCCCGGCTTGTGTCACTGTCTGTGTGGAGTTTGCACGTTCTCCTCGTGTCTGCGTGGGTTTCCTCCGGGTGCTCCGGTTTCCTCCCACAGTCCAAAGATGTGCGGGTTAGGTTGATTGGCCATGCTAAAATTGCCCTTAGTTTCCTGAGATGCGTAGGTTAGAGGGATTAGTGGGTAAATATGTAGGGATATGGGGGTAGGGCTTGGGTGGGATTGTGATCGGTGCAGACTCGATGGGCCGAATGGCCTCTTTCTGTGCTGTAGGGTTTCTATGATTTCTATGATTTTGCTCAGAAGTTCCAGAAGGGTCTTGTCCTACTAACTATTTACATGAATATTAATTTATAAAATTACATGCCTATGAATTTATAAACAGCAACATGCTTATGTATAGCATCTTAAACATGGAAATGCATCTCACATCACTTTGTAGAAGAGGAATCAACCAAAAAAATGGATGCCAAATCTAAGAAGGTATTACTAGGAGGGATGACCAAGAGTTCAATGGAAGAGGTGGGTTATAAACATCCATCAAAGTTTCTGATCATTTATCTCGTTGCTTTTTGTGGGACCATGCTGTTTGCAAATGGACTGCCATGTTTTTCTACCTTACAACAGTGCCTAATCTAAAGAAATACCACGGGGTGGGGGAATGGGGGCGGGGGGGGGGGGGGGGGTGGGGTGGGGATGGTGGGGTGGAGCAATGGCCTAGTGGTATTATCGCGTGATTATTAATCCAGAAATTCAACTAATGTTCTGGGGATCCAGGTTTGAATCCCGCCACAGCAGATGGTGGGATTTGAATTTAATAAAAAATATCTGGAATTAAGAATCTACGGATGACCATGAAACCATTGTCGCTTGTCGGAAAAACCCACCTGGTTCGCTAATGTGCTTTAGGGAAAGAAAATCTGATGTCCTTACCGGGTCTGGCCTACATGTGACACCAGAGCCACAGCAATGTGGTTGACTCTCAACTGCCCTCCAAGGACAACTAGGGATGGACAATAAATGCTGGCCAACCAGCGATGTCCATGTCCCACAAATGAATTTTAAAAACTCTGACGAAGGGTCAACTAGACTCATAACGTTGGCTCTATTCTCTCTCATACAGATGCTGTCAGACCTGCTGAGATTTTCCAGGATTTTCTGTTTTTGTTGCTAAAGAAATACTTGTTTGGCGGCGAGCTATTTCAATTGTCCTGAGTGTATGAAGGCGTCACACTAAGGCAACTTCAAAAATCAAACAACCTGATCAGGAAATCAGGCCAGCTTCTTTGCTCAGAGTGATTAGAATGTCGAACTTGCTGCCAAATGGAGTCGCTGAAGAAAATAACATCAACATAATTAAGGGGAAGCTGACTAAGTACATGCGGGGGAAGGGATAGATGAACCTGCAATCAGGGTGTGATAAGATAATCTGGGGAGATACTCAAGTGGAACATAACCACTGGCAAAGACCTGTTGAGTCAAAATAATTATTTACGTGCTGTAAATGTCATGTTAATCATAGAATCATAGAATTCCTAGAGTGCAGAAAGAGGCCATTCAGCCCATCGAGTCTGCACCGACTCCCCAAAAGAGCATTCCACCCAGGCCCTCCCTTCCATTCTATCCCTGCAACCCTGTGTTTTACCATTGCTAATCCACCTAACCTATACACCTTGGACACTAAGGGATAATTAGCATGGCCAATCCACCTAACCTGCACATCTTCGGACTGTGGGAGGAAATAAGAGCACCCAGAGGAAACCTATGCAGATGCAGGGAGAACATGCAAACTCCACACAGACTGTGACCCAAGGCTGGAATCTTCCAGTCCCACCAACATCAAAGGTACTTTGCATTGTTCACTGGCCACGCCACCAGACAACCTGCCACAGGGGTCATCATCAATGGGACTGGAAGTTCCCAATAGTGGGAAAGACTGGAAAATTCAGCCCTTTTCTTTTTTTTTGCTTATTTCTTGCAATTTTCAGGACATTTTCTAATGACAGACTGACAACAATTATAATTGTATTCACCATCAAAAGTCACACAGTTTAGGATGGCAATTGATGTCTTCCTACTAGGAAATACAGAAAATATGACATATGCATTAGGATTTGGTTAACAACTGTATAGTTTCTCTAAACCCTTGCTCCCAGTAAGCAACAGAACAATTTATTGTGACAAATGTGTCCACATGACCTTTGGCTACATTGCAAGTACTTCCAGAAGACCATTTACATTACATTAGATGGTAATATTGTTAGGAATAAACAGAGGACATTGCAGGGAGGACATTACACATGAAATATAAATCCATTCTAGTAAATTTCCACATAAAATAGCATCCAGGCCACTGAATACAGCTGAACAACCAAGAGCTCTGACAAACGAAGGTGAAATAACTGAAGAATATTCAACTTCAATACGTGAAAAGAAATAGCAGCAAAAATGATAAAAACCTATTTTACTTTCAGTTAATAACTATAATTTCACACTAGAAACAGACACCAATCTCGTGCTGCAAAGGAAAGAACATTTAAACGATAGTTTTCTGCACTACAAGGAGGTCTTATGGCACAGTGGGTAGTGTCTCTTCCTCTGAGTTAGAAGCTCTGGGTTTGAGTCCCACAGTAAGAAGTTTAACAACACCAGGTTAAAGTCCAACAGGTTTATTTGGTAGCAAAAGCCACACAAGCTTTCGAGGCTCGAAAGCTTGTGTGGCTTTTGCTACCAAATAAACCTGTTGGACTTTAACCTGGTGTTGTTAAACTTCTTACTGTGTTTACCCCAGTCCAACGCCGGCATCTCCACACTTTGAGTCCCACTCCAGGACATGATGTCAAAGAAGGTGCATTCATAACGTGGTTAAACAGGTTGAGTGTCAACATACAAATCCTTCCAAACATGCAAATGGCTGGTTCCTGGTCAGCCATGCTTGATGTGGAGTGCCGCTCCTCAAGCTATAAATCCCTGGTGACTGACAAGCGACCTGTTCCAGGAATTACTAGCTATGAAAACAGACAAAAATTGGCCTTGGTGCACCACTAGGTGTGGGAAGAGAATTGGATGAATGGATTTCTGCTTTACATTCATTGTACACATAAATCAAGTTTCCTTTCACAAACACTGACTGCAACTACAACATACTCATTCTCAGTTTTCAGAACTATCAGAAGGAAAGTAGAGACATTACATTCTCAGAAATCACAGAAAATGTTCATCTTTTAAACAGATTGTTCAGCAAGAGCAATTCCGGGTCATTCTCTTTGTGTGGTAATTCTATAAATCCTAAAGAATGAAATTGGACAGTGCAATGTATGAATGTTGAAAATTGACTGGATTTGTTCATGAAGCAAATGAGCAACATTTGCTAATGGGAATATTATTGTATATGAAAAGAGAAGGTACTATCACAAATCATTGTTTAGAGGTGGAATTCCCGATACTCCAAATGTAAAATTGTGCATTTCCAGTCCACTATTGGATGTTAATTTCAACAAGGTGGCACAGTGGTTAGCGCTGCTGCCTCACAGTGCCAGGGACCCGGGTTCAATTCCAGCCTTGGGTGACTGTCTGTGTGGAGTTTGCACATTCTCCCCGTGTCAGCGTGGGTTTCCTCCGGGTTCTCCAGTTTCCTCTCACACTCCAAAGATCTGTGGTTTAGGTGGATTTGAACGAAGGAATCGAATACAATATCTCCAAATTTGCAGACAACACTAAGCTGGGTGGCAGTGTGTGCTGTGAGGAGGATGTTAAGAGGCTGCAGGTTAACTTGGACAGGCTGGCTGAGTGGGCAAATACTTGGCAAATGCAGTATAATGTGAATAAATGTGAGGTTATCCACTTTGGTGTCAAAAAACAGAAAGGAAGTTTATTATCTGAATGGTGGCAGTGTAGGAAAAGGGGAAGTGCAACGTGACCTGGGTGTCGTGGTGGAACAGTTGCTGAAGATTGGCATGGAGAGCCAGGAGATGTGGAAAGCTAATGGCATGCTGGCCTTCATAGCAAGAGGATTTGAGTATAGGAGTAAGGATGTCTTGCTGCAGTTATACAGGGCCTTGGTGAGACCACATCTTGAGTATTGTGTGCAGTTTTGGTCTCTTAGGGCCCGATTTTACCATTGCATTGCACCCGTTTTTGGGCGCAAAAACTTGGTAAAGTCGGGCATGAGGCGAATAGTGCCATCCGTGCCCACGCCGATTCTCCCTTTACCAAGGCCCGAAAATGAATGCATTTGCATGCATTTAAATTGAATTAATGGGTTGCTCGTCCAACTTTATCAGCACTCCCCCCCCTTTACCACCGCGTTCGCCAATCCCGAATCAGACGTGTTCCATCAGTGCTTCATCAGTGAAGGTTAGTGAGGAGGTAAGTGCATGACGTCCGATGGCTCTCTGCTACTCACGGGTGTCCTGTTGTTGCGGCCATTTTCTGTCTCGGGTCGGTGACAGCTCTGCGAGTGTGTGGAAGGTGGGGAGCTGTTGCTCTGCCGGGTCTCCGGTGTCCAACTTACAGCATGGACCCGAGTCTCAGCACTGACCTCGGGTCTAGTGCACTCAGTTCACTTCCAGCTGAAGGATGTGCACAGAGCCCTTGCAAACAGTACTGCTGCAGCCTTGCAACTTTGCAAGGAGCTGCGATTGCGTGGAGCATGTGGCTGGGGAAATTGGGGGGGAGCTGTGATTGCGTGGAGCATGTGGCTGGGGGAATTGGGGGAGGTAGGGGTTGTGATTGTGGATGTGGTAGGGGCAAGCAGCAGTGCATAACCTCCGCATTTGTAACTCTCCATCTCCACCCCCCTCGCCTCCTCACCCCCGCCCCCCCCACCCTGCCTTCAGAGTGACGAGATGGCTTTTGCAACGCAACCAATCGATCTTGCTGTTCTTTTGGTTGCTGCTGGAGCTGAGGAGGAAGAGCTGGAGGAAGAATTGCGGGCACAGGAGGCCCGGGCCTTACCACTTGCAGGGCCAGAGGGAGACGACTACAAGAAACAGGCGGTGGCTGCCATTTACCCAGAGAGGGGGCATAGGAGAAGGCAGGAGCAGAGACCCCGGCAGTTCCGTGCACGAGTTTCCAGACCCTGACCGGAGATGTCTGTGGCATCTCCCAATCTGCCGTGCACACCTGTGTGAGGAAGGTCACTAAGCCCTGTATGCCCGGGCTGGCCAGTTCATCAACTTCAACCTGGACCAGTGCAGCAGGAAGCCCGGGCTGCAGAGTTTGCAGCCATTGCGGGGATACCTAATGTGCAGGGAGCAATCAGCTGCACAATGTCACCCTCAAGGCCCCCCTACAGAATCCATGAAGATTTGTTAATAGGAAGGGTTTCCACTCCCTGAATGTACAAATTGTGTGCGACCACAATATGACCATCATGCACGTCTGCGCCAGACATCCAGGCAGCGTACATGACAGCTCATTGTCAGGAGCTTGGACATCCTGGAGGCATTTGAGGAGGAGCCCAGGCTGCGGGGGTGGCTCCTGGCTGATATGGGTTACCCGCTTCGGACATGGCTAATGGCGCCTGTGCGGAGGCCTGTGTCTGAGGCAGAGACCCGCTACAATGAGGCCCATGTAGCCACCCGCGCGATAGTGGAGAGGTGCATTGGGCTCCTCAAGATGCAATTACGGTGCCTGGACCAATCTCGCAGGGCTCTCCAGTGTAGCTCCCTGATCTCCTCCCACATAGTGGTGGTGTGCTGTGCCTTGCACAATCTGGCTCTGCAGCGAGGTGACCTCTTGGAGGAGGAAGAGGACATGGAGGATGAGTTGTTTGGGTTTAATGTCAGTTGTTTGGATTTAATCTCAGTTGTTGTGGGTTTAATCTCAGTTGTTTGGATTGAATCTCAGTTGTTTGGGTTTAATCTCAGTTGTTGTGGGTTTAATCTCAGTTGTTTGGATTGAATCTCAGTTGTTTGGGTTTAATCCCAGTTGTTGTGGGTTTAATCTCAGTTGTTTGGATTTAATCTCAGTTGTTTGGGTTTAAACCCAGTTGTTGTGGGTTTAATCTCAGTTGTTTGGATTTAATCTCAGTTGTTTGGGTTTACTCTCCGTTATTTGGGTTTAATCTCAGTGGTTTGGGTTTAATATCAGTTGTTTGGATTTCATCTCAGTTGTTTGGATTTAATCTCAGTTGTTTGGATTTAATCTCAGTTGTTTGGGTTTAATCTCAGTTGTTTGGGTTTAATCTCAGTTGTTTGGGTTTAATCTCAGTTGTTTGGGTTTAATCTCAGTTGTTTGGGTTTAATATCAGTTGTTTGGATTTAATCTCAGTTGTTTGGGTTTAATATCAGTTGTTTGGGTTTAATATCAGTTGTTCTGGGTTTAATCTCAGTTGTTTGGGTTTAATATCAGTTGTTTAGGTTTAATCTCAGTTGTTTTGGGTTTAATCTCAGTTGTTTGGGTTTAATATCAGTTGTTCTGGGTTTAATCTCAGTTGTTCTGGGTTTAATATCAGTTGTTTGGGTTTAATCTCAGTTGTTTGGGTTTAATCTCAGTTGTTTGGTTTTAATATCAGTTGTTAATATCAGGGATTTGTTCCCAGGAGCAGGCTGAGGGTAAGAGAGTGGGTTTTCTGACTTTAATTAATTATTTATTTTTTTGTTTCCTTACACTCTTATTAACTTTTCACTGTCTTACTTGACATAAAGTGTCCAGTATGAGTGTGAAACCAGTGTGTTGTTCCCAGTGTAGGATGTGGGAGGTCCTGGAGGCATCTGGCCTCCCGGACATCCACATCTGTGAGGGGTGTGTCGAGCTGCGGTTCCTGAGGGACCGTGTTAGGGAGCTGGAACTGCAGCTCGAGGATCTTAGGCTGATGAGGGAGAATGAGGAGGTGATAGACAAGAGCTATCATCAGGTGGTCACACCAGGGCAACGGGAGGAGGCCAAGTGGGTGATGGCCAGGAAGGGTAAGGCTAGGGTGGTTGAGAGCACCCCAGTGGATTTGCCCCTGCACAACAAGTACTCCTGCTTGAGTACTGCTGGGGGGGACAGCCCGCCTGGGGGAAGCAGCAGTGGCCGTGTCTCCGCAGTGGAGTCCAGCCCTGTAACTCAGAGGGCTAAGGAAAAGAGGAGGAAGGCGGTATTAATCGGGGACTCGATGGTGAAGGGGACAGACAGGCGTTTCTGCGGAGGTAGGCGGGATTCTCGCATGGTGGTCTGCCTCCCTGGGGCCGGGATCCAGGATGTCGCTAGTCGCGTCCCGGAAATCCTGAGGTGGGAGGGAGAGGAGCCTGAGGTAGCGGTACATATTGGTACCGCTGATGTGGGTAGGAAGGGAGAAGGGGTCATGAAAAGGGAGTACAGGGAATTAGGGAGACAGCTGAGAAAGAGGAAAGCAAAGGTAGTAATCTCAGGATTACTGCCTGTGCCACGGGAAGGTGAGGGCAGGAATGGAGTGAGGTGGAAGATGAATGTGTGGCTGAGGGACTGGTGCAGGGGGCAGGGATTCAGGTTCCTGGACCATTGGGACCTCTTTAGGGGCAGGGGTGATCTGTATACAAAAAACGGGTGGAACTTGAATCACACGGGGACCAATATCCTGGCCGGTAGGTTGGCTAAGGTTACTGGGGAGAATTTAAACTAGATAGGTTGGGGGGAGGGGAGCTAGAAGAGTTGACTAGGATCAAGGAACTAATTGATGGGGTGGAGGATGCAGGGGTAAGGGGAATTACAAAATTAATGGTAGAGGAGAGGGTGCAAGTGAATGAAGGCGGTAATTTAGATAAGGGAGTAGAGGGAGAGGGTGTTCGCGACTCATCAAAGCGGGTCCAGATAAAAGCTGGAATAAGGACACTTTGCCTGAATGCACGAAGCATTCGGAACAAGGTAAATGAGTTGATGGTGCAAATCAGCACGAGTGGGTACGATCTAGTGGCCATTACAGAAACGTGGCTGAAAGGTGACCAGGACTGGGAGATGAATATCCAGGGGTATCAGGCGTTTAGGAAGAATAGACAGGAAGGAAAAGGTGGTGGGGTCGCGCTATTAATAAGAGATAATATCAGGGTAGTACTGAGGGATGACATAGGCTCTGAGGAACAAAACGTGGAATCGTTATGGGTAGAGATGAGGAATAGTAGAGGGAGAAAGACACTAGTAGGTGTGGTATATAGGCCCCCAAATAATAATGTTGAGGTAGGGAGGGCTATAAACAAGCAGATAAGGGATGCGTGTAAAAACGGAACGGCAATAATCATGGGGGACTTCAACATGCACATTGACTGGCAGACTCAAGTCGGTAAGGGTGGAATGGAGGAAGAGTTCTTAGAATGCTGTCGGGATAGTTTCCTTGAACAGCATGTTACGGAACCGACGAGGGAACGAGCTATTTTGGATCTGGTATTGTGTAACGAGGTAGGTAGAATTAAGGATCTTATTGTGAAGGACCCTCTTGGGTCTAGTGACCACAATATGGTCGAATTTCTGATTCAGATGGAAGAGGAGAAAGTTTGGTCCCAAACCAGTGTCCTCTGTTTGAACAGAGGGAAATATGATAGGATGAGGGATGAATTGGCTAAGGTAGACTGGGAGAGCAGGCTGGCAGGTAGGATAGCTGAGGAACAGTGGAGGATTTTTAAGGAGATCCTTTTCAGTTCTCAGCAAAAATATATTCCAGCAAAAAACAAGGATTGTAAGAAAAGGGAGAACCAGCCGTGGATAACGAAGGAAATAAAGGAGAGTATTAAAATAAAAACAGCTGCGTACAGAGTGGCCAAAAATAGTGGAGAAACAAGTGATTGGGAAAAATTTAAGAAACAACAAAGAGAGACTAAGAAAGCGATAAAGAAAGGAAGGATAGACTATGAAGCTAGGCTAGCAATTAATATAAAAAATGATAGTAAAAGTTTTTATAAATATATAAAAAGGAATAGAGTGGCTAGAGTGAATGTTGGACCCTTGGAGGACGAGAGGGGGGAGTTAATAGTGGGAAATGAGGATATGGCTGAGTCTTTAAATAAGTTTTTTGTGTCGGTCTTCACGGTGGAGGACACAAATAGTTTGCCAAATATTAACGATAGAGGGTTGGCAGCAGGAGAAATACTTAATACAATTAATGTTACCAGAGAGGCAGTGCTGGGTAGACTAATGGGACTGAAGGTGGATAAGTCCCCGGGTCCGGATGGAATGCATCCCAGGGTATTGAAAGAAATGTCAGAGGTAATAGTGGATGCGTTAGTGATTATTTATCAAAACTCGTTGCATTCTGGGGTAGTGCCGGTTGATTGGAAAACGGCTAATGTTACGCCGCTGTTTAAAAAAGGAAGGAGACAAAAGGCGGGTAACTATAGGCCGGTCAGCTTAACGTCTGTAGTAGGGAAAATGCTGGAACCCATTATTAAAGAGGAGATAGCAGGGCATCTGGATAGAAATGGTTCGATCAATCAGACGCAGCATGGATTCATGAGGGGAAAGTCGTGCTTGACGAACATGTTGGATTTTTATGAAGATGTGACTAGGGCGGTTGATGGAGGAGAACCGGTGGATGCGGTGTTTTTGGATTTCCAAAAGGCGTTTGATAAGGTGCCCCATAAAAGGCTACTGAAGAAGATTAGGGCACACGGAGTTGGGGGTAGTGTGTTAAAGTGGATTGGGGACTGGCTATCCGACAGGAAGCAAAGAGTCGGAATAAATGGGTGTTTTTCCGGTTGGAGGAAGGTAACTAGTGGCGTGCCGCAGGGATCGGTACTCGGGCCGCAACTATTTACCATTTATATAGATGATCTGGAGGAGGGGACGGAGTGTAGGGTAACGAAGTTTGCAGACGACACAAAGATAAGTGGAAAAGTGAATCGTGTGGAGGACGGAGAAGATCTGCAGAGAGATTTGGACAGGCTGAGTGAGTGGGCGAGGATATGGCAAATGGAGTATAACGTTGAGAAATGTGAGGTTATACACTTTGGAGGAAATAATAACAAATGGGATTACTATCTCAATGGAAACAAATTAAAACATGCTACCGTGCAAAGGGACCTGGGGGTCCTTGTGCATGAGACGCAAAAGCCCAGTCTGCAGGTACAACAGGTGATCAAGAAGGCAAATGGGATGTTGGCCTATATTGCGAGGGGGATAGAATATAAAAGCAGGGATGTCTTGATGCACCTGTACAGGGCATTGGTGAGGCCGCAGCTGGAATACTGTGTGCAGTATTGGTCCCCTTATATGAGGAAGGATATATTGGCATTGGAGGGAGTGCAGAGAAGGTTCACCAGGTTGATACCGGAGATGAGGGGTTTGGATTATGAGGAGAGGCTGAGGAGATTGGGTTTGTACTCGTTGGAGTTTAGAAGGATGAGGGGGGATCTTATGGAGACTTATAAGATAATGCGGGGGCTGGATAGGGTGGAGGCGGAGAGATTCTTTCCACTTAGTAAGGAAGTTAAAACTAGAGGACACAGCCTCAAAATAAAGGGGGGTCGGTTTAAGACAGAGTTGAGGAGGAACTTCTTCTCCCAGAGGGTGGTGAATCTCTGGAATTCTCTGCCCACTGAGGTGGTGGAGGCTACCTCGCTGAATATGTTTAAAGCGCGGATGGATGGATTCCTGATCGGTAAGGGAATTAAGGGTTATGGGGATCAGGCGGGTAAGTGGTACTGATCCACGTCAGATCAGCCATGATCTTATTGAATGGCGGGGCAGGCTCGAGGGGCTAGATGGCCTACTCCTGCTCCTATTTCTTATGTTCTTATATTCTTATGACCAGCCAGCTGTCACTGGGGATGATGACCAGCAGGAGGAAGAGGAAGAGGAGGAGGAGCATGCTTTAGAACACCACTCAGGCGCTGGAGGGTTGGCAGCTCAAATGCAGCATGCGAAGGCAGCAAGGGAGGCCCTGATAACCAGGCGGTTCAATCGCTAGGGGATGGTGTCTGTTCCATTTTACCCCGCCCCCATGCCTTCTATATATCCTGCACATTGTCCCACCAGAGTGGTGGGCCTGGGTACTCCGTCTTAGTGAGTTTTTTGCCAGGCAGGAGGGTGATGACGACAGTTTAAGCACCATTATGATGATGCCCTGGTGCAAACTAGCCTGACTCCTACCTGAGCTCCGTATGCACTCTGGCACCTGGGCCCACGTCTGTGTAGTGGGTGAGGGATCTGAAACCCCCATACAGGGCCCTGGGGTGGGTGGGGATCGCTCATGGGGTCTATGAAACCAATGGCTTCCTTTTCTCAGGGATACAGCATTGAGGGGCCTCCCCGACTGACATCAGCATGAGGCATCCATCGGTTGATCATCAATGAAACAGGAATCATAATCGAGACAAATTAGTCGCAAATGGGTGTTGAAAAAACATTTCTTTACAATAAAGGTGTTTAAATAAGCTGTTGTAACATAAAAACTTGCGAACAGAAAACGTTAAGGTGCTTAAATATCTTTCCCACTCGTACAGCCCTTCACCCGTGCCATTTCAGCAACTACAACTTCCTAACCTTATGTGGCCTACCACTACGTCTCATTGACTCCCCAGACTGTACATCGGAGGCCTGTGATGCGCGTGGCGGGCATCCTCTGGAGGCCCTGGACCTTGGGGACCCTGGCCTGCTTCCAGGTGTCTGGGATGTTTCCATGACACCCTCTTCATCCCACTGTCCCTGAGATGCCCCAGTGTCAGGAAGGGAGGAGTCAGAAGGTGTAGCCACAGCCACAATCTCCTGGCTGGAAGGCCCCGGCATGGGCTCGAGCCCTTCCTCCTCTCTTGGGATTCCTGTTAGCCCCTGGATCATTCCATGGGACAGTGGTGCTTTTGCAGTGAGCTCCAGAAGCTTCAGCGTCACCTAGCACTGCCAGTCCTGGAGGACCACTTGCGTCTTACCCATTGTGGTTGACCCCTCTGCGATGGCCACTTGAGTTTGGGGCCATCTCTCAATGGCCGCAGCAAGTGCCCTCTGAGACTGAGCCATGCTCTGCAAGCCCTCAGCTGTGGCCCTCCGAGACTGGGCCACATTCTCAAGGGTTGCTGCCATTGCCCGCTGTGTCTCAGTGCCGTCCCACTGGGTCTCCTGCAAGCTCTCGAGCCTCTCAGCCATGGGCCGCCGAATCTCGAGAAGCCTGTTCAGTCCCTCCGCTGTGGCCTGCTGTGACTTGGCCAGCGCTTGGAGCCTGCCACTCGTGGTGAGGATCCCCTGCCCCAGGCTTTCCACTGCAGACGCCACCCTTGCAGTGTTGGCCTGGGAACCACGCAAGACAGGCAATAGCTGGTCCACCTGACAGCTTTGGGACTCCTCCCAACAGCCTCATAGTTAGTTCAGTGTGGCCGTCAGCCCCTCTTGCATTCCCTGACTCTGTTGCTGCATCTCCAGCAGCTGAGGGAGAAGTGATCTCAGAGGCCCAGCATGTAGCCTGGGGCCAGCTGAGTCTTCGCCTCTGGCAGGCCCCTGCATACCAGAGGCCTCAGACGTTCCCTCCTCCACATGATGTACTTCAGCAGATGTGTTGTGCTCACCAAAGAGTGACCCAGAAGCCTCAACACTAACTGGACCCACCGATGTGTCAGTATCTGGGATGGTGAGTTGTAAGGTGGAAGCTGACGGAAAAACGGTGCCACCCTCGGAGGTCCCTTCACCCACATCCTCCGAGGACTCATCCGAGCTGTCTGGACCAGGATGGGTGGGAGCTGCAGTACAGGCCTGGAGTCCAGAAAGCCCCGTGGTGTCCTGGTCTGTCCCTGCAACACAGGACACAAGGTTAAGTGCGAGGGAGGGAGGGGAATCTGGGATGCCAAACACATGATTCGCATGTCTCCATTGAACATAGAACAAAGCACCAACAAAATTATATCACATGAACAGGCCCTTCGGCCCTCCAAGCCTGTAGCGATCAGGCTTCCCATCTTATTTGTTACCCCCTATCCTTCCAGGGACCATATGCCTCTATTCCCATCCCATTCACATAGCTGTAGAGATGCCCCTTAAAGGTCACTATCGTATTTGCATCCACAACCTCCCCCGGCAGTGAGTTCCAGGGACCCAGTACCTTCTCTGTGCAAATATACATGCCTCGTACATCTTCTTTAAACCTTGCCTATCGCACCCAAAACTCGTGCCCTCGAGAAGTTGCCTCAAAGTGAGTGGAGGAATGGCAGGCGCTCGCGTCTGGACGGTAGCCCGACCATGCTATCGCTGACAGCCTGCATCTCCCCTTCTCTGGAGAGTTCTAATGCCCGCTCCTCAAAGGGGGTGAGGACCCGGAGGTCTGGCTCCCCACCCCCTGTCTTCGCCCTCTCATGGGTGTTGTGCTCGGTCTCCTTCTGTGGAGACAGAAGGAGCCATGAAAGAAATGGTGGCGTGACTCCTGCAGGGTATCAGGTGGTGGCCCATACAGGGCAAGCGCAATGGGGCTCAATGGGGGGAAAGGAAGGAAGTGCTTGGGGGTCAGGAGCTGGAAGCATGCAGGTTGCTGGGGATGGGAGGATCTGGGGGAGATATGGGGGAACATGCTAAATGGGGTTCAGCACTCACCCTTGCTGCATGGGTGAGGTAATTGAGTTTTTTTTGGCACTGCTTTCCGGCTTGGGGGGGTGCACTGCCCTGGCACTGACCGAGGTGCGACTTCCTCCCAGGATGCATTTCTGTCAGCCCCCTTGGTCTGCGTCCTCCTGGGATGAAGAGAGTGTCCCGCCTTGCCTCTGCTGCATCCAGCAGTCCCCAAGTTGTCCTCAGAAAATCAGGGGACTGGTCGTGAGCTCATTTTTTTCTTGTACGGCCTGCCTGCCTGTCCGTTCTTGAGTTTTTAATGGAGCTGCCCTTCGTTAGGGCAGATCAGCTGCAGGCAGTTTGGCAGAGCTTTCCAGCAAGTTCCATGCTGTTTGCTTGTTAGCATTGAGGGGGAGGCAAGTGAGCACTTGCAGGGGTGCTGATGGGGAGGGGGACGAGTGGTGGATGAGTGCCTCAATGTTTGGGGACAGGGGAGAGAGAGGGAGGTGTCACACTGCCATCGGAATCCAGAGGAGATGGGGGCCTTGTGCGGGAGGGTCCGGGGTGGGGGTGAGAGGGATCACTCTGCATGATATCTGTAGGGTGGAGGGGGGAGGATGGATCACTCTGTCTGAGATCAGTGGAGGGGAAGGGGGGGCCACTGCCGCTCTGCCTGAGATGAGTGAGGGGAAGGGGGATCCGCTGCCACTCTGCCTGAGATGAGTGAGGGGGAAGGGGGGGTCTGCTGCCACTCTGCCCGAGCTGAGTAGGGGGGAAGGGGGGAAGGGGCCGCGATCAGTCTGGGTGGTGGGAATGTGGGGGGATAAGTGGGTCTGTAATGTTATGGGGATGGGGCAATGTCTGTGGGGGCCAGGGGAAGGTATTAATCGTCCCGGGCCGAGCGATGTGGCAGGGGAGCACTTTTCAATTTTTTTTTTACTGCGCATGCACATTTGAAGGCTCCAGTCGGAGCAGAAGCGTTTCAGGCTCAATAAACCCCGCCCACAGCACGATTCAGATTCATGACTTTTTTTCAGGCTGAGTGCGTATGGGGGCATCGGAGAACAGGGATTGATAGTTGGGTCTGAATCACGCCCAGATTCAGCACTTAGAATCAAAATGGTAAAATCAGGCCCTTAGTCTGAGGAAGGACATTCTTGCTATTGAGGGAGTCCAGCAAAGCTTCACCAGACTAATTCTTGGATTGGCAGGACTGACATATGAAGGAAGATTGGATCGACTGTGCTTATGCTCACTGGAATTCAGAAGAATGAGGGAGGAATCTCATAGAAACATATAAAATCCTGATGGGACTGGACAGACTAGATGTGGGAAGAATGTTCCTGATGTTGGAGAAATGCAGAACTAGGGGTCACAGTCTAAGAATAAGGGGTAAGCCATTCAGGACTGAGGTGAGGAAGAACTTCTTCTCTCAGAGAGTTGTGAACCTGTGGAATTCTCGACCACAGAAAGCTGTTGGGGCCAGTTTGTTCGATGTGTTCAAGAGGGAGCTGGTTGTGACCCTCGTGGCTAAAGGATCAAGGGGTATGGAGAGAAAGCGGGAGTAGGATACTGAAAGTGCATGATCAGCCATGATCATGGTGGTGCAGGCTTGAAGGGCCGAATGGCCTACTCTTGCACCTATTTTCTATATTTCTATGTTAAAAGGTAGAAAGGCAACAAGTCAGAAAGAAAAAAAAACAAAATTTCAATTAAAAGTGATTGACAGTAATTAAGAGTAAGAGCTTAACTTATCAATGAAACAGATTTCTCACAACTTTTCTGTTGATCAGGCCAAAACGATGATGTGATAATCCCTAAACATGGATAACATGCGAACAAAAAATGACTTCTTGTGACCTTTGTTTTCTGTTGTAAGCCCACCTTAGCCTAGTTGTTGAAAATAGTTAATTGATCTATAATTTGTCAATGATGAGATGGAAGTTAACCCCATTGGTTTTAGCTAATTTAGCATGTTGTCTTAACCTTAAGACAATGCCTTCTTTTAAGCTATATCTCTTATCTTTAGTTCGCCTAAGCGTGGAATAATAATTAGTTAACATAACTGTCTGCCTACTTAGAATTTGGGAAAACCTGAATAAGGCCCCGTTTAATACCCAATTTCAACTTGTCAAGGCTGCAAGACTTTGAGACCTCCGCCTTATATTTCCAGGTTGGCTGGGAAAACACCATTTCACAGTTCTCGTAATTTATAATGTACTTAAAATAAAGTGTTATTTATCTGAAACATAACACATTGCACAAAACATTACAAACTTTGTGCTACAGGTTATATTACCAGCCTTTTTAATACATTAATTGATTAATTACTCACTATTTAATTGTCTCACAATTAATTTATTTGACTAATCTGGCTGGTTTCCAATAATTCAGTAACTGGTCTGATTTTTAAAATGTCTTCAAGGTTGGTTCAAAATGGCTTCTGAACATGTGTGTTTATCATGCTAAGTGACATTGACTCAGATTCCAAAATGGCTGTCACACTATAACTATTGATTTTGGAACTACCAAGAGTACCTTTTTCATGATTGCCACATAGTTATCTTGTGAAGACTGTATGTTAAATCCATCAGCATGACAAAATCTGACAGCTGTGTCAGTCTCCTGCTGCTATTCAGCAATAAATGAGATTAATGTATTCCTCCTGCTCACAGTGCACCACTTATCCATTTAATACACCTGTGGGAAGCAAACTGGTAGACACTGTCAATGGTCGCTGTGCAAGTTTGGAAGAATTAGAGGCATTCAATCGGACGAAGGTTACCTGGACCAGCCACCATCAATATCATTTATCCTTTGACAGAGGTTAGCCGTGGGTTTCCCTGAAGGAGACAAAACTGTCATCCTGTTCAAAACAAGTGTATGGAGGTGGTTTACCCGCGAGGTCACCAAGCAGAGAACTGGTACAGGTCTGATTCCATCTTAAAACTTGATACTTCTGAATAATAAGCTATGGAATTTTAGAAACTTTATTGCAGAAAATAACGTGATTTAATAGTCATGAATCAACTGTCAATCACTTATCAACAGAATATCTCAAATGGAAACGTTTTCATGGATGCATTTTAACACAAGCAGAATTAGACTGGAATAATAACTGACAGTACAAAGTACAGTGTCTAAATATCAGGAAAAACATAGTATTAAAGACTGAGAACTTCCATTCATACGGTGCCTTTCATAAACATATAATGTCCCAAAACACTCTACGGACAATGAAATACATTTAATGTGTTGTCACTGTTATAATGTAGGAATGTGGCAGCCAGTTTACCCATGGGAAGTTTCCACAAATAGGAATAAAATAAATGGCTGGATCATGTGTTTTAGGAGATGGTTGAAGGATAAATATTGGTCAGTACATGGAGAAAAACTCTCCCATTATTTTTAAATAGATACAAATATAAATCAATGCCCCAAACTCTCTTCATTTGATTTTGATTTTTTGATTTATTATTGTCACATGTATTAGGATACAGTGAAAAGTATTGTTTCATGTGCGCTATACAGACAAAGCTTACTGTGCATAGAGAAGCAAAGGAGAGAATGCAGAATGTACTGTTAAAGCCATAGCTAAGGTGTAGAGAAGGATCAACTTAATACGAAGTAGGTCCATTCAAAAGTCTGATGGCAGCAGGGAAGAAGCTGTTTTTGAGTTGGTTGGTACATGATCTCAGAGTTTTGTACCTTTTTCCCGATGGAAAAAGATGGAAGAGAGAATGTCCGGTGTGCGTGGGGTCCTTGATTATGCTGATTGAAATTCCAAGGCAGCAGGAAGTGTAGCCAGTGTCAGTGGATAGAAAGTTGGTTTGAGTGATGGACTGGGCTTCATTCACGACCCTTTGTAACTTCTTGCGGTCTTGGACAGAGCAGGAGCCATACCAAGCTGTGATACAACTGGAAAGAATGCTTTCTATGGTGCGTCTGTAAAAGTTGGTGAAAGTTGTAGCGGACATGTCAAATTTCCTTTGTCTCCTGAGAAAGTAGATTTGTGATTAAAGGTGGAAATTTCTGCATGTCCATGATTCTGGAAGAATAGTGGGATGTGGGGAAACTTTCAACACAAATCCATTTTTGTTAGGAATTTGCAATTTGAATATATTTTCAATTCTAGACAAGTTCCCACACAATGGGAGCTGAAGTCCACTGATTAGAACTGTTGAAGTAGTGCTGTTGACATTCAGAGGGCTTGCAAATGAAATTAACAGGTTAGGGGTTGAAGATACATTCCACTGCTTAGCACGTATGTCCCCACACAGCATAGAATGGTACAACGTACAACCAACACTGCTCCAATACTGAAATCTTAAAAGGGCATTGCACAACAAACCTTTTCAAAACACTTCCACTGTGTGATGCTTTGTCAGTTCTTGATATACAAGATAGGCTGTAGTTTAGGTACATGTGTGTCTTCAATATACAGCCTCCCAAGATGACAACTATACTTGAAGAGTGATAGGGGGTAGTATAGAATTCTTAGTATGGAGCCCTTCATTTTAGTTTTACTATAATAAATAGACTAGGTTAAGGTAATTATAAAGTGCCTTATATATATAGTGAGAATTCACAATGTGCCTGGAACAAAATATGCAAAGGTATTATAAACTGCAAAGGTATTATAAACTGTATAACCTCAAATTAATCAAGTATTATAAGCTTAAACTGTATTTTCAATATATATGTACTGTGCCCTTGGCCAACTACATTCTGAATGCAGCATGATGGGAAACAGTGGTAGACAGACCGAATTCTTTTAATACAATGAAGCATAGAAAGGCAGCTTCTGTTATCTGTTTTTGGATACGTGAAAGCAAGTTTAATAGGCCTGCTATTTAAGAGAGTAAATTCGGTCATGGGTAGCAAGGCTGGAGCAGTCTCTCAAGCTGATAAAGGAGGCCCTGGTTCCAGCTAAAGAGTGACTTCTTTCACCAATTAAAAATCACAGATGTTGGCTATGACCTTGGTTACTGGTAATGATGTGGGTTAGGTTTCCTTGGTAAAGAGGAAGGAACCTTCATGGTGAATAAGTTAATAATCTTCCACTCCTATTGGCTAAGGTAACAATGTTGAATGTTGTGATTGGGCCCTCCAGTCTGATTGACAAGACTGGGTGGGATATTGAAATGTTCAGAATAATATAATAATTTTACGTTGCGATATTAGCTCAGGGAGGACAGTCAACCCTTACTGACTCTGTCTCTCACGCGATGCATGCATTAGCAAATAAATTCCTTTTAGTTTTTTAACTATATACTGTCTTTCGCAGTCTATGTATTGGTTGAGTGAGGTTCAACATGTACAGGGCATCCCAGGGGAACACATCAGAAAATTCCTCTTACAAAGATCAAGGTAATGCATAAGAAAAAACCACTCTGAACTCAAAGATGTTCAGAAAATTTCAGCTCTTAACTGCCTTAGAAGAAAACAGTATGGACATTTTTGGTTACAAGACCATTGCGAGAACAGGAGAAGGTGATTCTGGAGGTCTCCCGCATCCCGATGCACTAATAAGATCTGCTCTTGTCATGTCTGGTCACCTAAGATGAGCAAGATTTTTATATAACATAACTAGAACAAATGAATGGGATGATTATTTTATGACTGTAATTATTTCTGCACTTCCCTCATGGTGTTATCTCAACTTAGTACTTGGCAATAGTTGGTTGAGAGGATGAAATTAGTTGCTCTTTTCCATTCAATATGGTGTTAATTTGTACACCACCTTATCAAGTCTGTCAGAAAAATCTCACAGCATTTCACATGCAACTTATTACTCCAAAGTGCAGTGACTTGCAACATCAGAAAGTAGTGTAGCCATTTTGCACACAATAAAGATCCCACATCCTGCTATGAAATGTATAACTTGGTCCGAATGTTGTTAGTGGTCTGAGTGCTGGCCGGGACTCCAGCAGAATTGCTGCCCTTTTTTGAGTAAGGCTATGGGATTTTTAGCACTCATCTGAACAGGCGGGTGGAACCTCAGTTTAAGGACGGGAAAGAGAGAGGAAGTCAAGTGGAAAACGATTATTCAGTCATTGAAATATTAACTGATATTTGGGATCCACACACCTTAAGCTGGTGATAATGTGGCCAGTGGAAATGAAGGTTAAGTGAGATGTAAAACAGGCAGTTGACCCAATATCTTGTTTCACTTGAGCAGAACAATTTGAAGAAAAAAATCCTTAATAACGTATTATTTTCACTGATATCAGCAAAGATTTTGCTTCTCAGAAAAACAAATGTTTTTTTCACAATCCTCCATATTCATTCTGCACAGTTGAAGAAAAATAAAAGTATATTATTTGCATGCATCAGCTTTGTGCTGTTGGATTATTTTAAATTGCAACCTCACAATGTCCCTTGAATAAAAAAGATACCAAAATGGGCACTGACGCATTCATTTTGTCGCTTCCCTTAGGGGAAAGGCATTCGGAACCTGATCATAATTGGTGCATGAGTGTATTACGGGCCTCCCAGTGATTGCACAATGTCACTGACACAACATTCATTCTAATTTGGGCATTTAATCATCATGTCCTGCAAAATGACTAAGCAGGGCTGTAACCAGACTTCAAAACTACCAGTGACAATAAATGTCAAATCACAGCTGTGCACAAGTCACGAGTACCCAGGCTTGACATTTGTGGGGCTGATGTTATTATTGACAGGTCATTTCTCTTCCCTAAATGACAATTTTACGACGGCACTTTATAAACATTGAAACAAATTAGAGTGGTAATGGAAAGCTTAGAATCGTTACACTCTCTCTACTTTGTGTCCTTCAACCCCTACAGCTACTTTTTTTTTTGCAAACCCCACAGGAGTTGTCACTGTTGCTGCCCATTCGACCTTTTCAGAACAGAGCAGAACCGAACCTCCCTGATCAAATCCGTCCCATAAAAGAGCAGCTTGCAGGCTGACAGGAAAGGCAATGAATACCTGTTAGCCAACATTTCTATGTAGTCAGTCACAACCTCTGCGGGTTGTTCCCTCTGTGTTGCCTCAGGCAATACTACAAAGCAAGAATGAGGCCTCATCAACCAAAAATTGTCATTCAATAGCCATGCTTGCAGCAGTCATGAAAAATGTCTCAAAAGCGAAGGAAGTCCTGTTATATATTTGGCTGTAAAAGATTATTCTAGCTTATGTCTATTCCAGACAAGCATTTCATTTCACATTCTACAAAGAGTCTCTTACATAATTCCTCAAGTGATTAAGATGAGTATGACCTATGCATGCCCACATTTGTTCCAGAACATTACCTTTTCTATTAAATCAGGATGCACTTTACAAAACATTACACATTTTTATTAAAGGCTCATAGTGTATTTGAATTTAAGGTGTTCCGATTTTGTAATAAAAAGTTTAAATGTTATGTTGAACATGTACTAAATATTTTACCTTTCATGTGAGTGCACAAATAATGCAATGCTAAAGAAATACATAGTTTAGTTTTTGGGTAGGTAAGTCAATAATTCTAGTATCTGGCAATGGTATTTCTGGAGAATATTCTTGTTTGGAGAATTATTTACATTATTATGGTAAAGTTACAGTTTGGTCTCTGTTATTACTAAAGTTCTTTGCAATGTTGTTTTAATGTTAAGCTGGAAGACCACCAACAGAATGATTCTCCTTTTCTGCCGCATGAAAGAAGAAGCTACCTTTGAAGAAATTAGTTCTGAAAAGGTTCCAGACAATTGGTCCAGGAATTGTGTTCCTCGAATTTGAAAAGGTGTCAGGAAAACAGAGGTAGTTTTAAGTGATCTATCTTTGTATTGTATAAATTTAAGTGGGTTTAGTTTTGTGATTCAGTAAGAAGAGTAAAACTTTAGTTAGATTCATGTTAGACAAAGGTGTTTCCATGTATAGAGGTTTTGGCCAGCTCAAACTGCTTCCATTGTGCTTCAAGAGGTTTACAGTGTAAAAAGTAAATAAAACTGGAGAAGGAAGGAGTGGTTGCTTGACAACTGGGGCACCTTTATGGTAATAAGACTTTTTGTGATTTTTTTTAACTGAATTTATACAAGTTGGTAATGGCAGCTAGGGAGGGAAACAGCTTTCTCAGCTTTGCTGGAAGAAAAGCTATACAATGGAATAATGGCTACGGAAGCCAGTGCCAGAAATCTAAAGAACAGCTGGTTAAGGAAACTAGAGAAATGAAGAGGAGTTTCCAGGAAACCTGAAGTTTAAGAGTAAATGGGAACTAGAACAGGATACTGTTCAGTGAAGAGAGACAGGCGAACAGGAACGGGCTGGTCAGAAGCCAGAGGATATCTGAGGTGGTTCTAAGGTTTGTGATATCTTATTACAATTTGTGAGACATTTATTGAAATAATTGCGGAAAAATCAGTTGCTGAATCTTGGAGTTAGTGTAAAAACATTCAAAACAAAGAATTCCTGAAAGGAGAGTTGGAAAACCTGGAGACAGATTGTCATTAAAACAGTGGAGAGGAAACTTTGCTTGAAAGGACAGTTAGAAAACCTGGGGTGTGATCTTACCTGCCATTCACATCACGCTCCCTCTGCAGTGATTTCGGGGAATTTGACGGCCGGCCAAATCTCCGTTCATTGCGGTGGGATGGGAAAATTTTGAGTGTGGAGTTTGGAAACGCTTTTGTGACAATCATCTGGGGATAATTTGAGGAGAAATCCATGGAAGATCGTTTGAATGGCATTGACCATTTGGTTTCAGAATGGGGCATTATCCTTGAAATCTGTGCATATTTGTGAAGATAAGGGGAGTGAAGGAGTATTGTATTGCTAACCACTGTGCCACCATGGGCGGCATGGTGGCACAGTGGTTAGCACCGCTGCCTCACAGTGCCAGGGACCTGTGTTCGATTCCCGGCTTGGGTCACTGTCTGTGTGGAGTTTTCACATTCTCCCTGTGTCTCCCACAGTCCAAAGATGTGCGGGTTAGGTTGATTGGCCATGCTAAATTGCCCCTTAGTGTCAGGGGGACTAGCTAGGGTAAATGGATGGGAATAGGGCCTGGGTGGGATTGTGGTCGGACGGCCTCCTGCACTGTAGAAATTCTATGAAATTAATTATTCCTTTTGTTTTGCTAAATTATTCTCAGGCTTATTAGTTGGACTCAACAATAATTCTGTTGTGACATGTAGTGATCTTCATTAAAAATGAGCGTAAAGTGGGAAATAATTAACCTAACATCAAATATTGGATACAGAACTCAAGTCTGATAAGGAAAATGATTAAGCAAAAATCAGAGAAATTATTAACCAAAAGGTCAAGCATAATGGCCGGAATTTTCTGGCTGTTCAGATCGGTTGGATCTCCCGGTCCTACCGTCGGCACACCCCGGGTTTCCTAGTGGTGTGGAGTGCAGTCAATGGGAAATCCAGAATATCCCATCAATGGCAAATGGCATGCCGCCTTCCGCTGCGGGAAACACGCCACAGGGAGGCCAGAAAATTTCTGTAAATTAAAATTTAACAGCCTCGACCCAAGACTGGAAAATCCCAACGGACATTTCCGTTGTCTGCCCCTCGCCCACTCCGATTCTGTGGAGGGCGGTAGAATTCCGGCAATTGTCTTCCCCTGTCAGGCTACACATAGTTATACATGTCTTGATAAGTACTGGGATGTTGTTTGGAGGAGGACTTCCTGTTCCTCCTATTATTTCTCCTGGAATATAGCAAAGGTGATTTGGGAAAGATCTCTTTCAGGACTTGAGTTAAACTGCAACTGTTGTGTATGTTCAGAACTGGTTAAAAAAGACCTAATACTTGAAGGATACCTTAAAGAATAAATTGCAGAGATGTGGGATGTCAGTCGGTCACTCTATTGATTATTTCCCAAGCCAGAATCTGCCACTGAGCGACATTAACATGGATAGACTCATTTTCAAATCAGTAGGAAGGTTAAATATCATTAAGCAAATTTAGATGAGGTGATGAAGGCAATTGGGAGCAGAAAAGTCTCAAGTTGCAGCAGGGCAGCATCAATGAATGCAGTGGAGAAGATTGGGAGCAAAGTAGGAATCTAAACTCGCTTAAAACTAATAGAAATAAAATGAAAATACAAAATCATTTTCTCGTTTTTTTCTTGGTAAACTGAACTGCCTTTTCATTGGATAATATTGAGGACAGCATATTAATTATTATTGGTGCATGAGTGAATTTTGTTCCCATTTAGAAATCAATAAATAATTTTACATTAAAATGCTACAATGTGTTCTACCCCAAATGAGTTCAAACCCACAAAAATGGGGATATTAAAATATAATTTTTTTGAAAATAAATGGCAATTTTTCTTTCTAAAAATGTAATTACATTGAGGAAAGGAACCTCTAACTGGGGTTTGCGTGGAGATGAAACAGCACAGGCCAGCTGTTTGAACTTTCAGTCCAAGAAAGTCCAAGTGGGTGGCACGGTAGCACAGTGGTTAGCACTGCTGCTTCACAGCTCCAGGGACCTGGGTTCGATTCTCGGCTTGGGTCACTGTCTGTGTGGAGTTTGCACATTCTCCTCGTGTCTGCGTGGGTTTCCTCCGGGTGCTCCGGTTTCCTCCCACAGTTAGGTCAATTGCGGGTTAGGTCAATTGGCCATGCTTAAAAAATTGCCCCTGAGTGTCCTAAGATGCGTAAGTTAGAGGGATTAGCGGGTAAATATGTAGGGATATGGGGGTAGGGCCTGGGTGGGATTGTGGTCGGTGCAGACTCGATGGGCCCAGTGGCCTCTTTCTGCACTGTAGGGTTTCTATGATTCTATTTCTATGATAGTGAACATTCAGGAGTCTCAGTATCTTGCTGTATATTGTAACGTCAACCATAGACACTTTGTCATTCTCAAGTAGGAAAAGCATCGGTGCTGATGGGATCACACACAACTCTATATATAGGAGAAAATGCTGGAAAATCTCAGCAGGTCTGGCAACATCTGTAAGGAGGGAAAAGAGGTGACATTTTGAGTCCAGATGACCCTTTATCAGCTTTGACAAAGGGTCATCTGGACTTGAAATGTCAGTTCTTTTCTTTCCTTCCAGATGCTGCCAGACCTGCTGAGATTTTCCAGCATTTGCTCTTTTGGTTTAAATATATGGGACTGCTTGCAAACTCTGCCTTTCAATCTATTATCTGTGCAATTTGGATCTAACGACTTGTCCACTTGTGACACTGTCAGCTGCTAAAAATAGCCGGTAAATGCTTGGAATAAAACAATGGAATTTACTGAAGTCATGTTTTATCTTTGGTACCTGATTGTACAACCATTAAATAAAAATAATAAATAGTTGTATTTATATAGCACCTTTCATGGCAATAGGATTTCAGCCGATGAAGTACATTTGAAGTGTGGTCACCTGTTGTAATCTAAACACCGCAATCAATTTGTATAGACGAACAACATCCTAATAATCAGATAATCTGTTTTTAGTATTGCTGATTGACGGATAAATATTGGCCATTTTGCTTAAAGCTTTCTGCAGCTGGTGGGCACCTGTAACTGCTTCATTGATTTGCATTATCAAACTGTAAATTAGGAAGATTTTTAATACAGACAGGCTGGTGGTTCTTCTCGAGTAATGGCCTCCTTGTCAAAGAGTGGGGGAGAACTGGTTCACTGCCATCAAATAGCCCTGGACATTAAGGAGACACAGGCCGGGGTTTTCTGCACCCTCCAACCATCCCACCCCCCCCCCCCCCCCCCCCCCCCGCCAAGTATGTTTTCCCTCAGCAGAGGAAGCTTACCATTGGCCAGCAGAGGTTTTTTCCAGTCTCACTGAAGTCTATGGCTCGCCAGCTGCTGTGCTGGGGAACCCACTGTACGGCGGTCCCCTTGTGGGAAGGGCCGGAAAATCTCACCCATAGATTCTCCTCTGCTGACCTGCCAGAGTAACTCAGGAGTTTCCATAAATCATCACATGGAACTATGATACAGTGGTACTAACAGACCTGACTCACAAAGAAGAAGATTGGGCATTTAATAATTCTAGTTGCAAAATGTTCAGGAAATATGTGGAAGGAAAGGAAAAAGAGGAGCCGCTGTGTTAATCAAACAAGCTATTACAGCACTAGAGAAGGGAGGATATAGTTGAGCACACAAGGGCAGAATCTATTGAATGAGACTTAAGAAACAATGGAGGAACTATTACACTACTTCAGTGTACATTTTAGACCACAAAACAGTCGGAAGGAGATAGGAGAGCTACTTTGCTGGCAAGTTATTGAAAGATGCAAGAACTACATGATAATGGCAGACTTCAATTATTATCATGTAGACTGGGATAGTAACAGTGAAAAAGGGCAAAAAGAAATTCTTGAAATGTGTAGACGAATTTTCTTAATCAGTGTGTTGCCAGCCCAATGAGGAAGAAAACAGCATGAGAGCTAATTCTACTATATGGTTGCCATCACAAAGGAGAAAGTGCTAGAGAAACTAAAAGGTCTGAAAATTGATAAATCTCCGGGCCCAGATGGGCTACATCCTAGAGTTCTAAAGGAGATAGGTGAAGAAATAGTGGAGGCGTTAGTTATGATCTTTCAAAAGTCACTGGAGTCAGGGAAAGTCCCAGAGGATTGGAAAATCGCTGTTGTAACCCCACTGTTCAAGAAGGGAACAAGAAAAAAGATGGAAAATTATAGGCCAATTAGCCTAACCTCAGTTGTTGGCAAAATTCTAGAATCCATCGTTAAGGATGAGATTTCTAAATTCTTGGAAGTGCAGGGTCGGATTAAGACAAGTCAGCATGGATTTAGTAAGGGGAGGTCGTGCCTGACAAACCTGTTAGAGTTCTTTGAAGAGATAACAAATAGGTTAGACCAAGGAGAGCCAATGGATGTTATCTATCTTGACTTCCAAAAGGCCTTTGACAAGGTGCCTCACGGGAGACTGCTGAGTAAAATAAGGGCCCATGGTATTCGAGGCAAGGTACTAACATGGATTGACGATTGGCTGTCAGACAGAAGGCAGAGAGTTGGGATAAAAGGTTCTTTCTCAGAATGGCAACCGGTGACAAGTGGTGTCCCGCAGGGTTCAGTGTTGGGGCCACAGCTGTTCTCTTTATATATTAATGATCTAGATGACGGGACTGGGAGCATTCTGGCCAAGTTTGCTGATGATACAAAGATAGGTGGAGGGGCAGGTAGTATTGAGGAGGTGGGGAGGCTGCAGAAAGATTTAGACAGTTTAGGAGAGTGGTCCAAGAAGTGGCTGATGAAATTCAACGTGGGCAAGTGCGAGGTCGTACACTTTGGAAAAAAGAATAGAGGCATGGACTATTTTCTAAACGGTGACAAAATTCATAATGCTAAAGTGCAAAGGGACTTGGGAGTCCTAGTCCAGGATTCTCTAAAGGTAAACTTGCAGGTTGAGTCCGTAATTAAGAAAGCAAATGTAATGTTGTCATTTATCTCAAGAGGCTTGGAATACAAAAGCAGGGATGTACTTCTGAGGCTTTATAAAGCACTGGTTAGGCCCCATTTGGAGTACTGTGAGCAATTTTGGGCCCCACACCTCAGGAAGGACATACTGGCACTGGAGCGGGTCCAGCGGAGATTCACACGGATGATCCCAGGAATGGTAGGCCTGACATACGATGAACGTCTGAGGATCGTGGGATTATATTCATTGGAGTTTAGGAGGTTGAGGGGAGATCTGATAGAAACTTACAAGATAATGAACGGCTTAGATAGGATGGACGTAGGGAAGTTGTTTCCATTAACAGGGGAGACTAGGACGCGGGGGCACAGCCTTAGAATAAAAGGGAGTCACTTTAGAACAGAGATGAGGAGAAATTTCTTCAGCCAGAGAGTGGTGGGTCTGTGGAATTCATTGCCACAGAGGGCTGTGGAGGCCGAGACGTTGAGCGTCTTCAAGACAGAAATTGATAAATTCTTGATTTCTCGAGGAATTAAGGGCTATGGGGAGAGAGCGGGTAAATGGAGTTGAAATCAACCATGATTGAATGGTGGAGTGGACTCGATGGGCCGAATGGCCTTACTTCCGCTCCTATGTCTTATGGTCTTATGGTCTTAAAGTAAATGGGGCAAGTAGAGTATCTTCCATTGGCGACTAGTGATCATAATATCATCAGGTTGAAAATAGTGATGGAAACAAGGCTCAATCATGCATAAAAATAGTCAACTGACTTGCTTAAGTGCATTAGAAATATATATCGAGCCTATGTGGAATGGAATTGTTGTGGGAAATTACCACCGGAGTCAGACTGGAGGTTCAATAACACAGTTTTATTTCGGACACGAAGCTTCGGGGAGAAAGCACTGGTACTCCACAGTACTTGGCAGCTACCTTCTCAATAATACAATAGCGGTTGATCATTTTTATACCTATTAGACAATGGATAGTCCGGACATTAGCCATTTAACACATCGTTAGAGTTGAGTAGACAGATCATGGTGATCGGTAGTTAACACATCGTTACAATCAGACATGTACAGACATGGGCATTTAACATCACATTGTTCATAGAATGGATACATTTCCTCTATCAATGACTATCAATGACTGGTTCCGGTCTATACATACAGTGATTGTTTTTTTTTGCATTTATGTATTTATGTTCCCATCTATGGCTGATCTTATTATCAGACCTTATTGTCCTGGGTCTGTCCTTATCTTTAAAGTGCCTCAAGCTCTGACTGGCTTCCTGCAGTATTTTGGTCATTGCATGTTTTAACTTGAAGTGACTGCCTGTGCCGCATGTTTTAATCTTTAAGTAGCTGTCTGTGCTAAAAGCCTGCTTAATGTCTCTTCCCAGGTAACCTTTTTGTGTGCCAGGCAACCACTTATGGGGGTCAGGTAATGATTTTATAATTTTCCCCACTTCAGAATCAAAAATGTTAGACAAAACAGTCCTACACAATGGGAGGCCTTCAACGAGGAGATGGTGTCTGGAATAGACATCTTCTCAATAGAGAGAAAGGAAGGGTGTCCAAAGGTAGAGCTCCTTGAATGAATACGGGTAAATTTTCCATTCTTGTCCACCTCAGAAATTGTCGCAGATGGGATGGAAAATTTGACAGACCATTTAAAGGTCTGTTGACTTCAGGCAAGGATTTCTGGTCTTGGAGCAGATGCAACAGGAAAATCCCACCTGTAGTATGCTAAAATGAGATGGGGAAAGGAGGATTATGACAAATGTATAGTTCGTAAAACAACAGAGCAGGGGATCTCGAACCTTTTTGCTTCTGAAGACATCCTCCAACATTTTTTTTTAAATCCTGCAACACCACACAAGTTTATTTCCATTGTATAAAAAAAAACATATGGGCGGCAGGGTGGCACAGTGGTTGGCATTGCAGCCTCACAGCGCCAGGGACCCAGGTTCAATTCCAGCCTTGGGTCACTGTCTTTGTGGAGTTTGCACGTTCTCCCCGTATCTGCGTGGGCTTTCTTTGGGTGCTTTGATTTCCTCCCACGGTCCAAAGACGTGCAGGTTAGGTTGATTGACCATGCTAAATTGACCTGAGTTTCAGGGGATTAACAGGGTAAATATGTGGGGTTATGGGAATAGGGCCTGGGTGGGATTGTGGTCAGTGCAGACTTGATGGGCCGAATGGCACTGTAGGGATTCTATGATATTCTATGATTCTATGAAATACAATTACATCCATTTTTGTTTGCCGATGAGTTTTCGTACTGCTGACAGGTCAATGGAGAGAAAAGGCTATGGGTGCCAATGTCCCTTGTGGATCAGCTTCGATAAAGGCCTGCAACTGATGTCTCCAGACATCACAATGCACAAACTCCCTTCCTTTGTACTGCATTAAGCATCTGCTTCTCTGAGATTGGTATCAGTGGCTCACTAATCACATCAGTAGCTCTATAATCTAGGTTCAGTGGGTATTGTTAAGGTTCAATTGAACATTAGGATTTGGGTGACTTTTGACTTCTGGGGCAGGATTATTTCATTGATGTGTGGAGCTTCTTGCTCTCGTGGACAGAGCTTCCACGCTGAGGTGGCTTTGCAGTATATCAATCTGGCAGCATGGATGACTATGTCACAGGACATCAGCTCCCAAACTATGTACCCATCATTTTGCATGTTGTTTTAGATACATGTTCATGTTGAGGAAGTTGCAGGAAATTGGGTCACAACCTCTGATGGAGTGAACCATTTCACCTGCTACCTCCACATGCATTCCAAATGAACTTTATTCGTAATGGTGGCTGCAGATAAGAATAAATGAATAAGAACACTGAAGATTTCTCAGTAAGAAATTTGGGAACCCTGACTTAATAATGTAGAGATCATTTGATCAAAGCTTGGAGTCAAATAAAACATTGAGGTTGCTTCTCATTGAGCTTGCAGTCAGCTTGTTTCTTCTCTACTTCTTATAAGATTAGCTATGACGGTTCTATTTCAATAGTGTAAAAAGATTTGCATGCGTTTTTCATTATTGATGTGCTGCAGGATCTACACGGGAGAATGAAAATCAATAAGAATGAATTTTATGCCCCCCCCCACCTCCTGCCAACTGGCATATTTGAAGGTGGGACAGCACCTAACATAAAGTGCTTTGCCAGCTTGCCCCTTCCTGCCCATCCCCGACCTTTTCCCCATATTACTGTGGGTGAATGATACATCAGACCACTCGTCCATCATTAGACCTGTTGCGGCCCTTACATAGACAATTAACTGCCACTTAGGGCCTCATTCGTCCTCCGCCTCAATTTTTCAGTCTGCAGGCGGGAACATGGCAAATAGCCCAGTAGATTTTACTGCACCGGCTGCTGGCAGGTAGTTGGGGAGAGGGTACGTCCTTTGGGGAGTCCCCTGTGCGCATCTTATCTGAACTTACCTGAGGTAATGTGTCGATCTTCTTCCTCGAGACCACCTGTATACCCAGCAATGGCCACCAGTCTCTTCTGACATTGTTGGGACTACAGAGTTGCAGGCCTGTATGATTGACTGATAACTCCCTAGGGCGGGACCTCCTGTTCTGAGGGGATGGAAATCCCACTCTGATCCATTCAAGGCTTCCCCCAGCATATTATTGCTGCAGGCCAACCGATTTCTAGCTTGGGGGGTGGGTATGTGGCAGGGGGATGGGTGAATGGCGGATCTGTGATGACTAGCACAAAGCAAACCTAAAAATGAGGTGCCAACCTGGTGAAACCAAAATGTGGACATGTATGCAAAACAGCAGAAGCAGCATTCAATAGACAGAACTAAATGATCCCACATACATAGAGAATTCATTAACTCAGAAACTTGGACATAGGGAAGATAATTGCTATCTACAAACATAGACACAAGCTAGGATGTTAAGAACAACTTGTAACTGATGATAAATTAGATCAGCTGGAATATTCAAACCTTCACACTGATTAGATATTGTAATTAAGTCGATGTGCACACATTGCGATTGTTTTTTAACATTTGTATCTAATGCATGATGTATAACTAATCAAGAGTTGCAAGTGGACATAGATAACTCCTATACATACGTGCACCTCTGATTGCTATTGTGAATTATTTGTAATCAAATCTGGAGGTATATCTGTGCAATTCTGTAGTTCAGGGCTCCGGATTGCGCCATCACCTGGTGCGCTGGAGCCCTTGCAAGCTCGTAAATAAACAGGTTGATTGTAAACACAGAAAAGTCTTCATTCTGGCTACTTGAAGAGAACAAAAACAAGCTGAAGAACAACAGCCTCACAACAGGGGCTGTGGTCTGATGGTGGGGGTAGTTGGGTTGGATTGGTAGGTTGTCAGTGGTGTAAGCCTGAGGCTTGCAGCCACTAATTTTTGCAATTTTGTATTTTGTATTTTATTTCTGCTATGCTTTCATTTTGAATGTATAAAGTCATTTCGTATTTTCTCACTTGGTAGGTGTTGATCTTAACTCAGTTATGATTCTGTTTTGATTCATTAAGCAATAATATTGCAGTGGGTAGGGCAGTGGATGTCATCTACATGGACTTCAGTAAGGCCTTTGACAAGTTCCCTCATGGCAGACTGGTACAGAAAGTGAAGTTGCATGGGATCAGAGGTGAGCTGGCAAGGGCGGCACGGTAGCACAGTGGTTAGCACTGCTGCTTCACAGCTCCAGGGTCCCGGGTTCGATTCCCGGCTCGGGTCACTGTCTGTGTGGAGTTTGCACATTCTCCTCGTGTCTGCGTGGGTTTCCTCCGGGTGCTCCGGTTTCCTCCCACAGTCCAAAGATGTGCGGGTTAGGTTGATTGGCCAGGTTAAAAATTGCCCCTTGGAGTCCTGGGATGCGTAGGTTAGAGGGATTATCGGGTAAATATGTGGGGGTAGGGCCTGGGTGGGATTGTGGTCGGTGCAGACTCGATGGGCCGAATGGCCTCCTTCTGCACTGTAGGGTTTCTATGATTCTATGATTCTAAGATGGATACAGAACTGGCTCGGTCATAGAAGACAGAGGATAGCAGTGGAATGGTGTGTTTCTGAATGGAGGGCTGTGAGAAGTGTGGTTCCTCAGGGATCAGTGCTGGGACCTTTGCTGTTTGTAATATGTATAAATGATTTGGAGAAAAATGTAACTGGTTTGATTAGTAAGTTTGCGGGTGACATGAAGGTTGGTGGAATTGCGGATAGTGATGAGGACCATCAGAGGATACAGCAGGATATAGATCGGTTGGAGACTTGAGCAGAGAGGTGGCAGATGGAGTTTAATCTGGAAAAATGTGAGGTAATGCATTTTGGAAGGTCCAATCCAGATGGGAAATATACAGTAAATGGCAGAACCCTTAAGAGTATTGATAGGTAAATACTCTACCTAGTAGAGTAGGTGTACAGGTACACAAGTCACTAAAAGTGGCAACGCAGGTGGAGAAGGTAGTCAAGAAGGCATACGGCATGCTTGCTTTCATTGGCCGGGGTATTGAGTTTAAAAATTGGCAAGTCATGTTGCAGCTTTATAGAACCTTAGTTAGGCCGCACTTAGAATATAGTGTTCAATTCTGGGGGGTTGCCACACTACCAGAAGGATGTGGAGGCTTTGGAGAGGGTATAGAAAAGATTTACCAGGATGTTGCCTGGTATGGAGGGCATTAACTATGAGGAGAGGTTGGAGAAACTTGGTTTGTTCTCACTGGAACGATAGAGGTTGAGGGGCGACCTGATAGAAGTCTACAAGATTATGAGGGGCATGGACAGAATGGATAGTCAGAAGCTTTTTCCCAGGGTGGAAGAGTCAATTACTAGGGGGCATAGTTTTAAGGTGCGAAGGGCAAGGTTGGAAGGAGATGTACGAGGCAAGTTTTTTTCCACAGAGTGTGGTGGGTGCCTGGAACTCGCTGCCGGGGGAGGTAGTGGAATCAGATACGATAGTGACTTTTAAGGGGCGTCTGGACAATACGTGAATAGGATGGGAATAGAGGGATATGGTCCCTGGAAGGGTAAGGGGTTTTAGTTCAGTTGGGCAGCATGAATGGTGCAGGCTTGGAGGGCTGAAGGGCCTGTTCCTGTGCTGTAATTTTCTTTGTTCTTTGTTCTAATAATCAGTGGTGACCAGTTTTTGGTAATGTATGTACCAAAGGGGTTATAACATATGTACCAATTTTGGGAAGATGTCGTGGAACAAACCAAATTGGGGTTATTGTTTGTGCATTATACATACATGTAGAAAATGTTTCCTCTTTTAACAGTTATCTTTCTTTCTCTTTACTTTTAAAAATATGTATTATCAATTATAGCTGTCATATTATTATCATCACTATTGAACATTCAATAAAATTGTTGTCATAGTCATTCATTCCTGTTACCTCCAGGATTCAAACTTAAGGGAGACTCTTAAAGAAACTTTCACAACTTCTTACAATTGAGGAGGTAACCAGGGGATAGTTGGGGGTTTGAGAGAGGGCTTGGGGGTGGGGATCAGTGTGAATGATTGTAGGGAGGGGGTTGGTTGTGTAGTTACCCAGATGTTAGGCTGGGTTAACAGCTGGGTAACTATTCAGGTAAGAACCATAGAGCTACTCGAAGTCTCCAACTCTAAAACTCAGAGATATTCGCACAAGAAAATTGCTCACCAGAAGCTGCAACTTCCTGGGCAATTCCCAAGGAGGTCAGCACTCCAGGACTTCCGCAGGGTCCAGACAATCCAGAAACCACAAGATCTGGATCAGTATATTTTCTGCAGGAGTTCTCCAATTAGAAAATCATACTGCAAAAAAATAATCTGACAGGATTGCCTGGTAGGGCAGTGGAGGTGGGATGCCTCATATCCTTTAAAAAGTACCTGGATGAGTACTTGGCATGCCGTAACATTCAAGGCTATGGGCCAAGTGCTGGCAAGTGGGATTGGGTGTGCAGGTCAGGGCCTTTCATGCATTGGTGCAGAGTCGATGGGCCTCTTCTCTGTAGTATTCTGTGATTCTGATTCTGTGAGGACTTCCTGTCCATTTTGCTCGGTCACTTCAGTGTGAGTTAAAAAGAGGAACAGCTTTCTTTAAGTCCGTTAAGCTTGGTGAAGCAGTAGATTTGAAATTCTACAGAATAATCATGAATGTATAATTTAATCAGAACATCACATTAATTCTGAGAATATTATATTTCCCTTTGCAGTGACTGGAGCACTGATTTCCATCTTTTCAGAATTAAACTCGAATGAGATTAACTTCCCCACGGCTTTTAAGGGTGAGGTTAGCAGTGATCTATAAATAATGTATTCCTTTTCAATGCAAAATGAAAGGGTGCTACATTTTTAAACCAAGGGAGCCTTTCATTGAGGGACATTGCATGGTATGTCTTCCAGTCTGTTTTCTATTCTTCAACATATCTTCTTTTAGCTTCTACAGTACTTCGAACAAAATTCTGATATTTAGCATTAACACATTGTTCCATTGTGAACAAATTCATTCTCTGCCTTTCATTTCAACATTCCCAGGCAGGAATTCTCTGGCCGTTCATGCCAGCAGGAATTCTCCAGTCCCACCGGCAGTGCACCCCCCCGCACACGTGTTTCCCGCCGCATGGAGTGAATTCAATGGGAATTCCCATCGACAGCAGTGGGACCAGAGAATCCTGCCGCAGGCAAGCAATGTGCCACCTCCCGCCAGCGGAAAACAGGGAGGCCAGGGAATCTCGCCCCAGATGGTTGGGTCCATCTGTTACTGACCAAAAGCTGCAATTCTTTGATTTCCAGAGTGCCACCAAAAACAGTATTGATGACACTCACCATACCATCTTGTCCCTTTTAGTTAATTATTTAATTAAAGATCTGCTTGAGCAAAGAGTGTCTAAAAAACAACAGGGGAAGGGGGAGATTCACCAGCCCCATTCACTAATGGCAGGATTCCTGACTGCCCACCGAACCGGGCATTGGGGGCTAGAAAAGGGATTCCTGTTGGACATGAAGTCATTTGGGATTCACTCGGCCTGCCCTGCCGATCCTGATCAGATTCCTGCCTGGAGCGGGCAGGAACCCGGTAATCATGTAAAACCTCTCACAGACATATTATCAGTAGGCTGGACAGCTCAGTCAGTGGCCATCCACTATTTATCTGCCTCCCCAGTGGGAAGAGCAATGGGGGTGCTTTGGTGTTGGTCATGACCAACGCGGACCTGACGTGTTGGACCCCAGGCACGTCAAGAAGATAGGTCCAGTGCCCATGTTCCCCTCTGCCACTGCCAGGGATGAGATGGTTCCCCCAAGAGTCCGGGGGGTTGGGGGGGGCTTTGGCTGGGGGCAAGAGGTTGAGAACTTTCCCCTGGGACGTGGGTCTCATGGCTGGTCTGCCCCTTCTAGCACTGGGAAAGGTGTTCGGTTTTAGAATGGTGAATTCAGACACCAGCTTGAGGTAAAATTATCATTATTGTTTCTATCTCTAAACCTCAAGTTCCCTGGTTACCCTGGTTATTTAAATCCTCATGTCCCCTGGACAGCTGGAAGGCTTCCAAACCACCGCAGTGCTCCATTCAACAGAGAGGATTCCCTTTTCTTTCCCTCGGAAGCTGCAGGTGTGAGAAGATCCCTTTCAAGTCTTCTGACTGTCAGAAGACAGTCTCTTTCACTAGGGGTGAATTCCCACTTCCGCAACTGTTCACTCAGCCTCATTGTTTTAATACAGTATTCATTTCAAGTCCCGGAACCTTCATAGAAAGCTCAGAATCTTTAAAATGCCTCCAAACCCTTTGAAAGCCTTTGTTTCTCTTCAATTTCAGTTCAGTCCTTTTATCTTCCCTTTGATTGACAGCTTAATGGTTTTTACTCAGCATGCATTCAGCTATGTTCATTTACCTTTCCCTTCATGCTTGAATGAATTTTGAGCACCCCCCCCATTGTTCCTAATGAGATGCTTACACAGTAAGTAGTCTCATAACACCAGGTTAAAGTCCAACAGGTTTATTTGGTAGCACAAGCTTTCGGAGCGCCGCTCCTTCATCAGGTGAGTGCTGTTGGACTTTAACCTGGTGTTGTGAGACTACTTACTGTGCTTACCCCAGTCCAACGCCGGCATCTTCACGAGATGTTTACACGAATGAGGAACTGAAAAGCACTTAGCTGTTTGAAGTTGCCTGCAGCAGCTTGTGGGCACAGCTACAAGTAACATCAAAGCAGATAAATGCTTTTCAGTTCACCTTTTGTTTAAACATTGTGATTAGGAACTTGTGGAGGTACTTGAGATGCATTCAAGTGTGAAGGGAAAGGCAAATAAACACAGAAGACTACATGCTGAGTAAAGACTATTAAGCTGTCAATCAAATGACAGTTACCAGCAATGGACTGCAATTAAATGGAAACTAAAGTGTTCAAAGGGTTTGAAGGCATTTCAAAGGCTCTTAGCTTTCTATGAAGGCTCAGAATAAATGAAAAATAAATGCTGTGTTAAAGCAGTGGAGCTGAGTGAACAGCTGTGGAGAAGGGAAATCCCCCCTCGTGAAAGTGAGTGACTTCTGTCAATCAGAGCACTTGTAAAGGATCTTCTTATACCTGCGGCTTCCTAGAGAGTGAAAGGGGAATCCATGCTGTTGAATGGAGTGCTGAGGTGATTTGGAAGCCTGCCAGCTGTCTTGGGGCATGGAGATTAAAGTGACCAGGGAATTTCAAATGTTTTAGAGGACAGAAACAGTGATAAGTATTTTACCCTAGATGGTGTCTGAATTTACCATCCTAAAACTGAACAACACTTTTCACAGGGCTGGAAAGGGCAGATCAGGCAAAAGAGCCCCATCCTAGGGGATGGTGGCGAACTCAACCCCTTGCCCCCAGCCTGACCCCACCCAACCCCCAGGACCCTTGGGCACCCTCCCTCTGCAGCCTGTTAGCAGCAGAGGCACACATGAGCACTGGGACCTATTTCCTTGACCCCCTTCAGGGTCCAAAGCACAAGGCCAGGGTGCCAGTACCAGGGTGCCAGGGGGCAGTGCATTGCTGGCACTACCAAGGGGCAGGGGCTGGCGGGGTGAGGGGGGGGGGGGGCCTGAGGGTGTGTCTGAGTGGGGAGGGATGCCGAGGGGGCATCACATCAGGTCGCCCTGATGCCTGCATGGTGTGAGGGTGGTGACTTGTTATTTGAGTGGTGGGGACAGGATAGGTTGACCCCTTGGCTGAGGGGTTGGTGGTACTCCCATTGTCAATGGGGCGGGGGTGGGGGGGGAGGCGAGGGTATCATTTTATTTTTTGTGGAGAGGGTGACCTGTCCATGGACGCACAGATCGGCGCGCCCTTTAAAAATGGCAACCTGATCAGGGGGGGCTGGACAGTGTGATTCCCGAGATGCATTCATTTGCATCTTACAGAATCTCACCTGACAGACGATGCCATGGCCAGCAGGAAAGAGTTCAGTTTTCCCGCTGATGTGGACATTTAGTTCCGGTTCAGGCGTATCCTGGCCAATGTATTTTTGCCCGCATTGATTTTAATATGTTGATATGGGATCTGTTACCAGAATTACTGTGTTTTTCAAACCTCCTGTATTATTAACCCTGCGTAAAGTTGTTGTGAAGAACCTTGATAAAATTTTCTGTTACAGTGCAAGTTATTATTTAATCTCTATGGATTAGCCTGATTCACATTGACGACTGTGATGTTTAAGAGTTTTAAATCAGCAAAATTAATTAAGTTAGACTGAATGCGATTTCACTGACATCAGCAAGGGTGACTGGAAGGCACCAGTCACAGACTTTCAGAATGTGTTTTGCCCATGGTTCTTAATAAATCAATATTTTATACATATATGAATAAAGAAGCAGCTGAATAGATCTAGATGTTTGCACAGTAAATTATTAAGTGTGATTGAGTGCAAACCACTGTAGTTTTATGAAAAAAGCAAGAGATGACAATTTCTGGGACAAATCACATCGCTGTTCATGAACAAAAAGTTTACCTTCACACTATAACTAGCATCAAGAAAAAATCTTCAGCTCCCTCCCTCAATGTGAAGCAAAAGACCCTTAATAAAATCTACATGTGAATCAGGTGAATGGACCTTGTGTGGTAATGTTTGCAATCAGTCAGATAAAATGCTGTTTTGCAGCAAAAGAGGTGTTATACTATTAATTGTTTCATGGACTGTATTCATAGAAATCATAGAAACCCTACAGTGCAGAAGGAGGCCATTCGGCCCATCGAGTCTGCACCAACCACAATCCCACCCAGGCCCTACCCCCACATATTTACCCGCTAATCCCTCTAACCTACGCATCTCAGGACTCTAAGGGGCAATTTTTAACCTGGCCAATCAACCTAACCCGCACATCTTTGGACTGTGGGAGGAAACCGGAGCACCCGGAGGAAACCCACGCAGACACGAGGAGAATGTGCAAACTCCACACAGACAGTGACCCGAGCCGAGAATCGAACCCGGGACCCTGGAGCTGTGATGCAGCAGTGCTAACCACTGTGCTACCGTGCCACCCGACTGTATTATTCTGCTCCTTCCCCCTTCCAGTTTAAATGGATGTGGGTTAAGGGCTAGTATGTGACCACTCTGTTCTCAAGAGGCAGGTTAGATATTTAAATGTGCTCATGAGGCTATGAGTTTCAAATCTGAGCAGGTTTTTATATTTAACAATTGTGAGCCGAGCTTTAGCAGCTGGTAGAGTCCAGAACAGCCTGACCCAGCAGCTAACTGCCTTTAGTGCCACACGGGGGCCAAGTCAAGCAGCAGTGCATCCCTGGCATCACAAGCTAACCTGCTGCCCAGTGATCCCACGGAAGGGAGCCCCTGCCCCGCAATCGAAACCCTCTTGCCCCTGATCTCTTCCTCCCTCCTTGGATGTGGCCTTTCCATCACAGGCCATTACATCCGCCAGCCAGCTTGCATCTCAATCTGGTCGACTGACAGCCAAGAAATCAGGACAATGTTCAAATGAGTCCTGCTGCTAAATTCAGCAATAAAATATTATACAGTCATAAAATCCCAGCTGGTTCACGAATGTCCTTGGAACAGAAACCTGCTGGCCTTACCCAGTCTGTTCAGTCTGAGACTCTAAGTCGCAGAGCAATGTGGTTGACTCTTAATTACTGTCTGACTGGTCAAGCAAGCCATTCAGTTGTACTAATGATAGGCAATGAATGCTGGCTTTTCCTGCGATGATTCTCCATCCCATGATATCCTGACCTAATTATCACCTAACAGTGTTGAAACTTTCCAGGAACAACGAGCAATACAATCATACTGAGGCCGCACTATAGAGGTGGATAGCAGAGGAAAGTTTGTAGAGGGGGATGGTGTAGTCAGCTGTATCTAAGGCTACAAAGAGACTGCAAAAAAGAAAGACTTCCATATATAATCACAAAGTCTGGACCCCGCCAAGTGATTTATAGCCAATGAAATACTTTTCAAGTTGTCAACGTCTGGTTACAGACCGTTAACATTTAAAGAGAAATCTGAACAGCCTAGGTGTGATCTTACCAGCCACGCTCCCGCTGCAGCGAGGTCGGAGAATTTGGCAGGCAGCCGAATCTCTGTTCACTCTAGCAGGATGGGAAAATCCCACCGGCGTGAACGGTGGTAGGATTCCGGCCCTTGTTTTAACCAAGAGAACTATGCTACAAGATTTAATGTATTTTAAATGGGTCTTGCACTCACAACCTGCTGCATGAAGTAAGTCGCAAGAGATATGATATATAATAATAAAAGCAAAACACTCTTGGAGTTGGAGATTTGAAATTAAAACAGAAAGTGCTGGAAAAATGCAGTAGGCCTGGCAGCATCTGTGGAGTGAGAAACATTTGAGTCTAATCTAACTCTTCTTTGGTAGGGCGGCACGGTAGCACAGTGGTTAGCACTGCTGCTTCACAGCTCCAGGGTCCCGGGTTCGATTCCCGGCTCGGATCACAGTCTGTGTGGAGTTTGCACATTCTCCTCGTGTCTGCGTGGGTTTCCTCCGAGTGCTCCGGTTTCCTCCCACAGTCCAAAGATGTGCGGGTTAGGTTGATTGGCCAGGTTAAAAAAAAATTGCCCCTTAGAGTTCTGAGATGCGTAGGTTAGAGGGATTAGTGGGTAAAATATGTGGGGGTAGGGCCTGGGTGGGATTGTGGTTGGTGCAGACTCGATGGGCCGAATGGCCTCCTTCTACACTGTAGGGTTTCTATGATTTCTATAACTGCGAGAGGTGGCAATGTGATGGTTTTATGTTATTGAAGAAGGGTGAAGGGTCAGGTGGAATAAAGGGGAAGGTCAGGGTGCTGTGATACATCATGGTTGCAGTCACAGATTATGTGAATGCAGTTATAGCATTTGAACCCTCTCTTGTCACTCCAGTACAACAAAGCTGCTTAAGATTCCAGGCATAAGCCAGAGCCTTTTCCTTCACAGCCGGAGCCTTTTTCACAGTAAAAATTATTTATGAGCTGGCATTTAGGTTTAAAAAGTATTTGCCTTCCTTTCTTCAGCCCTGAACACACCTCATTGATTTTACTCTGCTGTTGGTTTTCTATCATTCAAATACAGCTGAAACAATCGATGTTATTGAAATAATAGCCACATCAATTTCATTAAGTACCTATATTAAGCCAAATATTTATTCAATACAGCTGCTCCCCTTTACAATATCAATAGTGAGTGGCCGACGAAAAAGGAAACACGTTTAGATAATATATTACGTGCAGCTCATTAGACATGCTGATATTTGTTGGGTGGAATTTTACGGTCCTGTTGCGGTGGGGGTGGATCCAGAAAATGAGGAAACAGCCTCAAACAGGTTTATTGACTCCGACAGGACTGGAAAATCCTATGTAAGGAGAGCCTGTATAATTCCACCCGCTGTCTCAAATTTCATCTTTCATCAGATAAATAAGGGTAAGTTTTACAATATTGAATTCACACTCCTTTTATATAGCTGCCTCCCAATATCTCTGTTATTAAGTGTTGAAAATAAAAACATATCAGCCGGGATACTGCTCCTAATTGCTATTCAGTGTCAAGGTGCATGAATTGTTTTGTGTGGCTATTAAGGAATCTCAGGGCCAGGCTTAGACTCGATTGCTTAAGTTGCCAATAGCACTTTGATGCTTGTTTTTCTACATTATCTAACCGTGGCTGCACCTGAAAAGTTTCTAATTGGTCGTGATGCTCTTTGTAACATCCTGAGGTTCTTTATCACTCATTAGCAAAAAGAAACCTGTACCCAATGGTGGCAGAGTGGTATTATCACTGGAATAGTAATCCAGGGATCCAGAAGACCTGAGTTTGATTCTGATAAAAATCTGAATCAACCATGCCGATTGTTATAAAAACCCATCTGGTTCGCAAATGTCCCTTTAGGGGAGGAAATTAGCCATCTTTACCTGGTCTGGCCTACATGTGACAGTGCTTGAATCTTAAATGGCCTAATAAGCCCTCAGTTTCTCTGTCAATCATTTTATATCAGTGCCCTATCTCAACCTTTCCACCTGTTGCAACTGCATCTCTCCACCTACTCTGTCTAGACCCTCATGGTTTTGAACACTTACATCAAATCTCCTCTCAACTTTCTCTCCTCTAAGCAGGGTAACTCCAGTTTCTCCAATTTATGGATGTAACAGAGGTCCCTCATCTCTGGAATGATTTGTGTAAACCTTTTCTGCACTCTATCTAAAGCCTCCACACTCTTCCTGAAAGTGTGGTGTCCAGAACTGGACACTATGGCCGGGATTCTCCTGGTCTGCTGCGCTGCTTAAGCATCAGCAGGGGGGCTTTTAACAAGGTTCGTTGGCCACAAGTCTCCCAAGCACTTTTTTTTAGCACAATCAGCTCTGTGCCAGAAATCAGAGTGGAGCACTTCTGCATATACATGTCGAACTTCACCTTAAATGCATCTAAAATATTTGCTTCCCTAAATATTACTGGTATTACTCTTCTAAACCTTTTCACATACGTAGAAACGTACATGGAAAATAGAAGCAGGAGTAGGCCATTCTGCCCTTCGAGCCTGCTCCATCATTTATTACGATCATAACTGATCATCAAATTCAATATCCTGATCCCGCCTAGCCCCCATAATCCCTTGATCGCTTCAGTCCCATGAGTTATATCTAATTCCTCCTTCAAATCACAAGTTTTGGCCTCAATTACTTTCTGTGGTAGTGAATTCCACACATTCACCACTCTCTAGGTGAAGAATTTTGTCCTCTCCTCAGTCCTAAAAGGTTTACACCTTATCCTAAACTATGACCCCTAGTTCTGTATTCCCCCACCATCGGGAACATCCTTTTTGCATCTACTCTGTTTAGTCCTGTTAGATTTTTATAGGTTTATGAGATTCCCCTCTTCCCCATTCTTCTGACTCCAGTGAATATAATCCTAACTGATTCCAGTGAATATAATCCTAACGTACTTAGTCTCACCTCATATGACAGTCCTGCCACCCAGGAATTAGCCTGGTAAAACTTCGCTGCACTCCCTCTTATAGCAAGGACATTCTTCCACAGATAAGGACACCAATACTCCAGGTATGGCCTCACCAAAGCCCGGTACAATTGGAGTAAAACATTCCTATCCCTATACTCAAATCGTCTCACAATGAAGACCAACATACCATTTGCCTTCTTTACTGCCTGCCGTACCTGTGTGCTTACTTTCAGCGACTGATGCATGAGGACATCAAGGTCTCGCTGAGAATCCTCCTCTCCTAATTTACACCCATTCAAACAATAATCTGCCTCCCTATTATTGCAATCAAAGTGGATAACCTCACATTGATCTACATTATACTGCATCACCCAACTTTGTATCATCTGTAAATTTTGAGATAATACATGTAGTTCCCTTTTCCAACTCATTAATATATAATACTGTTGGGGTCCTAGCACAGATCCTTGTGGAACCTCACTAATCACTGCCTGCCAATTGGAAAAAGACCAATTTATTCCAACTCTTTGCTTCCCATGTGCTAACCAGCTTCTTATCCATCTCAAGACATTACCTGCAATCCCATGCGCTTTAGCTTTACAGGGTAGTCTGCTGTGTGAGACCTTGTCGAAAACCTTCTGACAGTCTAAATAAACAACATCCACTTGTTCTCCTTGGTCAACTCTACTCGTTACATCCTCAAAGGATTCCAATAGATTTGACAAGCATGATTTCCCCTTTGCAAATCAATGCTGACTTTGTCTGATTATACCACAGCTTTCCAAATGCTGAGCTGTGAAATTCTTGATAATGGACTCTCACAACTTCCCCAGTACTGACATGAGTGTCACTGGTCTGTAGTTCCCTGTTTTCTCCCTTCTTCCCCTTTTTGAATAGTGGGCTTACATTAGCTATCCTCCAATCTGTAGGAACCATTCCAGATTCAAAAGAGTTTTGGAAAATGACCACCAATGGATCTACTATTTCCAGGGCCACTTCCTTAAGTACTCTGTGATGAAGATTATCAGGCTCTGGAGATTTATCCAAATTTAATCCCTCAATTTTACCAAAACTATTTCACTACTAACACTGATTTCCTTCAGCTCCTCACTTAAACTTGTTTCTCTCAGAACTTCTACGACATTACTCATGTCTTGCTTTGTGAAGACAGAAGCAAAGTATGAATTTAGTTAATCATTTCTTTGTTCCCCGTTAAGAATTCTCCCATTTCTAACTGTTTTTGTCAATCTTTTTCTCTGTTTTTACTTACAGAAACTTTTACAATCAGTTTTAATGCTCACTGCTAGCTTACTTTCATACTCTATTTTCCCCTTCTTAATCAATGTTAACTGAAATTGCCCCATTTTAGGGAAAAGATTCAAGCTTCCCAAATGCATCAGATGAATCATAGAAAGCTTACAGCACAGAAAGAGGCCACTTTGTCCATCATGCCTGCACTGGCCAAAAAACGAGCTGCCTAGCTTAATCCCACTTCCGAGCATTTGGTCCAAGCCCTAAAGGATATGACATATTAGGGCTTATCCGATACCTTTTAAATGAATTGAGGATTTCTATCCACACTACATTTTCAGGCTGTGAGTTCCAGACACTCACAACCTTCTGGGTGAAAAGGCTTTTCCACATTTCCCCTCTAATCCTTCTACCAATCACCTCTCAATATCCTCTCATTTGTTTTGGATTCCTTTGCCTTGTTTGACCTCCCAACATGCATTCCTACACTTCTCAGGGTGGAATACCATTTGCCTCTTTTCTGCCCAGCTGACCAATCCATTGACATCTTCTTGGAGTCGACAGCTGTCCTCCTCGCTAAGCACCATCCATGCAATTTTTGTGTCAGCTTAAAACTTCTTGATCATTCCCCTTACATTTACATCCAAATCATTGACATATATCACAAAAAGGAGCCCTGGTATTGAGCCCTGCAGAACACCAGATGCAACTAGTTCAAACCATACATTATTTAAAAGGTGATGAAAGCTTTGATTAGTTGATGTTTGGGCAATTATGCCATTTATCTTCACATCACAGGTGGAATGCAATTGGGGTTTTACAGAAGATACCCATCATTGAAATATCATTGATACACTCATTGCCATGGATATAATATTGAAGATAGTTGTTGCTTGAAAAGTGTTACGGTGACCCGATGGATAAAAGGGGCTTTAAATAATGTCACCATGAACCGAAAGAGCACGGAACAATTGTGTTCAGTTTTGCCATGTGCTCTCACTGAACATGAATGGAATCTTCCATTCTGGCCATTAGGTTAATTCCGTTTAATAGCAATAATAGGTTTTGCTGTTGGTGTATAATTTTCAGTTGGTTATTGGAACATTTGTATCTATTGTCGAGAATTTACACTGCAACTGTAGCAGTAATTGCAAAGTAGTTTTGTTTGAGATAATTTTTAAAAATAATAATTTTGTGACGTGGTTACTGAAGGTAGTCAAGACTCAATCACATTATTGAGGGATTGGATTCACAAACTACGGACGTCCTCTTCCTGAAAGCAATAATTAACCAGTTTTGTTTTTAAAATAAGCCAGCAACTTAATGGATACTTCTTATTTCCAGATTTCTTTTGCAAAGCTAGGTGGTTAAGTAAGCAGATAGGCTGCAAGGAGATATAGAAGTGAAGGTAAAGTCGCCATAGTCCCAGATGACCATAGTTGCTCTCCCCACTGAAGGGTTGGGGGGGGCAGGGGTGGTGGGAGAAGCTGACTGGGGGTGACTTAACCTGAGGATCACCACACCATAAGCGAGGGGCAAGATGGAGAAGGCAGGGCCTTCACGAATAACCGCAGCCAGTGTGGGAATTGACTTCACACTGTTGGCATCACTACTCTGCATCACGAATCAGCCATTCAGCCAACTGAGCTAACCAACTCCCTCAGGAAGGTGGAACACAATGGGGCAAATTTTACCATCCCAACTGCCATGGGAATCGGAGCAGGCGAGAGGCAGACCATGGAAAGGTCCGTTGACCTCAGACGGAATTTCACAGTTTCGTGGCAAGCAAGGCTGGAAAATCCTACCCAATGTAGGGATATGCAAAATTACCCACATTGGGCAGAATAATAGAAAAGCAGAATTTTTTTTTCAAGGTAACAGAGACTATTAATACGAAGGAATTTGGGTATACATGATTCACAACAAAAATAACATGCAGGTTCAGCAAATAATTAAGAGGGTAAATGGTATGTTCGCCTTTATTGCAAGGGAGAACATAAGTAAGGAAGTCTTACTGCAATTGAATGGAGCTTTGGTGAAACCACACCTGGAATACTGTGTACAGTTCTGATCTCTTTATCTAAGGAAGGGTGTACTTGCCTTGTTTTGAAATCTCAATTTCTCCAACAGTTCCCATGGAAACCTGCTTCTTTTACACGTGTTTAAGTACACAATCTTGCAGTTCAATCCCACATGTAAAATTCTAAATGCTAATTGATCATCTATTAGATTCCAGCAGATTTCAGTGAAAACAAAGCTCTTCAGCTGGTACCACATAAAACCATTTCTCAGAATCAATTTGTTTTTGTACATCAGTATGTTTCATCATCTGATATAACTATTTACCGAGTAAGAGTGCAGAAAATTACAGAAAATAATTTTAGACACTTCACAAGAGTGTTCGACTGGAACACTTGAGTCAAAAGGCATCTAACGATAGTTAGAGCACACCATCTATCGGTCAGGTTAGAATTTACAGTTCACATGTTGCATCCAGTTTATGCATTCTATTTGCTCACAGAGTGACAACCACCAATGAAAGGACAAACAACACTTTGCCTCCGTTATTGACTCTCAGATCATTGAGTATACCACTTCATAGTATTTGCTTTAAATTCCTCTTGACAACAGTCTGCAAAAAAAACAGGCTGCAACCAGAGGCAACAATAACAGGCAAAGAACCCGCTTCGGAGATGCATCTGAGAATTTCCTCAAAATTGAAAACGATCGTTAGTAATTATACTGCAGCATCCACAAGGTTACGGTTCTGCCAAAGACCATAACATGCTTCGACAACCTTGGCCTGGCAAATAGCTTTATGTTCCTCACACAAAGGTCAGAACTGTAAATGAAAGTCCCACAGACAGGGGTGAGAGGGCTTTATATATTTAGTGGTTACAGATTACATTAAGAGCTGATCACATGATTTGATGGTGATGTCATTAGGGTGTTGCACGGGCTGTGCAGGCCAGAGCTCTTGGAATTAACTTTGTTGCTAGTTTGAATATATGTGTGCAAACCACATCTTTTCTTTTTGTTTAAAACCCACAACCCCTAACGTAGTTAGGACATTACAGATGGGCTATGGTGTGGGAAGATTTGGCATACAGTTCTTAACTGACCATCACGCACAGTGGCTGTTTGATAGAGATTAGGAAATCAGGAGTAACTATGCTGGATATTCTCTTCCAACCTCCCTTCCCTTCCCACTTTAATAATGGATTCAAAGTCAATTGTCGCACCCTCAATACCACCCAATCAGAAGATCCTGCAGCACACTATTAAAGATGGGGGCCATAGATGATAGAGAGCAGAGATATTGCTTGCAGGGTACCAGGGGTGGGGGAGAGGGACACTGGGGAGAAGACTATGAGTTGGGAAGAAAACTTGGGAAGAAATCAGAGGTTTGACTCGGGAGAGAGCAAGGGGAAAACTGTTAAATGTGAAAAGCACTGTTCCTGACCGTACATTCTGCTGCTGGGCCTCAGGCATCTTGGAAGAGCCTCACAAAGGAAAGGGAAGCCTGTGGTAGTGTGGTGAGTAGGTGGGCAGTCAATACAAACTGACAGTTCTAATCAAATCTGGGGAAGTGGGCTTCTGGAGGCGGGATATTAACAAGGTTAATGGAAAGTGATGTCAGTGATCATTACCGCTTGCACCTGATGCCATTCAGCTGTAACTCAATTGACATGCAAATTAACTACTCAGCGATTATACCAACTCAAGAACTACTTACATGTGTGAGTGCCACTGATTGCTGCTCAGCACTGATGCACTGGCTTCCAAAATTGTTTACTGCTATGTGTGCCTGTACCATTGGCCGACTGGCAGGGCAAGTATATTCTCTGAGACAGTGGCACACTGCCCAAGGTGAGTGCTCTTAACACTTGGCTGTGTGCTAATGTGTGTATTGACAAAGGTCCCCATAGACCAGGTTGAGTGCAAGGCCTTGCAATGAAGCTTTGGACAATGCCTGATTTTGATTTGATTTATTATTGTCATATGTATTGGGATACAATGAAAAGTGTTTTTTCTTGCACGCTATACAGACAAAACATACCGTTCATAGAGTTCATGGGGGAGAAGGAAAGAGGAGGGTGCAGAATATAGTGTTACAGTCATAGCTGAGGTGTGGAGAAAGATCAGCTTAATAGGTGGTAGGTCCATTCAAAAGTCTGATGACAGCAGGGAAGAAGCTGTGTCTGAGATGAGAGCTCAGAATGCAGTGAGTGGCCAAAGCTGTGGCCAGTCTGTCATGTTGTGTGAGCATCAATCAGCATGTGAAAGACTGGGTATAGATATGGTGGCCAGCACATGTGTCAGTGGGCTTTGAGAGGCAGCTTCAGATGATGAATGGAAAAAGAATGTTCCTTAGGAGACAAATGCCGACCATCAAATCTCTTTTTGGCACTGCAGAAAGGAGAACCTAGGAATCATGGAGCCTGGTGATCTCGCTGTCATTCTCACTCACAGGCAGGAGAGAAAAAGACATCAATGAAGGTGCCTGGCTCATCAAATGCAGGAGCAGAACCGTGAAGAAAGGGTGGCAGGGCCTGGTCCTCACACAGAAGCTTGGAGAGCCATTGCTTGGAGGCACCTTGCTTGACCCAGGGTCTACAGATGGTGTCTAACATACCTACAGATGCCTGAAAACCAATGTCGCTGAAGTTTACATCTGTTAAGGGAACTGGTTGGTCACATCTACCACCTCCTGTGGGATTTGGCGCCAAGAGACCTTGGAGGGCATCCACTGCCAGTGTTGCTGAAAGTTACAGTGGCTCTCAATTTTTATGCCAGTGCCTTCTTCCAGGGCTCCACTGGTGACCACTGTGGGGTTTCACAAGCCTCCACACACAAGTGCATCCAGGAGGAGAAGGACGCAATCTTCATGAGGGCACAAGTTCATCCATTTTGACTAGGATCAGGCAAGCCAGGATACAAGGGTGATGGGCTTTGCACAAATCTCTGGATTTCCACAGGTGCAGGGTACCATTGACTGCACTCTTGTCGTACTCAGATCTCCAGGGCATCAGGCAGTGAACTATGGGAACTGCACTCACTGAATGTTCAGCTAGTCTACGGCCACAACAAACACATCCTCCAGGCTAGTGCTCGGTCCCCAGGGAGTGTGCACGATTCCAACATTCTGAGCTGGCCTTAGTTCCCTGGCATCTTTCAGGAGGCTGCAGGGTTGGTTCTGTGAGAAAAAGGGTTACACACTGACGAGGTGCCTGATGATGTCTGTGCAGAGGCCACAGTCCGCAGCTTTGACAAGATACAATGAGGGTTATGCTGCAACTCGCACTTGGGTGGAGCTGGCTATAGGGATGCTGAAGATGAGGTTCAGATGCCTGGACTGGTCTGATGGAGCCCTGCAATACAATCCGCAGAGAGTGTCACACATCATGGTCGCTGGCTGCATCTTGCACAACCTAATACTGCAATGGGAAGAGGAACTGCCTGAGGAGGAGATGGAGGAGCGCCATGTTTCCTCCGATGAGACTGAGGAGGCCCTTGAGGGAAAGGATGTCAGCCATGAGGCAATAGCACTGTCCAGGTGAGGCAGACAAGGTTGGGATGTGCTCACTGCAGCTAGATTCATGCAGAGTGATGAGGAGATCCAGTGAGGGCATCCTATTATCTCCACATAGTTTATGTGGGAATTGTTCTCCTGTCTGACTGAAGGCAGCACACACTCTCAGTGATAAGGCTCCTGTCGTGGGGACACCATAGTCACTACATTCCAGGAGGATGATACTGGCTTGCAATGGGGACAGTGCATAGATCCTCACAGAGCGCCTGTGAATGTCGAACTGTGATGGCAGCTTGCTTGTTCTCAATGACCACAGTCATATCATGTCAGTGCAGCGGGGAATGCTTCACCTCTCCTATGTCATCCTTTATGAGCTGTACCCCTGAGGTTCAGTCACCAGAGGCAGAGGCACATGGGAGTGGGTGTGGGGGGGGGGTGCATTCAGTGACTGGAATGAGTGATGCTGGCCCTGTATATATATCATGGGAGACATCTTCATTCCCTGCGAGCTACAGGCATGACTAATGTTTTCAGTTACCGTAAAGAGACACCACCAATGTGCTGGGAACTTTGCACAAAGCACATGGAGGAATCCCAATCTGAGCACCCTGCCATATCCTGGTGAAAGAGTCCAGTTTTCAGGTTGGGATTACAGGAACACAGCTCATCAGAGCAAGGAGCTATTGAGGTGAATGCCATCCACAAGTGCCTAACACCAGTGCCCATGCAGTGCAACTAGAGTTTCTTAATATTTCTAACCCTGCCACTGCGACTTTGTGCATCCCCAACATCTACAGCGGAGGTGGAGGCAGCCTGCTGACTGCCACATCCTGTTGTCTGCGGTGACCTTGGTGGGCCGAGACCTGGGGTCTCTGGCCTGCTTTCGGCATCCTGCAGTCTGGCAGCGCCACTCTCCTCAGCCTGTGGAGCTGGAGCAGAAGCGGTCACAGCAAGAGAAAATTTGGATGGACGGGACCTTCCTTGGATGGACAGACCCAGGGTGGGGACCAGCTGATCCTCCACCCAGGGTGGAAATTCTGCCACCCAAGAGCTGCCAGCCAATCCTCACCCTAACTCTAAGGCTGTTTGTGGAAACTTGCTGTGCGCAAGTTAGTTTCTACATTTTTACATTAAACCACTGAGTACACATAGAAGTACTTAATTATCTCTAAAGAGTTTTGGAACATCCTCAGGTCGTGAACGGGGCCACATCCTTTTTCTTAATAGATAAATTAAAGGTTGTATTAAAGGTTGTCAACCCAAGTAACAAACGAGACAGCTTTACGCTCCACTGCATGTAACATTCTTCAGGCCCAAAGGCAGTTCTTTTGCAAAGATTTTCTTATCCTTGCTCCAATACTTTAAAGATAAAATCTTCCTTGGAAAGCTTGCTTTGGTAAACAAAGGTTACAGCAAAAATATACTGTCAGTTATAACATTGATAAAATCTGTTAGTCATAGCCATAGTTTTTTCATTATTCATTCAGGGGATGTGAGTGTCGCTCGGAAGGCCAGTGTTGTTGCCCAGCCCTAACTGCTCTTGAACTGAATGATTTGCTAGGCCATTTCTGAGTGCAGTTAAGAGACAACCACATTGCTGTGGGTCTGCACTAACCTGAACACATGGAAGCAGACCAGGTAAGGACAGCAGATTTCCTCCCCTAAAATACCCGAGTGAAACAGATGGGTTTCTACAACCATCTATGGTAGTTTCGTGGTCATCATCTCTAAGAATAGCTTCAGATTCCAGATTTATTAATTGAATTTAAATTCCACCAGCTGCCATGGTGGGAATTGAATCCATGTGCTTAGAGTATTAGTCTGGGCTTCCAGATTATCAGCTCAATGATATTACCACTGCACCACCATAGAATCCCTACAATACAGAAAGAGGCCATTCGACCCATCGAGCCTGTACCAACCACAATCCCACCCAGGCCCTACTCCCGTAACCCCACGCATTTACCCTGCTAATCCCCCTGACACCAGTATCTGAGCATAAGACAGGCAACTTCACTTAAGGGGTCAATTTAGCATGGCCAATCAACCTAACCCGCACATCTTTGGACTGTGGGAGGAAACCAGAGCACCTGGAAGAAACCCACACAGATACGGGGAGAAAGTGCAAACTCCACACAAACAGTGGCCTGAGGCTGGAATTGAACCTGAGACCCTAGTGTTGTGAGGCAGCAGTGCTAACCACTGTGCCACCATATCCACTATTACTGGAATTCGTACTCTAACCATCCTATGAAAAGGCTTTTGATCTCTTCCAAGGTTGTTAAATATACAACAGGTGATTAGCAAGAATGCTACAGTATTATTGAAAGTACGATCTGATCTGTACACGGTGCAGATTTGAGCTTAAGTGCTTCATTCCTCAAGAAAGCTTTTGGTAAACAGCTTCTAACTTTGTAATTTCTCAAAGCAGCAGTGTGAATTATAGCAAAGTACATCAGCTTGACACTTGCACGTAACATTTTAATGAAGACAATCAACATCTTTGCTGCTTTGGGAAACTAAATGATTTTGCCAAAAGCTTTTTTAAAAATCAAGACAATACCCCCTTAAGTGAAGTTGCCTGTCTTATGCTCAGATACTGCAACTGTCACCTAGAGTAAATGTTCCAGTCCCACCCACTGTGGGTATCATCATGGGTGGGACAGACAATTTGATAGACCATTTAAAGGTCCATTGACCTTGGATGGGAATTTCCAGGATCGGGGCAGGTACGACTGGAAAATCCGTAAGCATTTCTTCCATTTTACATGAATGTTATATTGTACTGATTTTGAGTACAAATTTATGAAGATACTAAATGCAAATGCTGAGGTAGGAGGACAAAGGAGAAAAGCAAAAATTCAACAGATATCACAAAAGAACTGTATATAGAACATGAATAATAATTTGCAAAACCAGTTACTGAAAAAAAATCAAAAAATGCTTATTGAAGAAAATTGCTGCATAACAGATTACATTACTGTTGCGTCAAACTCCACCACATCAAATAGAAAAAGGCTCCTCTCTCCACTGAAAAGGATCTTAAAATAAAGGATTTATGTTGCACCTTTGAAGACCTCAATGTCCCAAAATGCTTTATAACCAATTGAGTACAGTCACTGTTGTGTTGTGGAGAAACCTGACAACCAAGTTATGCACAGTCCTTCAAACACCATTGAACTAAATGACGAGATAATTTATTTTCTTGATACTGGTTGAGTGGTAAATGAAGGCCTCAACACCAGGGTAAACTCACCAGCTCTTTTTGGAAAAATGCCATGGGTTCTTTAACATCAAGTTGAGAGGGCAGACAGATCCATAGCTTAATGTCTTAAATGGAAAATAGAAAATGAAACAAATGTCAAAAATTAAGTGAATTATCTTCAACTCCAGTAACCTAAAATCGTCTAAACAAGAAAGCAAATTTGATTCGTTTTAATCCCATTATTAGTGGACACACATCCACCATATTAACTGAGACTGGAGGGAAAATTTCACTCAGCAAAGGGAAATATAATTCTCCCTTTGGGAGAAAATGCACTGATATTATGGCCAAAGCAAGTTACTGCTATAGCGTTTAGGGAAAATTTATTTAACCCATCCTCTTTCTGATCTTGTGACATTTGCTGTTGAGATGCAATGTTCTCCAGCATTAACTCTCAACAACTGAAGGAGCACAATGTTTAAAATCCTGACCATTCCTTGAATACACCAACTTAAGTAGAATAAATGAGTGTTTTGAGTATAAAAACTATTACACAAGTCTACAAGTTAATTAGTCTAAAATAACTCAATCTAGTGAGCTAATCTGAAATATATCAGCTATTATTTGCAACATAATTTTCTGAGCATCTGTTGATCAAAGCTTATAGATTTTAATATTTTTAATCCTGATATAGTGATAAAACAATACTTTGACTATAAAACATTGCTTTATGTGTAAAACATCTTGATGAAGTTTTAGTGCAAGTACAGTAGAAAAAACCTGCTAGAGTTCTTTGAGGATGTAACCAGCAAGGTAGATAACGGGGATCCTGTGGGTGTGATCTATCTGGACTTCCGGCAGGCATTTGATAAGGTGCCACACAGATACTGATCCAGAAAGTTAGATCCCTAGGGATGGGGGTAGAGTAGTGGCTTGAATTGAGGATTGGCTGACTGATAGAAAGCAAAGGGTTAGGATAAATGGGTCTTTCTCCAAATGGTGATCTGTAACTAATGGGATCCCGCAGCGTTCAGTTCTCAGACCACAACTACTTACAATCTATACCAATGATCTACAAGCAGGGATAAAGTGTAACATAGCAAAATTTGCTGACGACACAAAAATAGGTGGAAAAGCAGGCTGTGATGAGGAGAATAAAAGTTTACAAATGGACATTGACAGGCTAGGGAAATGGGCCAGAATCTGGCAGATGGAGTTTAATGTGGATAAATGTGAGGTTATCCATTCTAGCTAGAAAAATTAAGGGGCAAATTGCTATTTAAATGGGAAACAGATTCAAAAGGTGTCTGTGGGGAGGTATCTGGGTGTCCTTATGAGTCTCAGAAAGTGGGTATGCAGGAGCAGAATGTTATAAGGAAGGGAAATGGAATCTTGGCATTTATTGCAAAGGGTCTCGAGTATAAAAGTAGAGAAGTGTTGTTACAATCGTATAAGGCATTGGCGAAACCACACTTGGAGTACTGTGTTCAGTTTTGGTCACCTTCTTTGAGGAAGGATGTGATGGCACATCCTTTAAGATTCTCCATAAAACCCACACCTTTCACAACTGAAGGAACATAAATTAAATATTGAAGTTTTTAATCACTCCTCTTGTCATCACGGTCTTTAGCTTAGCATCCATTTTTGCCAATTCTATGCCTGTCCAGCCCAGGGAGTTTAGGCAGGCAAGGCTATGCCTGATCCTAATTTTGCCTGAACATCCCATTTTTTGTCCAGTGGGAATGCCAGCTGTCAAGACGGAGACCTGTCTGAAAATTTGGAGTGAAAAGTGGTGCAATAACATGACTACCAGTCTCTTTATTTTGGTCCCATTATTTTTCCATTTCTAAGCACAAGTAGAATAGCAAAGACAAAAAATTCACCCTCTTGCATAGGCAGAGACAGACCAAAACAGCAAAAACAAGGAAAACATTGTTGGTGGAGAGAACCAGAAGTCCAAAGTCACCTGATTCTCCAAAACATGTCACATGTACCATTTCAGTTCTCAAATTACTGATACTGAGGCATAGAGTCACACAGTGCTGAAGAGACCCTTCATTCATCAAGTCTGCTCCGACAAAACTACAGCTGGAATTCTCTGACTTTGTCCATGACGGGGATCCTCCGGCTCCGCTGCAGTCACCGGAGATTTGGCTAAGCACCAAATTCTCCGTTCTCGCTGGCAACAGTGGCGGGGCAAACAGCATCGGAAAATTCCAGCCTACACCACTCCCACGTTCCAGCCCACAGCCTTGAATGTTATGACGTGTCGGCTGCTCATCCATGTACTTGTTAAAGGTTGTCAGGCTTCCTGCCTCTACTGCCCTCCCACACTGTGCTGACATACTGAATCCCAAAATGGCCGTGATTCTCCCATCGCGACCCGCAACTTTCCTGGCGGGTCGCGGTGGGAGATGCGCATCGCCGGCCTTGTTCCGGTATTGCATGCGCATCTCCCAGAGCCAGCAAACAGTCACCAGTCAGACCATGCTGGAAACCGGCGGGAAGGCAGGTAAGTCATTTGAACCTTTTAAAAATGTATTCTAAGTATGTTTAGCAGTTCATTATCGGGAACATTCAGGTCCCGATTGAATCTCCCATCCCACCAGGAGTACTTCATTCCAGTGGGGTTTACACTAGCTCCCCACGTTCAGGGAACTAGTGGACGACCCCGCCGGAATGAAGGGGGGGCAATATCTGGGCTCGCCAGGGTTTGGGCGGTGGGGGGGTGGTGCCCCCTGGTCATGGGCACCCTGGCAGTGCCAGCCTGTGCCCCCTGGCACTGCCCAATGGGCAAAGTGCCCATACCAAGGGCTCACCTTGGCACTGCCCATTGGGCATCAGGCAGTGCCAAGGGGGAGGGGCCTATTGTGGGTGGGACCTAAGGTGATCGATAGGGTTGGGAGGTCCCGCTGCCATTCTGCAGACAGGATTGGTCTGGGATGGAGGGTGGACAGCGATTGGGGCAGACTGGGGGGAGAGGGGGTGGTCTGCCGGGGGTGCTGCCTTTGGGAAGGAGGGGTCTGACCCCAGGGGGGAGTCAGCGGGGGATGGTCTGCCAGGGTGAGGGGGTTGGGGATCGCCACTGCTGGGGGGGAAGGGCTGTGCAACGCAGCGCTCCGGGATGGGGTGGGGGTCAGGGCTGGCCCTGGAATTATTGTGAGGGCTGTGAACGGGCCGTGGGGGGGTGGCTGGAGGGGCAGCACTGCAAGGGTCCTGGGCTGGCCAGCGATTGAGCTGGCCAGCAAATGGGGAGACTGACAGTTCGGGGCCTCTGTGCATGGGCAGAGTTCCAGAACTGTCAGACTCCGGTGTGAATAGACCCCGCACCCCTGGGTTTTTAATGAGATTACCGATTGGGACCTCTGCATTGCACAGAGTGCAGAGATTTGGGTGAGAAGCTGAACTGACAAAACAGTTGGGATTTAAAACAGTTTTCCCACCAATTCAGCACTTTCGGGAGAATTGCGGCCATTATTCTTGGAAAGAAAAGCGATCCAATTTGCATTGAATTAATCAACTGTTCCATAGATTAGCCATTCTGTCACTGATTGTTTTCACCAAATAAGTTTTACATTTATCCCTCTTCAAGCACAGGCCATATCTTCTGATTTTACTGTTCGAGACAACACGTCTCTCAATGTATCACACAGTTATGTGAGAGTCAAAAGAGTACTCAAGATCACATTGAAACCGAGGAACTCCTACAGCACCTCCCAGAGGTATCACAGGAAATGGGATTTGCTTTGAAATTTTTAACACTAATATAGACATAATTTCATGTATAACATGTAATTTGAGTGTTTCCAGAAGGGTTATGCCACATTACTCCTGTCATGCTTGGTGAGGTTTGAATCTCCATGCAGAGTAACCTTTCAGTTTTTTTCACTTACCATTCTGTATCCCTCGGGTAAAGAATGGCCTTCGCATGTTGCTTATGTCCCCTGGCACGAGGTTCTCACCAAAAGGTTTTTTTTAGTTTACTTATTAGTGTCACAAGTAGGCTTACATTCACACATCAATGAAGTTACTCTGAAAATCCCCTAGTCGCCACACTCCGGCACCTACTCAGGTACACTGAAGGAGAATTTATCATGGCCAATCCACCTAACCTGCATGTCTTTGGACTGTGGGAGGAAACCGGAGCACCTGGAGGAAACCCACGCAGACACAGGAAGAATGTGCAAACTCCACACAGAGAGTGATCCGAGGACAGGAATCGAAACAGGGTCCCTGGCACTGTGAGGCAGCAGTGCTAACCACTGCGCCACGGATAGAAAAGCTTAAAGAGGCAAGAAGAAAGGGGAAAAAAAGAGAAAGGAAGAGAAGAGGGAGCAAAGAAAAGGGAAAGAGGAAGGAGGCGAGAGAGGAAGGAGGGAAAATAGAAGCAAACAAGTTGAAGAGTAAAAGGAGAGAATGAGAAAATGAGTCTTCTGACTTACGACGAACATTTCCAACTGAGACAGAAATATCTAAAAAATCACACACACACTTAATTCCGGTTTTATTGATGATCACTTAGTGTGCACAGTTTTCCTCCATTTTATTCAAGCATATAGTCTCCTACCATAAACAACATCAAAAATACATTAACCGTTTCTTTCTCTCTGCTGTTTGTATGATTGCTGTGAACAAATGTGACTGGCATGTTTCCTACATAAAATCAATAAGTACTCTTTGAAGTAATTTGTTGCATGAGAGAATTTCTGGGAGACAAGATATAGCAGAAAATCATTTATGTCTTTCCCTCCTTACAACTGACAGGCTTATAAAATTCAAGCTTTCATATCATCTCAGCATCATTTCCTGATTTACTCTTCTTTTCTCTCCAATTCTTTTCAAATTTGGTGACGTGCGCAATATAAGCTTAGGCCCATCGAGTAAATTTCTCAATTAAAAGTAAATTCTTAGCTCGCACCTTTGTAGTTGGTGTAGGCAAACCTTGGGAATACCTCTCTTCCAATACCCCTACAACTTGTAAACCGGTTACTGTAAATGGGTTCCCTGTATTTTATCAGACTTTAAAATCAAACCAAAAAACTGTTGGAAATCTGTGAACACAAAACAGAATAAGTTGGGATTGGCAGTCAGGAAACATCTGTGGAGAAATAGGAGTCAGCCAGGCACCATTTCAACCAGCACAATTACATTTCTGCCTTTATTATTTTTTTGGACTTGGATGAATTGGAATCTTCCTACAACATAGGAGCCACTGTCTTCTGTCAGGAATGTAATGACAGCATCCGTCACATACAGGGTTAATGTGAGACTGAGTACAGGACCACCCACACAATGATGTAAGAAGGCACATGACCCGGACTTAGGGCAAGATTTTCTGGCCGCACTTGCCCCAAGACTGGAAAATCCTGCCGGAGGTCAACGGACATTTGCATGGTCTGTGTCCCGCCCACTGTGATTCCCGTGGCGGATGGGATGAGAAAATTCAGATTCTAGGGTCAATATAATGTTGAGCAGAGGTGTGTAAAGACACTGTTACGATCTCAGTTGGTGTTACGACTGGACAGGAAGATTCCAGAATGAAATCCTGGTTCAAAAGATTGTAACTTTTACTTTATTTAGGAAACGTGGAGGGCCAGAGTCACATGACTGCTAATTAGTTTTAACAAGAAGAAAACATTTATTAAACATGAAAAGCTTGACGATGATACAATAATCCTTTATTCTCCTCTTAACTTCCCAAATGTATACAGTTTTCAAAGAAAAGACTTCACTTTGAACTAAATGGCTGATGCCACTCAACCGGTATTCCGTGGATTTCTTTCACAAACATTTCAGATGAGGGTTTCTAAACTCCATCCCCAAAAAAGATACACTTTAAAATCTTCTTTGAAACAATGCTTTCCTTCAACAGTTTGCATTAAGAATCCATTCCAGGTTTTCCAAATTATCTTTCCAAATAAAGTTCCGACTCCACTGTTAACAAGGAACTCAGCACCAGATTTGCTACCTCTTCTTTTGGGTTTCATTTGTCTTAAATGCCTCTACACAAATTCTGGTACTCAGTCCCCAACAGAATATTAATGCATCAAATAAGGACACCCAACCTTATGATTGCTTCAGATATGTGGCTAGTTTGTAGCAAACCTCTGACTTTAACTTTCATAAGTAGTATCTTGCTCTCAAAATGCTCTTTGTTCCTTTAACTTCAGACTTTGTGAAACCTTTGCTTCACTTCTCTAGTTTCCTTAATTGCTGCTCTTTAGATCTCTGCACTTGTTTTCTTAACCATTCCTTCATGGTATGGCTTTTCTCCTAGCAAAACTGAGAGAGATGTTCACCCTCTAGCTTTTTAAGACCAACTACTTCCAGCAGAGCTGTGAGAGCTGCTATCTCTCTCACTATCAAGCTCCAACTGTTATATACCCAGCTAAAACCAAACTCTAAAAGCCTTCCTACAGTAAAAGTGCCCCCGGTTGCTAAGCAATGTCTTTATACTTCTCCTTGCTTGTTTCACTTTTCACACCATAACCCTCTCTAAGCACAATGGAAGCACAATGTTATCTGAAACTAAAAATTGCCAGATGCAAACACCTTTGTCTGGAGTGAATCTAACTATAGGTTCATCCTTCCTAACACCGAGACACTAAATGTAACCCACTTAAAGCTACAGCTCATTTCTAATATTTAATAATGGAAATATAGATCAAGTAAAACTATCTCTCTGTTTTCCTGACAACACATATGTGGAGATAACTCCAATAGCTCCATGCTTGTCCCCTTTACTGTATATGTGTAGTTACAAATAGTTAGTAACAACTTGCTATTAACCTACTGAAGATTACAAAGACTTGTTTAAGAGATACAATGCTGTAACCAACTCCCTCACAACAAGGAAAGGATGTAGTAGACAATTCCAATGACTACAACACTCTGTTTTATGAAATCCTTCCTTCTGAAGGTTTTCCAGTACTTGCCCAAGTACTGTCTCCAGAAAATTGCGGTCACACTGTCCATACATCGTATGGTCAATTCCAGATAATTTTACTCTGGATAGCTGAGAGTTCTCTGCTTTGTTCTCAAAATGTATCTGCTCTTTTTGATGCTATGTATTAGGACTGTCTGCAATCTTTTATAATTTGAATCATAATCCATTCCCACATAATCCTATCATCACCCCAATCTGTTCTAAATGTGAAGAGCTTGGGCCACATGAGGTCCACCCTATGTTTGAGAGGCAGTGCCAACTTTTGGAACAAGAACAAACACAGACCACAACTTCCTTGTTTTAACACAGTGTTTTTAACAAGTCAGGCACATTTGCGGCAAAGTAATACGTTCACTCTACCAGAAACCCATCAATACAACTTGCGACATGATCAAAACTCTCTGAATTCAGAAGCCAGTTGGTCAGTTGGGCAGTCGTTTGTGTGAATTGTCCACATGCAAATGTTTTGGCTGAGAACACCAAACAGAGCAAATTGTAATGGAACATATTTGAGAGCTTTGCTGGAAGTAACAATATCTAACAATATGGCCCAATTCTTGATGTTATCCTGCATTGGACATATTCTATATTAAAACATATTTCTGAAAGATAGTGCTGGAATTATCCAGATTCCTTTCATTAGAGTAAATATGCAGCCTGTGATAGATAGCCTGCTGGGATTTATGCAATATACTCACATTCTTAGAGCTCCAGTTACCATGGGAATTTATTCAAGTGAAGTTGGTCTATGCAGTAAGCAACTGATGACAAAATAATTCTCCTGCAAAATAGCTGACTTGTTTGGATTAAGAAATGTGTGCCTCGGAGTTGTCTGTGGTACCTTGAAGACACGGTCACTCTGGGACATATTTAACTATAATTTCATGAGCATTCATTCAAAGGGGTACAAGAACAAACAACAATGATTAAATCCTTATTGTCTATCTTTGTATTTCCGCTGGCGTCTGCTTTTACGAAGATTTAGCAATTTATCGAAAATGTTCCATTTTTACAAGGTGAGCATCTACTGTGGCCATTAGTCCCAGCAGCTAAGTAACTGGGATATGAAATCAGAACCGAACCTTTGAAAATAAAAACAAAGTACCGTAGATGCTGGATATTGGAAATGCACAGTGGCACAGCGGTTATCACTGCTGTGTCACAGCACCAGGGACGGGGGTCCGATTCCTGGTTTCGGTCACTGTGCGGAGTTTGCACGTTCTCCCCATGTCTGTGTGAGTTTCCTTCGGTTTCCTCCCACAGTCCAGCACGTGCTGGTGAGGTGCATTGGCCATGCTAAATTCTCCTTCAGTGTACCCGAACTGGCGCCGGAGTGTGGCGCCTTGGGGATTTTCACAGTAACTTACTTCATTGCAGTGTGAAGCCTTGTGACACTAATAAATAAACTTAAACTTAAAATAGAAAGTGCTGGAAATGCTCAGCGGGTCTAACAGCAATGCTGGAATGAGAAGCAGAGTTAACATTTTACATCGAATGAATTCTTCAGAGCCCGAGACCTGCTGAGTATTTCCTGAACTTCTACTTTTATTTCAAAAACTTTGAAAATACCCTTTTGATAAATCATTCAGCTAGGTTTAATGCTGTGTACCTGTACAATATGCCATCCTCACACCAGCTTCTTTTGAGTTAACATTTTATATCTCCACCACTACAGCTGAAATACAGGCACTACAATAGCATTACAAAGGAGATCACAAGATGTAGAGGGATCTACATATCTCAACATGCAGTGGAATGCATTGCCACAGAAAACACAAATTTATCTTTTAAGCTTGAAATTAAAAATGCTCGCTGGTTATTGGTATTTTGATGAACAGTCCAGAGATTTTGTTGGAAAGCTAAACATCTTAGAATAGGTAGCCCACACTTAGGCCACCAACCCCATCACAGCCTTGATTTTGAGTTTTAGGTTCTGCTGTGTGTACTACATTCAGCATCTCATTAAAAGATGTAGATGGTACAAACTAATTCAGCAAAGTGGCAGAGTTCCCAGTATCAGAAACATAGAGAGAAAATGCTGGAAAATCTCAGCAGGTCTGGCAGCATCTGTAAGGAGAGAAAAGAGCTGATGTTTTGAGTCCAGATGACCCTTTGTCAAAGCTGTATCAGGAACATAGAGTCCTCACAAGAGAAGCAAACAAATGACTTTGCTTCCAGTTTCCTGTCTTAGAGAAATGTATTTCTTCTTCTGTGTTCCTAAGTTCACTGCTCCTGGTGTCAAAACTGAAGTTAGGAGTTCAGTTTGGAAAATAAAATTAAGGATCAAGTTTAACTCTCCATAGAAAAGTGAGTTTGAAATTATTTATAAAATACTTTTTTTATTTTCGATGATGTATTTTAGCTACAGCTACATTTCTGGAGACATGCACGCAGTGAAAGAAATGCAAGACAATAAAAAAACTAATAGAATATTTCTTTGGTAAATTATCTGTGGCACCATCAAGTGACAGATCTTTTCTATACAAGATGGTTACAGAGCTGGGAGAGACACCTGCTACATGGTGCCACTGAGTGGCCAGAGGCTGTAATTACATCTTGTCCATTGACATAAGTAAACGTGGGCAGAAAAGCATGGCCAAAAATTGTGCAGATTAGGTGGATTGGACAAGATAAGTTCCCCCTAGTGTCAGGGGGATGAACGGTAAATACGTGGAGTTATGGGGATAGGGCCTGGGTGGGATAGTTGTAGGTCAGATGCTCCTTTGGGGAGTCAATGCAGACTCGATGGGCTGAATGGCCTCCTTCTGAACTGCATCGATTCTATGATGACATGAAATTTGTGGACAGAAGTACAGACAATACACAATAATAATTAATATGCAAAGAGAGGATACATCTTATTTTGAAAAATGGCTGATCTGTCCCTATTTCCTTTTTGAAATTTCCCCACACTATGCACCTTTTCCCAGTTAGGATATTATGTTCAAGATTACAAATAACCATGAACAGCAGACTAGAGAATGGGCTCACAGTGAGTTTAGAGTCATAGGGCCCTATTTTACCATTTTGATTCCAGATGCTGGGCGGACTTGAAACTGGGAGTGTTTCAGACCTGACTTTTAGACCCGTTCTCAGGCGCCCACATACGCACTCTGCCTGAAAAAATTTCAGCATTTTGCGTTGCAGAAGCCTGTGGGCGGGGCATAACACACCCAAAACCCTGCAGCTCCAATCGGCGCCTCCAACTGCGCATGTGCAGAAAAGAAATGATAGAAGGCAGAGTGGCAGCGAACCCCCCGTCACCCACCCCACAATCTTAAGCAGAGAGCCGTCGGACCCACCTTCCCCCCGGCCTCATGCCCGACTTTACCAAGTTTTCGCGCCCGAAAACAGGTGTAACTTGATGGCAGAATTGGGCCCATAGAGTCCCTACAGTGCAGAAGGAGGCCATTCAGCCCATCGGGCCTGCACCGTCAATAGTCCCACTGAGGCCCTATCCCTGTAACCCCACGCACTTACCCTGCGAATCTCCCTGACATTAAGGGACAATTTAGCATAGCCAATCCACCTAACCTGCACATCTTTGGACTATTGGAGGAAAACTGGAGTTCCCGAAGGAAACCCATGCAGACATGGGGAGAATGTACAAAATCCACACAGTCACCCAAGGCTGGAATTGAACCCGGGTCCCTGGTGCTGTGAGGCAGCAGTGCTAATCACTGTGCCACTGTGCTGCCCCGGTTGCTCTCCAATCATTTCGCATGGCCCGAAAAGAAACAGTTAGTATCTTCTCAGTCCCCATCAGGCTGCAATATTGTCAGCATATTGTGTAATCGCAAGTGTGAACCTGCCAACTCTTCTTCACAGTACTGTTTGTTGAAGTACAACACATTGTACCAACTACCATCTAAAAAGCAAGAAAGAATTTGCAGTTCTGTAGCACGTTGTATGATTTCTTAAGTCCCAGAGTACAAAACTCACAGCAAATAATGGTCTCTTCAGTTAAGTCACTTCATGTATTAAATACATTTTCTGGCAAAATGTGCCAGGGTTAATCAGCAACAACTTGGGCTGGAATTCTCCAACTCACCTGCAGCTGGGATTCTCCAGTCTTACTGTAGTGAATGGAGATTTAGCTGAGCATTAATGTCTCTGTTCTCACTGGCAGCTCACCACCACCTTCTCAAAGGCAATTAGGAATGAACAATCAAAGCTGGCCCAGCCAGCGATACCCATAAATGAATTTTAAAAGTTTACAGTGCAAAAAGAGGCCACTTGGCCCATCATATCTGTGCCACCTTTGACTGAAGCATTGTCAAACATTCCAATTCAAAGGGAAAGACATCTGATTTTGATACTGAATCTCACCACATACATTACATTACTTGCTCAAATATTGACTGCAATTAATAAGATTGGACGTACTGGCAGGAATTATCCATTTGATTGGCTTATTTCTTCAAATTCTCCTCTTCAAAAGGTGGTGACTCAATCACTGTGGCAAAAAATCCTTATTGGTCTTACACTTCTCTCCCTCTGCATCTTCCTCCCACACAGTGGCTCAATGTTCTAACTTATCCCTCAGCCTTTTTGAATCTAGACTACCAGCAGAACCGTCATCTGTTACAGCCATTCAGTCCAAAATTACTTTCTGAAAATGATCTGTCTAGCTAGATCTTGCTCCAATTTCCAAACACCTCCTCAAAACCTACCTCCATAACATTGGTCACGCCTCCTAAATGTTCCACATTGGGCATGATCTTATGAAAAAAATTCTAAGTGCTGTACCAGCGAGAAATGAGACAGTTTGGCCAGCTGTGGGGTGCATTCTTCTGGTAATTAGTGCCAGGACATGATTCTCGCCAGTGGGGGATGGAGGGGGGTGGGCAGTGGAACCTAAGCTCACCGGTGAAGCCAGCCTCTGAGCTCTTGGGGTACCATTGCGTGGACATCCAGTATACTGAGTGGTGATATTGGGGATTTTAATTATCCAAATATTGACTGGGATAATGTTAGAGTAACAGGTAAGGAGGGAGAGGAATTTCTGAACCATGTTTAGGAGAACTTCCTTAATCAGCATGTTCTTGGTCCAACTACAAAGGAGGCATTGCTGGATCTGGTAATGGGAAATGAGATGGATCAAGTGCCTGTGGAGGAACACTTGGGTAGGAATGATCATTGTATCCTAAGGTTCAGACTAATAATGCAGAAGGGCAAGGAACTATCTAAAGTAATACATCTCTACTGGAGAAGGGCTAATTTCAGTGCAATGCGAAGCGATTTGACCCATGTAAAATGGAATCAAAGACTGACAGGAAAAAGTTTAATGGAACAATGAATGATCTTTATGAAAGAGATGCTTCAGCCACAGGCTTGATCCATCCAGTAAGGGCAAAGGTTAGGGGAACAAAAAACAGGGGTTTTTTGGGTGCCATGGGAGATAGAGATTATAATGGAACAAAAAGAGAGGGTGTATGATATACGTCAGGCAAATTCTTCAACTGAGATCCAGATTCAATACAACAGTTTGAGAGGGGAAATAAAATGGAAAATGAGACTGGCAAAGAGAGAGTATGAGAACAGAATGGCAGTCAACATCAAAGAGAACTCCAAAATCCTCTATCAGCATTTAACTAGTAAGCAGATAGTAAGACGTGGGATGAGTCCTATTAAGAATATATGCTTAGAGGCGTATGGTAAGGCTAGAATACTTAATGAATTATTTGTAACGGTGTTTGCTAAGGAAGGGGAATATGACAAAATATCTGTAGAAGTGGAGATAGCAGAGGCAACGAATAGGGTGAAAACTGAGAAGGAGGTGGTATGGAAACTCTGGTTATACCTGGAATAGATACATCACATGGTTTGGATGACTTGCATCCCAGCTAGTGGGGGTGGAGATACTGGATGGGCTTGTCTGAACCTTCCCACTTTCCCTAGATATGGAAGGGGTGCCAGAGGGTTGTAGAGTGTGTAAAAGCAGTCCTAGCAATGACAGGCCAGTCAGTTTAACATCAGACTGGGTTAGGTTTTATAAACTATAATTGGATTTGTAAAATGCAGATCCTTCTTGACCAATTTAATAGATTATTTTCACAAAGTAACAAAAAAGATTGATGAAGAGAATGTGGTAGATATTGTTGATGCGCGTTATCACACACGAGGCTTGAGATGCTCAGGAAATAAAGGCTTTTATTTACTGTTACAACGAAGCTACCATGTATAGTACACGATCCCAGACTGAGGGGTCCCAGACAGAGCAGTGATCTTTATACCTCTCCCAGGAGGCGGAGCCCGACTGGGATGTACCATAATAACTATAATACAGGTGTAACAGCCCAACCCTAACCCCAACAGCAACAAGTAGAACAACCCATCCCGAACCCCAACAGCAACATATGTACATACTTGTAGTACTGGCCAGACCCTGGCTCAGTACTATCCAGTGGGAACCAACGATGGTTCACCACATTCACCCCTCCTTTGAAGACAAAGGCCGGCGGGGTACAAAAAAAACAGAATAATTTGTCATCAGTCTATAAGTTCAGACGGTCAGGGGGACCGCACCGTCGTTGTGACCTCCTCAACACCGGTGATGACACCGGAGTAGGCACTCGCGGTGGCGTTCTCCCCAAGGCGATGTCCAACGGTTCCTCCACAGTCTCACGGGCCAGTTGACCCCGAGGTGATGATAATCCGTTGAGTTCCGACACGCCCTGAAGTGGCGACCATCCCCTGGACTCAGGCAAGCTGTACATGGGAGTAAAAGGGTTAAGTAATGGTCCCAATGCTGCCCGCGCCGTGTCCGGAGGGGAAACAATAGTTGGGGGGTTTCTAACAGGGGGTACGGGAGCGGCAGGGGTTTCTACATCCCCTGCTGGCGCCAGGTCTCGGATCGAGACCGTGTCCTCTCGCCCGTCAGGGTATGCCACATAGGCATACTGAGGGTTGGCGTGGAGGAGATGGACCTGTTCGACCAACGGGTCGGACTTGTGGGCCCTTACATGTCGCCGCAGGAGGACAGGTCCTGAGTACGTCAACCAAGACGGTAATGAGGTCCCAGAGGAAGACTTCCGAGGGAATGAAAACAGCCTTTCATGGGGAGTAGCGTTGGTTGCCATACACAGGAGTGAGCGTATGGAATGGAGCGCATCAGGGAGCACCTCTTGCCAACGGGGGACTGGAAGGCTTTTTGACTTCAACGCCAGTACGACAGCCTTCCAGACTGTAGCATTCTCACGTTCCACCTGTCCGTTACCCCTAGGGTTGTAGCTCGTGGTTCTACTAGAGGCAATCCCGTATGAGAGCAGGTATTGCCTCAAGTCATCGCTCATGAACGACGAGCCCCTATTGCTGTGAATGTAGCAGGGGTACCCGAACAGGGTGAAAAGATCACGGAATGCCTTGATAACCGTGGCAGCGGATGTATCAGAGCAGGGGATAACAAAAGGGAATCTCGAGTACTCATCAATGATGTTGAGGAAGTACACATTCCGATCTGTTGAGGGAAGGGGGCCCTTAAAGTCGACACTCAGTCTTTCGAAGGGACGAGTGGCCTTGACTAGTTGTGCCCGGTCAGGTCGGTAAAAGTGTGGTTTGCATTCCGCGCATACCCGGCAGCTTCTGGTTATGGACCTGACATCCTCCACCGAGTAGGGCAGATTGCGGGCTTTTACAAAGTGGTAGAGCCGAGTGACCCCAGGATGACATAGGTCATTATGGAGAGCCTGCAAACGGTCCTCCTGTATACTGGCGCATGTTCCACGCGACAGGGCATCCGAGGGCTCATTGAGTTTCCCTGGACGATACATGATGTCGTAATTATAGGTGGAGAGTTCGATTCTCCACCTCACGATCTTGTCGTTCTTGATCTTGCCCCGCAGTGTGTTATTGAACATGAACGCCACGGACCGCTGGTCCGTGATCAGGGTGAACCATTTTCCCACCAAGTAATGGCGCCAATGCCTGACGGCCTCCACAATGGCCTGGGCCTCCTTTTCCACCGCTGAATGTCGAATTTCGGGGCCTTGGAGGGTGCGGGAAAAAAAGGCGACGGGTCTGCCCGCCTGGTTAAGTGTGGCGGCCAGGGCGAAATCAGATGCATCGCTCTCCACCTGAAAGGGGATGGACTCATCAACAGCATGCATCGTGGCTTTCGCGATGTCGGCTTTTAGTTTATCAAAGGCCAATCGAGCCTCTGGTGTTAGGGGAAAAGAGGTGGACTTGATGAGCGGACGGGCTTTGTCCGCGTAATTGGGAACCCACTGTGCATAGTAAGAGAAGAAGCCTAAGCATCTTCTCAGTGCTTTTGCACTAGTGGGCAGGAGAAGTTCAAAGAGGGGATGCATACGGTCTGGATCAGGGCCAATGACCTCGTTTTCCACCATGTATCCGAGGATGGCTAAATGGCGCGTACGAAATACACACTTCTCCCTGTTGTAGGTCAGATTCAGGCGAGATGCAGTGCGTAGGAACTTCAGGAGATTTGTGTCGTGGTCCTGCTGGTCATGGCCGCAGATGGTGACGTTATCCAGGTACGGGAAGGTAGCCCGCAGCCCGTTCTGGTCCACCATTTGGTCCATAGCACGCTGGAAGACCGAGACCCCATTGGTGTCACCAAAAGGAACCCTGAGAAAGTGATACAAGCGACCATCCGCCTCAAAAGCCGTGCATTGTTGGTCCTCTGGGTGAATGGGGAGTTGGTGGTAGGCAGACTTGAGGTCTATGGTGGAGAACACCCGGTACTGCGCAATCTGGTTGACCATGTCAGATATGCGCGGGAGGGGATACGCATCCAGCTGTGTGTATCTATTAATGGTCTGACTATAGTCAATGACCATCCGGGGTTTGTTCCCACTCTTGACCACCACGACCTGCGCTCTCCATGGACTAGCACTAGATTGTATGATCCTTTCCTTGAGGAGCCGCTGAACTTCAGATCGAATGAAGATCCGATCCTCAGCGCTGTAACGCCTACTCTTAGTCGCGATGGGCTTGCAGCCTGGCACAAGATTCTGGAACAGGGAGGGTGTGGTAATCTTCAGCGTCGAGAGGCTACAGGCGTTGGGCAATTTGGAAGCTGCTGTTCTCCCACTGAAAGCGGAGGGAGTGGCCCACCGTACTGTAGGGTTACACTCTTCAAGTGGACCATGAAATTTAGTCCGAGGAGTATTGGCGCGCAAAGGTGCGCCAATACCAGGAGCTTGAAGTGCTCGTAAACCGTGCCTTGCATCGTTAAATTTACCACGCAACTCCCTAGCATGGTGACAGACCGGGACCTTGATGCCATAGAAATTGTCTGTTTGACAGGTTGGATCTGGAGGCCACACCGTTTCACAGCGTCTGGGTGAATAAAACTCTCAGTGCTCCCGCTGTCAAACAGACAATAAATCAAGTGGTTGTTTACCTGAATGTCCATCATAGACTTGTCGAGTCTGTGAGGCTTGGCCTGGTCCAGGATGATCGACGCCACCGTTGGTTCGTGAGTGCCACTGCAGGCAGCTGAGATAGACGAAGACGACCCCTGGTGGTCACGCATCTCCGACTCCGTCGACTGTAATGGCGTCGTCCTGGCCTCGCACGTGGACGAAACCCTCGACGATGCCGACGACGAAGAACCGGGCTCCGGGGAGTCGCAGGCCGCACTGCTGTTCCTGGAAGTAAGTTTAGATCGGCATACTTTCGAATAGTGCCCCTTCTTACCGCAGGCGGAGCACAACACAGCTTTAGCGGGACACCGTTGCCGAGTATGCTTCGCTCCCCCACAGAAGTAACACTGCGGGCCGCCCGGAGCTGCTGCCGTCGTCAGGCCCGAGTGTGGGCACGCCATCATGCAGCTTTTCGAACCCGAGGGACGAGGAGGGATCAGCGACTGCTCCTGCCACGTTGTCTCCACGTGGTCTTCAGGATACAATACTAGGCTTTTGGAGGCCGTCTCCAACGTATCCGCTAGTTCTATCGACTTAGTGAGGTCAAGATTACCTTGCTCCAGCAGTCTGAGTCGGATATAAGATGATCCGATTCCCGCCACAAACGCATCTCGAGCGAGGTCGTTCATATTCTGGTCTGCCGACACTGCTTTGCAGTTACAGCCCCTGGCTAGCTGTAGGAGCTCATTCGCGTATTCTTCTGTCGTTTCGCCGGGCTGCCGTCGTCGAGTGGCTAAGAGGTATCGAGCATGCATTTCGTTTGGCGGTTTAATGTAACGCTTCTTAAGAAGCTCGAGGGCCCTTGTGTAGTCGGTGGCCGCACGGATCGCGAGGTATACGGTGTCGCTTACCCTCGCGTGGAGGACCCGGAGTCTGTCATCGTCTGTGGTGACCGCTGTGGAGGCTGCCAGGTAGTCCTCAAAACATTTCAACCAGTGGTCGAAGGTGTTAGAGGCGCCCGCCGCACGTGGATCCAGTGTAAGACGTTCAGGTTTTAACATCTGCTCCATACTCTCTGTATCGTTTTCTTTTTTTTACGATGAGAGTTTACTTAACAGTAAATAAAATTGATGCGCGTTATCACACACGAGGCTTGAGATGCTCAGGAAATAAAGGCTTTTATTTACTGTTACAACGAAGCTACCATGTATAGTACACGATCCCAGACTGAGGGGTCCCAGACAGAGCAGTGACCTTTATACCTCTCCCAGGAGGCGGAGCCCGACTGGGATGTACCATAATAACTATAATACAGGTGTAACAGCCCAACCCTAACCCCAACAGCAACAAGTAGAACAACCCATCCCTAACCCCAACAGCAACATATATACATACTTGTAGTACTGGCCAGACCCTGGCTCAGTACTATCTAGTGGGAACCAACGATGGTTCACCACAATTGTCTATTGTGAAATTCTCAGAAAATATTTGACATGGTACTGCACAAAACGTTGGTTAACAAAATTGAAGCTCACTGAATAAGGGAATCAGTGACAAATTGGATAAAAAAATTGACTTAAGGATAGAAAACAGCAAGTCGTGGCGGATGATTGTTTTTTGGATTGAAGGATGGTAGAAAGAGATGTTCCCCAGAGTCAGTGCTTGGACTGCTGTGATTTGTGCTATGTATTTGGATCTTGGAATACAGAGTAACTTGGATCTTGGAATACAGAGTAACTTGGATCTTGGAATACAGAGTAACATTTCAAAATTTGAAAATGATACAAAACTTGAAGGAGTTGCAAATTGCCTGCAACGGGACATAGATAGGTGAATAGAATAGGCAGTTAAATGGCAGACAGAATTTAATGTAAGAAATTTAAGGTGATATATTTTGGCAGAAGGGATAGGGAAAGGCAATCCCCTCCAACCTCCTTTAAATGTTAATGACTCACACCTTGTGCTAAATTGAGTGCAGTCGCATATTCACCATGGTTCACTATGATCTTGTTCAATATTAGAACTCAGTAAGTATGCAAGTCCTTTAAACTGTCCAATCTATATCGCAGGCAAATCATGTTAGTACGAACGTGACTGCTGTGGTGCGGACGGTATTTACAGTGCTCACACAACATCAGCATTGTTCTGACTGTTTAAACTGTGGGTTATGGTCTCATCTGCTGTTTTTAGTCCAGCCCTTCATATTCTTTCAATCATCTGCTTTTGTCTAGTAACAGAAAATACAGTTGTCAGCCGATGCAGAAAGAATTTATACGCTGCTTTTTACATCCTCAAGATGTTGCAGCCAATAAATTACTTTAGCAGTACAGTCACTCCTGTGACGCAGTACAGTCACTCCTGTGACGCAGTACAGTCACTCCTGTGATGCAGTACAGTCACTCCTGTGACGCAGTACAGTCACTCCTGTGACGCAGTACAGTCACTCCTGTGACGCAGTACAGTCACTCCTGTGACGCAGTACAGTCACTCCTGTGACGCAGTACAGTCACTCCTGTGACGCAGTACAGTCACTCCTGTGACGCAGTACAGTCACTCCTGTGACGCAGTACAGTCACTCCTGTGACGCAGTACAGTCACTCCTGTGACGCAGTACAGTCACTCCTGTGACGCAGTACAGTCACTCCTGTGACGCAGTACAGTCACTCCTGTGACGCAGTACAGTCACTCCTGTGACGCAGTACAGTCACTCCTGTGACGCAGTACAGTCACTCCTGTGACGCAGTACAGTCACTCCTGTGACGCAGTACAGTCACTCCTGTGACGCAGTACAGTCACTCCTGTGACGCAGTACAGTCACTCCTGTGACGCAGTACAGTCACTCCTGTGACGCAGTACAGTCACTCCTGTGATGCAGTACAGTCACTCCTGTGATGCAGTACAGTCACTCCTGTGACGCAGTACAGTCACTCCTGTGACGCAGTACAGTCACTCCTGTGATGCAGTACAGTCACTCCTGTGATGCAGTACAGTCACTCCTGTGATGCAGTACAGTCACTCCTGTGATGCAGTACAGTCACTCCTGTGATGCAGTACAGTCACTCCTGTGACGCAGTACAGTCACTCCTGTGACGCAGTACAGTCACTCCTGTGATGCAGTACAGTCACTCCTGTGACGCAGTACAGTCACTCCTGTGATGCAGTACAGTCACTCCTGTGATGCAGTACAGTCACTCCTGTGACGCAGTACAGTCACTCCTGTGATGCAGTACAGTCACTCCTGTGACGCAGTACAGTCACTCCTGTGACGCAGTACAGTCACTCCTGTGATGCAGTACAGTCACTCCTGTGACGCAAGCAAACACAGCCGGCAGTTTGAGCTCAGCACAGCACCGCAAACAAGAATGGGAGAAATCACTCGTTATTTGTTTTGCTGATGTTGTTTAAGGGATGAATGTTGACCAGGACATTGGGAGAACTCCACCATTCTTCTTGGAATAATGTCATAGGACTTTTTACATCTGCTTAATTTGGAAAATGGGATAATGGGGTCTCTGCTCAGGGTAACTAACTATCAGGGGCGGCACGGTAGCACAGTGGTTAGCACTGCTGCTTCACAGCTCCAGGGACCTGGGTTCGATTCCCGGCTTGGGTCACTGTCTGTGTGGAGTTTGCACATTCTCCTCGTGTCTGCGTGGGTTTCCTCCGGGTGCTCCGGTTTCCTCCCACAGTCCAAAGATGTGTGGGTTAGGTTGATTGGCCATGCTAAAATTGCCCCTTAGTGTCCTGGGATGCGTAGATTAGAGGGATTAGTGGATAAAATATGTTGGGATATGGGGGTAGGGCCTGGGTGGGATTGTGGTCGGTGCAGACTCGATGGGCCGAATGGCCTCTTTCTGTACTGTTGGGTTTCTATGAAATGAAGGGATGGGAACAGGGCTGCAAGGTGAGTGCTGGGGAGCCTGTAAGGGCTGGAGTGTGGGGACGTGAGGGGTGGTGGAGGGGGGACGTGAGGGGTGGTGGAGGGGGGACGGAAGGGAGTGAGCCTGCAAGAGCTAGAGAGTGGGGTGGGAGGTGGGGGAGTGAGCCTGTAAGAGCAAGAGAGTGGGGGGGAGGGGAGTGAGCCTGTAAGGGCAGGAGTGTGGTGTGGGGGAGGCAGGGAGTGAGCCTGTGAAAGCAGGCCAGCAGGAGGAGCAGTACCTGAGAGCTGCAATGGAGGAGGCGTGTAGTATAATGGATTAATAATGATGGTAGAGACTTAGCGATGTGTATCATGATGTAACAGAGACATCAGCAGTCATGTGCTAGAGACTGCAGAATCACTTGTTCTCAAGAGAGATGTGCCTAATTAGTGGCTTGTCATGTATACAGTTCACAGAGTGTAAATAAAGTAGTTTGAACTAACTACCTGAGTCAGACCAGATTTACCGAAGATAATGTGGGACTAACATACAAATGAGTCACGCACATCGAATCTGATTCTGTCTGTTTGCAACCTGCCCCTCCAATCACTGGTAGGGCATCCCAGACTCAAAAACTCAAGCCACATGTGCCAAGCCCGATGTATATGCAGAATCAGAGCTTCCGGTGAGGGAGGAAATCCACGGCAAAACACATCCTGTGGAGGCCTGACCCGGGACACAGGACAAAAAGCCAAATTATGGGACAGTCCCAGAAAATCCAGGAGGTTTAACATCCAAAATACGGCATCTCCCTCCGTACCACACTGAAGCATCAGCCAAGTCCTTGTATGGGGCTTGACCCATACCTTTTTGACTTTCTGAAGGTGCTGTCTCTGAGCCAAGTTGGAATGATAATGCAATATGCAAGCAAGGACCCATCTGGTAGATATGCTTGTCAAGCAGGCAGTGTGATAATTCATTTATAATATGCATTCAAGGTTGAAAGGTATATTAGTACATGGTGATCTTCTGATAGAGAGATCATCTGTCTGGGGTTATAGATCACTGGATTTTCATTCTATTGATCTCAACAATTTTGAAAGTGAAAGTTTATGAATTTATGCATAATGGCAGTTTATTATTTGGTCTTCCTGCAGAAATGGCATTACAAATTGTTCAAAAACCTTAGTGATTATCAGTCACCATTAATTTCTGCTGCTTCGTTTACCAGACATGTCAATTGTGTGACCTCAATAACTGTGCAAAAGCACAGCTGGACAATAGCGAAATTTTTGAGTAATGTAAGAATATAACAGGAAGTCACAGAAAATTATTTCAGGGCTATTCAAGGACATCATTAGAGCTTCTACTCTTATTCTTTTACAGAAAAAACATGTGGTACATTAGGGGGTGATTCCACCAGCTGCAAAAGCAGCGCAGTGGACCAGGAGGCCATTTAGTGAGTGCCCCGCTGGGCGCCACGGGTCCGTGAGTCTCCGGCAGAAATTGGCATGGAGCTGTATAACTTATTCAAATCGTTGTTTAAGTATATTTTACATCTGATTAGCGGGCCTGGGACTGAAGACTCCGGGCCCGCTAGCCTCTTCACACCCCCCCTCCTTTCACTCCAGCAGAGTTTACAACTGCTCCCCGCTTGCAGGGAGCTGGCGGCCTGACCCTACTGGAGTGAAGGAGGGCCATCAAGGCCCCCCAGGAGGTTGGGGGTGAGGGGGGTGCCCTCTGGGCATTGCCAGCTTGGCAGTGCCAGCCTGGCCCCCTGGCACTGCCCAAGAGGCAAAGTGCCAATGCCCACATGGGTATCTTGGTACTGCCCACCAGGCATCAGGCAGTGCCAAGGGGGTCGGATCTAATTGGAGTGGGGCCTAATGAGAATGGGGCCTCGGGAGGGGGCAGTTGGTAAGGTTGGGAGGTCTCGCTGCCACCCTGCACTCGGCGGTGACAGAGGAAGGGAGGCCAGCGATCGGGGCTGGCCATCTGGGTTGGGGGGGTGGGGAGTTGGCCTGCTAGGGGGGATTGGGATTGTGGTAGGGGGCGGAGTGGGGTCAGGGCTGCCGGTGGGGGGGGGCGGTTGAGGGGGGAGATCGGGGCTGCGAGGGTGGATCAGGAGATTAGGGCAGGCAAGAGGGGAGGGTCAAGGCTGGTCGGACATGTTCAAAGGGCCATTGATTGGGTCTTGGGTGGGGTGGGGGGGGAGGGTCGGGGGGGGGAGGGGAGGTCGGAGGGGCTGGCGATGTGGGGTCATGGGGCTGGCCGGCGATCAAGCTGGCCAGCGATTGGGAGGCCAGCACTGCGCATGTACCGATCTCGGTGCTGACAGATTGGTGCATGTGCAGTGGCCCACTTAGTGCTATGCTGCTGGTCTCTTCAGCGGGAATTAGCCCTGCCCACTGATTTCCGATATGATTCATGCAAGTGCATTCTGCAGTGCACAGTGTGTAGGAGATTCATTTTGAACATCCCGCTGAAAAAAAACAGCGGAATTTACTCCAGTGTTTATGCAAATTCGACACTTAGAATTTTTTTGGCAGAATCACCCCTGTAGACTGTATTGCTTCAGAAGCCTCTACCAGGGCAAAACCACCACCAACAAGCACCTTTCATTTCCCAAGGCATGCACGACTGGAACTCTTTCTAGGTAATAAGTGTAGTGTGTCCTTTCATTCCTGTAAAAGGATCAGAGGCAGGTCGCAAAAGACATGGAAAAATCTTGATATGTCAGCTAACACATGCATTCCGTGACAATAGCCTGGTTTAAAACCCATTGCTATAGATACGTTACAAATTGAAATGCCAAACTATCTTTTCTAAAAAGCAAGGTTTCTCTTTGATTTTGTACAATGCCCACCCCTCACCTGCCTTGTCCCTTTCCCAACTGCCTCATGTTCACAGATGACAAATCTCAGTAGATTTCTATCACCTGTCTCAGTAGCTCTCAAAGATAATGGGTGAGATTTTGTGGCTGTTAAACCTGCCAGCGGGGAGTGGATTCAATGGGAAATCCTACTGACAGTGGCGGGACCCAAATATCCCATTGTCAGCCAATGGCGGATCGCCACCTGCCACCAAGAAACATGCAGTGGGGGGTGGGGGGATGGGGGGTGGGGGTGGGGGGCTTGGGGGGGCTGGGGGGGAGGAAGAGGGGGTACAGAAAATCCAGTCCAATGGATTTTGATTTTGACTGGACCGCTTCAGGAAATTTGCACACATGACTTGTGTATAAAGTATGTCAAAAGTTCCTCCTTCTGTGTTTAACTGTTCTTTGAGGCTCTCATGTCTATTCTAGGAAAGCAAGACATAAAATGCTTAAGAGAAAAGCTGAAAGACTACTTGAACTCAGAAATAAAGACGATTGGCATAGCACATTGCAACATGAAGTGCTTAATATGAGCTACATCATGGGATGTGTTGAGTGATAGTTAAGCGTGGGAAGGGAGTAGAAAGATAAAGGCGGTATTATGTACTTCTTCGATCTTTCTAATACTATATCCAGTACACACACTGCATTGACATTGTAACAAGTCATGTGCTTCACTCATGTATGAATAACCTAAACACCCTCAGAACCATTTTCCAAAAGCAAGAACCTTCAACGTAAACAAACAGACATTCAGATGAGAATAAAATTCATGAATAAATTAATCGATAAAATACTTACGAAGAAATAAAAAGGCCCATTGTAACTTTCATTGTTCAAATACACAACATTTGTGGATGAAAGGAATGGGAAGGAAGGTATCATCAGGAAAAGGCACCTGTCTCAATTCATGAGATTTTCAACTTTAAATTGTCCTTGTTACTCAGTGATTCTGAATTCCCCTCAGATGAAAATAGCTAAAATAAAGAAATGTTCTCACTTCTCATTCTTTACAATGCCCCCTCCCCCTACAATATTCAGTGTATTGTAACTGTTGGCATTGCCAAGAAGGAACTGTAGTATTCAGCAGTTTAGAAAGCAATTAAGTCTGCTTTATAGGGTTTCAAAATGCTTCCTCTCTGATGTTAAGGTCACAATTGGTAATAATAACAAATGATTATGTCATTATATAGCGGTCTACTTTAAACTGTTACAGTTCATGCAATCATTGAAACCTACAGCACAGAACGAAGGCCTATTGTGCCTGTACGGGCTCTTTGAGAGAGCAATCCAATTAATCCCACTCCCCTGCTGCTCTTCCATGCCCCTGTAAATCTCTCCTTTTCAAATATATAATGAATTCCCTTTGAAAAGTCACCATTGTATCTCCTTCTACCATCCTTTCAGGCAGCGCACTCCAGATTATGACAACTCGCTATATATAAGAATTTCTCCTCATCTCGCCAGTTCTTTTGCCAATTATCTCAATCCATGTCCTCTGGTTCTTGATCCAGCAGAAACAGTTTCTTCCTTTGCAACATTTGTGGGGTGGTGGGGGGGGGGTTGGGGGGAGGAGGTGGGGGAGGAGGGGGGAGAGGAGAGGAATGTGCTATTGTGGTGATTGGGGGTGGTGACAAGGAGAGTCTGCAAATGGGGACATGGGGGAGAGCGGGAGTATGGACATGCAATCTGGGGGAGGGGGGAGTGTGGGCATGCAATTGGGAAGATGGGGGAGAGGGGGGGTGTGGACATGCAATTGGGACATGGGGACATGGGGGAGAAGGGGGAATGTGGACATGCAATTGAGACATGGGGGAGAGGGGAGAGTGTGGACATGCAATTGGGATATGAGGGTGAGGGGGCAGTGTGGAGATGCAATTGGGGAAGGGGGTGAGTATGGATATGCAATTGGAGGGAGGGGGAGAGGGTCATTCTAGTCATTCTACAATCAGCAGGTGGGGGGGACAAGAGGGAGAGTGTGTGAGGGTGGTATTCCGGGGGTCCATGGGGGGAGGTGGGGGTTGAGAATGTGGAGGAGGGTCCTTGATGGCCACAGAGGGAAGGGGGAGGCTGTGTCCACTGTGGGGCCGGGGGGTGGGGGGTGGGGGGGGGGGGGGGGGGGGGGGGGGGTTGCCGGCAGGAGAGCTGCCATTTTGCTGCTTTCTGCACGCATGCGTATTTCGAACCTAATCCGAGCTGTGGCTTGCGGGTGATTTAAGCCCCTCCCCCTCCCCTACTGGCGAGAAATGGTTTGAAGGTTATTTTCATACAGTGAGTGCATAAGATTTGAACTCGCCCAAAAAACAGATCAGAAACTTTCCCGTTTACGCGCTCATCCTGGGCATAGAACATTTTCCATAAGATCGCACCCCCCATCCATTGTCTTTAAATCCCATCATGCATTTTCTCCTTGTATTGCTAAAACCTTCTCCACTGTTACAATCCCCTGCCATCCAGCCATCGCACCCTCACCTTATCACCCAAGTTGTAAACAAAATATTCTCCGTGTCCACACTTATGATGAATTACCTTTTTCATTCCTCTTCTATTCCTCCAGTTTATAACATTGTCATTATGAATAGGATCCCTAAGGAACATCATCACTGACAGAATTGAATGGAAAATAACAAAAGACCATTAATGATGCTGTACTGGAGAGACAAAATATACTTGCACAAATCTTTCTTCAACTTCATTTTGACCATGTGTTTTCCCACTTTACATCTCACAGAAGATGCATAATACATTTGAAATTTCTTTGCCGAGATTAACCAATCCCGCCATAGATTCCTCTTGTGACAACCACTAATATTACTCCATGTTTTGTTATTAGGAGATGCATTTGATCATTGAGTACACTTACTAATTTTCCAACCCTTCATAATACAGATTGCCTTCTTATTTTATGCAGCAACACTGTTCCCAGGACTGCCAATGAATTTCAATGACAGGCAGAACTGCGAATTTAATTTGTGGCTATGACTAACTAGTGCGCAAAACAGGGAAGCAGAAACTCTACCATCTGGGTGAACAGCCCTTATGCCTGTTCATTACTGACAGACTGCCCAGTGTAACAACTTTTTCATAAACGCACATTTCAGTTCATCAACATTCATTTATACTATACTGTACAGTCTGTACTAAACATCAAATAACTTAAGATTGAGAAGAGGAGCTTTATGGATGCTGGAGGTTTGCTTGCTATGTCAACCCAATTAAATATCAATCATCTATTTTATTCCTACATTAATAAATATTGAGAAAAGTCAATCCTCTCACTATAAAGGACAGATTCCTGAGCATTATTCCTCTCCAAAGTTTTCTTGGAAGGGGAGTTCTCACTAAGACAGAAATAGTTTACTTCCCAACAGAATCATGCAACATGTTGTGCCAATTGCTTTTTTGCAATGGTTCTGTGAGATGTGGCATACTGATCTTGGTGAATGACTTAAGGTATTATTCTACCTTCACAAGAACAATTTCTCACAGGTTAAGCATTGATTCTATCGAAACATATGAATATACAAACAAGCAAATTAGATGCAGGATTAGGCCATTCGGTCCCTCCAGCCTGCTCCTGATTCAACTCCATATTCCTCCTATACCCGATATCCTTTGATTGTCTTCTTAGTCAAGAATTTATCTACCTCTGCATTAAAAATATTCATTGACCCTACCTCCACTGTTTTCTCAGAAACAGAATTCCAAAGATTCAGAGGGAGAGAATTTCTGCTCATCTCTGTCTCAAATGGGATAAACACAGTAAGAAGTCTCACAACACCAGGTTAAAGTACAATAAGTTTATTTGGTAGCACAAGCCACTAGCTTTCGGAGCACTGCCCCTTCATCAGGCAAGTGGGAGTTCTGTTCACAAACAGGGCATATAAAGCCACAAACGCAATTCACAAAATAATGGTTGGAATGCGAGTCTTTACAGGTAATCAAGTCTGTTCCGACACGCCACAGCGAAAAACTGCACTGACCTCCTCAAAAGACAAACATGGGACACGGGACACGATGGACAGAGTACCCTTTGTCGTCCAGTACTTCCCCGGAGCGGACAAGCTATGACATCTTCTCCGGAGCCTTGTGAGTGGAGAGGCGGTTAAGCACAGGTTAAAGAGATGTGTATTGTCTCCAGCCAGGACAGTTAGTGAGATTTTGCAACCCCAGGCAAGTCGTGGGGGTTACAGATAGTGTGACATGAACCCAAGATCCCGGTTGAAGCCGTCCTCATGTGTGCGGAACTTGGCTATCAGCCTCTGCTCAGCGACTCTGCACTGTCGTGTGTCATGAAGGCTGCCTTGGAGAACGCTTACCCGAAGATCAAAGGCTGAATGCCCGTGACCGCTGAAGTGTTCCCCAACAGGAAGAGAACACTCTTGCCTGGTGATTGTCAAGCAGTGTTCCTTCATCATAGCATCTGCATGGTCTCCCCAATGTATCATGCCTTGGGACATCCTTTCCTGCAGCGTATCAGGTAGACAACATTGGCCGAGTTGCACGTGTATGTACCGTGTACCTGGTGGATGGTGTTCTCACGTGAGATGATGGCATCTGTGTCGATGATCCGGCACGTCTTGCAGAGGTTGCTGTGGTAGGGTCGTGTGGTGTCGTGGTCACTGTTCTCCTAAAGGCTGGGTAGTTTGCTGCGGACAATAGTCTGTTTGAGGTTGTGCGGTTGTTTGAAGGCAAGAGTGGGAGTGGGGGATGGCCTTGGCAAGATGTTCGTCTTCATCAATGACATGTTGAATGCTCCGGAGAAGATGCCATAGCTTCTCCGCTCCAGGGAAGTCCTGGACGACGAAGGGTACTCTGTCCACTGTGTCCCGTGTTTGTCTTCTGAGAAGGTCGATGCGGTTTTTTGCTGTGGTGCGTCGGAACAGTTGATTGATGAGTCGAGCGCCATATCCTGTTCTTATGAGGGCATCTTTCAGCGTCTGGAGGTGTCTGTTGCGATCCTCCTCATCTGAGCAGATCCTGTGTATAAGGAGGGCTTTTCCGTAGGGGATGGCTTCTTTAACGTGTTTAGGGTGGAAGCTGGAGAAGTGGAGCATCGTGAGGTTATCCGTGGGCTTGCGGTACAGTGAAGTGCTGAGTTGACCGTCCTTGATGGAGATGCATGTGTCCAAGAATGCAACCGATTCCGGAGAGAAGTCCATGGTGAGTCTGATGGTGGGATGGAACTTGTTGATGTCATCATATAGTTGTTTCAGTGATTGTTCACCATGAGTCCAAAGGAAGAAAATGTCATCGATGTATCTAGTGTATAATATCGGTTGAAGGTCCTGTGCGGTGAAGAGGTCTTGTTCGAACCAGTGCATGAAGATGTTGCATATTGAGGTGCGGATTTGGTCCCCATGGCTGTTCCGTGTGTCTGGATGAAGAACTGGTTGTTGAAGGTGAAGACATTGTGGTCCAGGATGAAGCGGATGAGTTGTAAAATTACATCTGGAGATTGGCAGTTGTCGGCGTTGAGTACTGAGGCAGTCGCAGCAATGCCATCGTTGTTTGGGATGCTGGAGTAGAGTGCCGAGACATCCATTGTGATGAGGAGTGCTCCTGGCTCAACTGCTCCATGTGTGCTGAGTTTCTGTAGGAAGTCCGTAGTGTCACGACAAAAGCTGGGGGTTCTTTGTATAGTGGGTTTCAGGATGCCCTCGATGTAGCCGGAGAGGTTCTCGCACAGGGTCCCATTGCCCGATACGATGGGACGGCCGGGTGTGTTTGCCTTGTGTATCTTCGGGAGGCAGTAGAGATCTTCAACGCGGGAAGTACGTGGGATGAGAGCACGGAGGGTGCTCTGAAGGTCCGGATCAAAGGTCTTGATCAGTCTGTTGAGTTGACGGGTATGTTCTTTGGTCGGATCTGCGGGTAACTGTCTGTAGTGTTCCTCGTTGTTTAGTTGTCGGTACACTTCTTTGCAGTAATCCGTTCTGTTCAGTATGACGATGGCCCCTCCTTTGTCTGCTGGTTTGATGACAATGTTGCGGTTGGTCTTGAGAGCGTGGATGGCGTTACGTTGTGCTTGGGTGATGTTCGGGGCTGTCTTGTGAGTGCGGCTGATGAATCTGGTATTGACGCACCTCCTGATGGCTTGGGAATACATGTCAAGTCGAGGGCAGCGGCTTTCCGGAGGAGTCCAATTCGACTCTTTCCTCTTCGGTTGCTGCACCGCGGATCTCTCTGTCGGATGTTCCGGTTCATTGGCTGTCTCATTGTGTTCGCTGTTGGTCTCTTGGGATTTGTGGAAGAACTCCCGCAGCCTCATTCGTGTGATGAATTCCTCTGTGTCTGCTGCGAGACTGATGGGGTCCATTTTGGTGGTGGGATAGAAATTGAGCCCTCGGCTGAGAACTTCGATTTCATCTGGTTGAAGGGTGTAGTCCGACAAGTTGACAATGGACTTCCCTGCAGTGGTATTGTTTTCTACTATGGTATCAGGGGAGGCTTGGTTGCTGCTGGTGGTGATGCCGAGTTTCTCAAGTTGCTTGTTCTTGGTGCGCATGTAGATGGCGTAGTTCCTTTGTCTCATTCTGCTTGGCAGAGTTTTGCAGCTGGTCTGCATCCTGAGCGCAAGTTGAGAATATGGACTCTATCTTGGTTTCCAGGATTCGGCATTTGCTGTAGAGCTAGTGCATGGGGTGGCTGAGGAGTGTGAGAGAGGTGCATTGGTGCAGAGGTGAGAGAGGTACATTGTCTGTACCTTTAAGACTTGATTACCTGTAAAGACTCGCATTCGAACCATTATTATGTAAATTGAGTTTGTGTCTTTATATGCCCTGTTTGTGAACAGAACTCCCACTCGCCTGACGAAGTGGCAGCGCTCCGAAAGCTAGTGGCTTGTGCTACCAAATAAACCAGTTGGACTTTACCTGGTGTTGCGAGATTCTCACTATGTTTACCCCAGTTCAACGCCGGCATCTCCACATCAAAAGAGATACCCCTTATAGTGACCCGTTGTTCGAGTCTCTCCCACAGGGGAAACATCCTTTCAGCATTCACCCTGTCAAGTCCCCTCAGGATCTTACATGTTTCAATAAGACCCCCTCTCATTCTTCTAAATTCCAATGGATACAGGCCCAGTTTGTCCAACCTGTCCCCAGAAGATAACCCCACCCCCCACTACAGATATTATATAACCATGTAGCCAAGCCCTGCAAGCTAAAATGGTGTTTACAGTAATATCCAAAATGGCTTCAATGGTTACACTCTGAGAAGTTGGGTCATTCATATGATCTCAGATCCTTACCCATAGAATTCAACTGCCTAGGGAGGATATCAATGCAAAGCATTGTACTATTGTTGACTCCAAGAAATGTTGAAGAACTAGTATTAATCTGGGCCTGTGTTTAGAAATCAGTGTGTGTCTCTATATTCCTTGGGGTGGCACGATAGCAAGCACTGCTGTCTCACAACACCAGGGGCCCAGGTTTCATTGAGTGGGTGTGTGGAGTTTGCATGTTCTGTCCATGTCTGCATAGGTTTCCTCCAAGGCCTCTTTCTGCACTGTAGGGATTCTATGATTCTATGACTCCATAGATATCAATAACAATTAAAAAGAAATTCTAACTTCCAGTTAATAGCTAAAAGGATTACAAAAGATTTTGCATGTTAAGACTTTTACTGTGACACAAGACCAAAAGCACTATTGACTAAACACTATTTTGTAGGTAACTTGTACTTTAAGCCATGGAACAGAACTTCTCCATTTTAGCGCAACTGAAAAGCACATACTTCATAGGCACACTTTACAGTCCTCAGTCCTTTTAAGTAAACATTCAATTCTCCTATAATTAGTCCAGAATGACTCTTAGCTTCCTTTCCCATTGAACCTTTTAACTCCAGAAATGTCTTCCATGGTGCAAATTTGCCTGGAGACGTTTCCCTCAAGTTAATTTTCCAGCCTCATTTTAACTACTTATTAATCTGGTCCTCTCGATCAGAGCACAATTTCCTACCCATATCCTTGCGCAGGAGCTGCTTTTTCTCTCTGGATCCTGGCAAACTAATCTTGTCTATGATTTTTCAAATCTTAAAACTTCTCCCTCTCAAAGCCCATCTCCATGGCAACATGCACCACCTGAGCCTTGAATCCAGATAGAAAATGTGATTATCTATGTTTGAAATGCCAAGTCTCTTTTAACTTGGAAATAAATGGATAGCTTAAAGCACAACAACTGTTAAAAGCTGGCATTGTCAATACTTTACTGGGACTTTGGAGACTCATAGTCTATCCATTGTTAGCACACAGGCTTTGGCCATTATCTCCAACTATAAATATCATGCACCTTCTGACCAGTGAAACAATCTGCACCCGCCCCCCCTCCCTGCCCCCCCGCCCCCCTTTAACAATCAAACCACTCAAGTTTGTTGTTATACAGACTTCAGGATAGCTCCCTTTACCTCCTTCATTTTAACATAAATTAAAGACACAGTCCCAAAATGTAACAATTTTGTAAACCTCATAATTCCAGCAGTGTGCAGTTATTAGCATCCTACATCATGGGAAAGTTTATAATTGCTGTAAACCTCTCCATCTACTCCTCTCTGTATTGGAAGCCTCAGCGGCCATCCTTACGCAGCTTTGCCCTTCAAATTGCCAAGACATTATTAATGTTTTTAACAAGAGCCTGGAAAGAACCAGCTGCCTAAAGATTCACAGCCACAGTCACCTTTACAACCAGTGGTGCTTGCCTGACCCTGAGGTTAGAGTGTGTCCCCAGATTTCAGTGATGAGCTCCTCAGTGAATTACAGGAATCACAAACCATGGGTTGTCCCTGTTGTTCAGATGTGGAGATGCCGGCATTGGACTGGGGTAAGCACAGTAAGAAGTACTGAAGAAGGAGTGACACTCCGAAAGCTTGTGCTACAAAATAAACCTGTTGGACTTTAACCTGGTGTTGTGAGACTTCTTACTGTATTGTAGTTCAGGCCAGAGAATTGTTCCCTAGTTACCCTGCGTGGATATGGCCTCCTACTCAGAGTCCTTCTCCCACTCCTCCTTCTCACTTTTCTAACAGTATATCTATGGGGCCTCTGCTCATTCATCCAGTCCAGAGGAAGGCCACGTCTGGGAGAAATTGGCTTGCGTAGAAACCTTAAAGTCAATGAGAAAGGACTTCAGAACCTGCCACATCACTGACTGTAGATTTTTGAAAGTTTGACCAAAATATGTAGTGTTGCCATAACAGCCTGAAGAAATAAACTAGCGACCAAACTGTAAGTAGTTGACAATTAAATAGAGCTGCTTAGCATTGTGTTCAGTTGTGTGTCTTTGAGTTGGAGTGTGAAGCTCCAAAATGTCAGCGTGCACGTCAGATCAGAGTTGTTTACCTCTTGATGTCATGATCCTCCTGCTCTTACTTCTGATGTCTGCTAACCTCTTTACCAACCTGGCATCCAGTGAATTTCATTTCAATCGTGCATGTCTGTGTGTGTGTAAACCACGATTGCTATTTTGGAACTTGAATGATGCTTGTAGCTTAGGCGCCACCAAGCCTGACTTCATCTCCAGTGAATTGAGTTGGATTTGAGAAAATATGGAAACAAAACTCAAACTAAAATGTAAAACAAAGCAAATAAATCAGAAAAGAGGACATTTATTTCCAGGAGAAAACAAATGAGAAACATGAATGTTGAAAATGTGTTCAATCGGGTATTAATGAGCTTTTAAATATTGACCGTCCTTCATCCCTTTCATTTCTTGCTTTGTGTCTACTCTGTAAAACATTTCTCTGCCCAGAGGAATGCAGGAAGTGGGGGTTGAAAGTTTGATTGATTCAGTGGTCAGAGGTTAAAGATAATAGGTAGGATTTTCCGTGCCTCGCGCTGTGCGTTTCACAGGTCTTCCATTGGCCGGTGACGGAATCTTCTGGTCTCCCTGTTGTTAATGGGCCTCCGGTTCTATGCGACAACAGTTGCCATGGTCACCTCTGTAGCCACTGGTTTCAGCCCTAGGGGAGTCCAACGTTGATAAAGTGCTGCCAGTCTACTTCGATCACAGCCCCCGCCAAGCACCAAGCTTAGAAAGGTGAAGACAAGGGTATGTCCTGACACCCCATGGAAGCACACACAGTCAGTAGATTATGATGTCAAGCAGAGATTAATGCTGATTTAGCACCTGACTTACAATATTGGACTTTGCAGGTTCTGCCAACGTCTTCCCTGAAACATGCATTCGGCTGCACATGGGACACTACTCCCTTACCACACTACCACCACTAATGCTTTGCAAAAAGGATCATTATGCATCTTTCAGATTTTTAACTGTCTTCTAGACGGCACGGTGGCATGGTGGTTAGCACTACAGTGGTTGCCACTGAGCACAATGACTGTCCTCAGTGTTAGGGCTGTGGTTGGAATCCTGTTTTAACTACAGCACAACAGAGAAATGGAGCAGAGAAAGGACAATCTGTGCAGAGAAAGAATTGACCTATCAATGGAAGGTCATAACCAGCTCCAATATTCAGAGATCACCTCGATCCCACAGAATCATTGCAGTGCAAAAGGAAGTCATTTGTCCCATCGTGTCTGCAACTGCTCTTCAAATTAGCACTTCGCTTTTCTCCTGTTGTCTCCTCATAACCCCACACAAATAATAGTCTAGTTCCCCTTTGAAAGGCTCAACTGAACATGCCTCCACCAAACTCTCAGGCAATGCAATTTGGACAATAACCACTTGCTAAAGGTTTTCCTTCCATCATTTTTGTTTCTTTTACAAATTACTTTAAATCTGTGTCCTCTCATTCTCGGCCCTTTCACAAGTGGGGGCAGTTTATCCCTCCTGACTCTGTCCAGACCCCTTATGATTTTGAATAGCTCTATCAGATTTCCTCTGAACCTCCTCTTCTCTATGAAAAGCAGACCTAACTTCTCCAATCTTTCTTCCGAACATAAGCTCTTCATCCCTGGACTATTCTTGTGGATCTTTTCTGCATTCTGTCCAATGATTTCACATCCTTCCTAATGTGCGGTGCCCAGAACAGGTTGTAGATCTCAGCAGAGGCTAAACTACTGTCTTATACAAATTCAACATAACCTCCTTACTCTTGTACTTTGTGCCCCTATTAATAAAGCCAGGACACTGTATTCTCCAATAACTGAACTCTCAACATATCCTGCCACCTTCAATGGCTTATATAAATATATACCCAAATCAGCCTGCTTCTACAACCCCTTAAGAGTAGTTGTACCCTTTATGTTATATAGAGGGGAAGTTTCCCGTCCCGCCCACCACGGGAATCGTAGCGGGCGGGGAGCGGACCATGCAAAGATTCTCACCATGCAAAGGTCCGTTGACCTCGGGCGGGATTTTCTGGTTTTGGGGCGAGCATGGCTGGAAAATCCTGCCCAGTGTCTCTCCATGTTCTTCCTCCGCTTTGAACTTCACCCTGCTACCTATCCACCCATTCCAGCAACTTCTCTATGTCCTTTTGAGGTCTACATTATCCTCCTCACAGTTCACAATGCTTTCAAGTTTTGTATCATCCGCAAGTTTTGAAATGGAACCCTGTACACCAGTCTTGATTACCAACAAATGACCTCTCTGACCGTGAAAGTTAGATTTTACTGGGATTGAGTCTCATATATATAAAATGTAATTACTGTTGGAGATTTAAAACAAATGGAGAGTTAAAATAAATTACAAAGTTTTAAAAAAAACCTTATTCACTTCGCATAATCCCATCTTTCTCTTCCTCTCTTCATTTCACTTTTTTGTGCAAAGTTTTATATTGAATTCAATTCCTGGCACTTAGCTTCAGGCAATAAGTTGCAGTCCCTCTTCTGGCCATTACAGGGCTCTTCCCGGGTTGGCTGGAGAGCTGCCAGGCAGTTTGACTGACGGCAGCTTTCCAAGGTGGGGCTGATGCACATCAATTTTGACACAAGGCTCGAGGCTTCAGTAAATGAAGGCTTTTATTTACTATTAATGAAGCTATCAGAACTTATGTACACTATCCCAGACTGAAGGGGTCCCGGCCAGAGCAGGGACTCTTATACCTCTCCCAGGAGGCGGAGCCCGACTGGGATGTGCCACAACAGTAACATACACAGGTGTAACAACCCCACCCTAACCCAACAGCAACAATAGCACAATCCAACAGTAACATATGTACATCCTTGTAGTCCTGGCCAGCCCCTGGCTCAGCACTATCCAGTGGGAACCAACGATGGTTCACCACATTCACCCCTCCTTTGAAAACAAAGGCCGGCGGGGTACAAAAACCAGAATAAAATGTCATCAGTCTATAAGTTCAGATGGTCAGGGGGACCGCACTGTCGTTGTGACCTCCTCAATACCGGCGGTGACACCGGAGTAGGCACTTGCAGTGGCGTTCTCCCCAAAACGGCGTCCAGCTGTTCTTCCACGGACTCACAGGCCAGTTGACCCTGGGGTGACGGTGGTGCAGGGGATCCTGACACGCCCTGCGGTGGCGACCATCCTCTGGGCTCAGGCAAGCTGTACATGGGAGTAAAATTGTCAAGCAATGGTCCCGATGCTGCCCGCGCCGTGTCCGGGGAAGAAATGAGAGATAATGGGTTTGTTACTGGGGGTATGGGAGCGACAGGGGTTGCTACGACCCCTGCTGGCGCCAGATCTCGGATCGAGACCGTGTCCTCTCGCCCGTCAGGGTATGCCACATAGGCATACTGAGGGTTGGCGTGGAGGAGATGGACCTGTTCGACCAAGGGGTCGGACTTGCGGGCCCTTACATGTCGCCGCAGGAGGATGGGTCCTGGGTACGTCAACCAAGACGGTAAAGATATCCCCGAGGAAGACTTCCGAGGGAATGAGAACATCCTCTCGTGGGGAGTAGCATTGGTTGCCGTACACAGGAGGGAGCGAATAGAGTGAAGCGCATCAGGGAGGACCTCCTGCCAACGGGAGACTGGAAGACCTTTGGATTTCAACGCCAATAAGACAGCCTTCCAGACTGTAGCATTCTCTCGTTCCTCCTGTCCATTACCCCTAGGGTTGTAACTCGTGGTCCTACTAGAGGCAATCCTGTATGAGAGCAGGAATTGCCTCAAGTCATCGCTCATGAACGACGAGCCCCTGTCGCTATGGATGTAGCTGGGGTACCCGAACAGGGTAAAAAGATCACGGAATGCCTTGATCACCGTGGCAGCAGATGTATCCGAGCAGGGAACAACAAAAGGGAACCGGGAGTACTCATCGATGATGTTTAGAAAGTACACGTTCCGATCTGTTGAGGGAAGGGGGCCCTTAAAATCAACACTCAGTCGCTCGAAGGGACGAGTGGCTTTGACCAAATGTGCCCGGTCAGGTCGGTAAAAGTGCGGTTTGCATTCCGCGCAAATCCGACAGCTCCTTGTTACCGACCTGACGTCCTCCACCGAGTAAGGCAGGTTGCGGGCTTTTACAAAGTGGTAGAGCCGAGTGACCCCAGGATGGCACAGATCATTATGGAGGGCGTTCAAACGATCCTCCTGAATACTAGCGCATGTTCCACGCGAGAGGGCATCCGAGGGCTCATTGAGTTTCCCTGGACGATACATGATATCGTAGTTATAGGTGGAGAGTTCAATTCTCCACCGCAAGATCTTGTCATTCTTGATCTTGCCCCTCTGTGTGTTGTTAAACATGAACGCCACGGACCGCTGGTCCGTGATCAGGGTGAACCGTTTTCCCACCAAGTAATGGCGCCAGTGTCTGACGGCCTCCACAATGGCCTGGGCCTCCTTTTCCACTGCTGAATGCCGAATTTCGGGGCCTTGGAGGGTGCGGGAAAAAAATGCAACGGGCCTGCCCGCCTGGTTAAGTGTGGCGGCCAGGGCGAAATCAGATGCATTGTTTTCCACCTGAAAGGGGATGGACTCGTCTACCGCGTGCATCGTAGCTTTTGCGATGTCGTCTTTCAATTTCTTGAAGGCCAATTGGGCCTCTGGCGTTAGGGGAAAAGTCGTGGACTTAATAAGCGGACGGGCTTTGTCCGCGTAGTTGGGAACCCACTGCGCATAATATGAGAAGAAGCCTAGGCATCTTCTCAGTGCTTTTGCACTAGCAGTCAAGGGAAGTTCAGCAAGGGGGCGCATACGGTCTGGATCAGGGCCAATGATCCCGTTTTCCACCACGTATCCCAGGATGGCTAAACGGCGCGTACGGAACACGCACTTCTCCCTGTTGTAGGTCAAGTTCAGGCGAGATGCAGTGCGTAAGAAGTTCTGGAGGTTTGTGTCATGGTCCTGCTGATCATGGCCGCAGATGGTGACATTATCCAGGTACGGGAAGGTAGCCCACAGCCTTTTCTGGTCCACCATTCGGTCCATAGAACGCTTGGAAGACCGAGACCCCATTGGTGACACCAAAGGGAACCCTAAGAAAATGGTACAAGCGACCATCCGCCTCAAAAGCCGAGTATTGTCGGTCCTCTGGGCGAATGGGGAGTTGGTGGTAGGTGGACTTGAGGTCTATGGTGGAGAACACCGGTACTGCGCAATCTGATTGACCATATCAGATATGCGCGGGAGAGGATACGCATCCAGCTGCGTATATCGGTTAATGGTCTGACTGTAGTCAATGACCATCCGGGGTTTGTTCCCACTCTTGACCACCACAACCTGTGCTCTCCACGGACTAACACTGGGTTGTATGATCCCTTCTTTGAGGAGCCGCTGAACCTCAGATCTAATGAAGATCCGATCCTCAGTGCTGTAACGCCTACTTTTAGTAGCGATGGGCTTGCAGCCTGGTACCAGATTTTGAAATAAGGAGGGTGTGGTGATCTTTAACGTCGAGAGGTTGCAGGCGGGGCGCATTGGGCAATTTGGAGACTGCTGCTGTTCTCCTACTGCCAGCGAAGGGAGTGGCCCACCGTACTGTAGGATTACACTCCTCAAGTGGACCATGAAGTTTAGTCCGAGAAGTATTGGCGCGCAAAGATACGGCAACACAAGGAGCTTGAAGCGCTCATAAACTGTGCCTTGTACTTTCAAGGTTACCACGCAACTCCCTAGCAGGTCAACAGACCAGGACCTTAATGCAATAGAGATTGTCTGTTTGGCAGCTTGAATCTGGAGTCCACACCTCTTCACAGTGTCTGGGTGGATAAAGCTCTCAGTGCTCCCGCTGTCAAACAGACAATAAAGCACATGATTGTTTACCTGGATATCCATCATTGAACGATCGAGCCTATGAGGCTTGGCCTGGTCCAGGATGATCGATGCCACCGTTGGTTCATGAACGCCACTGCAGGCAGCTGAAATCGATGCGGAGGACCCCTGCTGGTCGTTCGTGGTCAGTGTCGACCAACATGGCTGCCCCCATGAATCGCACGTGGGTGAGGGCGCCAAACTCAGCGACCCCTGGTGGTCATACTCCTCCGACTCTGTCGACCGTAATGGCGTCGTCCTGGACTCACACGTGGACGAACCCCGCGACGACTTCGACGATGATGATGATGATCCAAGCTCCGAAGAATCGCAGGCCGCACTGCCGTTCCTGGGTTTCAATCGGCACACCTTTGCATAATGCCCTTTTTTACCGCATGCGGTGCAGATTACCGCTTTAGCGGGACACTTTTGTCGGGTATGTTTTGCTCCTCCACAGAAATAGCACCGCGGGCCACACGGGGCTGCCGCCGTCGTCTGGCCCGAATGGGAGCACGCCATAAGACAGCATTTCGAACCCGAGGGGCGAGGAGGGATTTGCGACTGCTCCTGCCACGTTGTCTCCACGTGGTCCTCTGGATATAAGACTAAGCTCTTTGAAGCCGACTCGAGCATTTCTGCTAATTCGATGGCCTGGGTAAGATTAAGGTTACCCTTTTCCAGCAGTTTGAGACGGATGTATGATGATCCGACCCCGGCCACAAACGCATCTCGGGCGAGATCGTACATGCTCTGCTCAGCCGACACAGCTTTGCAGTTACAGCCCCTGGCTAGCTGCAGGAGCTCGTTCGCATATTCCTCCACCGTTTCGCCCGACTGCCGTCGTCGTGTGGCTAGGAGGTAACAAGCGTGTATCTCGTTAGGTGGTTTTGTATAGCGCTTCTTTAGAAGCTCGAGGGCCTTAGGGTAATTAGTGGCCGCACGGATCGCGAGGTAGACTGTGTCGCTTACCCTCGCATGGAGGACCCGGAGTCTGTCATCATCTGTAGTGACCGCTGTGGAGGCTGCTAGGTAATCTTCGAAACACTTCAGCCAGTGGTCGAAGGTGTTAGAAGCGCCCACCGCACGTGGATCTAGCGTCAGACGTTCTGGCTTGAGAATTTGCTCCATACTCTCTCTTCTTTTTTTTTTCTCAGTCGAGAGTTTAATAATAGTAAATAAAATTGATGCACATCAATTTAGACACGAGGCTCGAAGCGCAGTAAATGAAGGCTTTTATTTACTATTAATGAAGCTATCAGAACTTATGTACACTATCCCAGACTGAAGGGGTCCCGGCCAGAGCAGGGACTCTTATACCTCTCCCAGGAGGCGGAGCCCGACTGGGATGTGCCACAACAGTAACATACACAGGTGTAACAACCCCACCCTAACCCAACAGCAACAATAGCACAATCCAACAGTAACATATGTACATCCTTGTAGTCCTGGCCAGCCCCTGGCTCAGCACTATCCAGTGGGAACCAACGATGGTTCACCACAGGGGCGTCCTCATGACGACCAGTGAAAGTCTCGTCTGTCAATCAATGATTGTTAGAGTGTGAAACGTCATCAGGCCTGCTGGAGTCAGCAGGGCCCTCATCATTCTGGAAATTCAGGCCAGATCAGCACTAGTCCGTTATTATTATCAAAAAAAGACATTCAGTTGGCTAAAAAAATCTACAAAACAAAACAAAAAATGGGATAGGCTTAATATTGTGTTTAGTTTCATAACTCATGATTATTCAGGGGCTGAGGAGGTTCTATTAACGGTGGGACACAGAAAAGAAGAATCCTCTAGTACATTTGCCATCCTTTTGGCAGTTTATATCATATTATATTTAGGAACCTTCAACCGCTCCATGATTTCCTATTATAAAGTTTATTTATTAATGTCACAAGTAGGCTTATATTAACACTGCAATGAAGTTACTGTGAAAATCCCCTAGTCGCCACACTCCGCCGCCTGTTTGGGTACACTGAGGGAGAATTTAGCATGGCCAATGCATCTAACCACCACATCTTTTTGACTGTGGGAGGAAACCGGAGCACCCAGAGGAAACCCACGCAGACATGGGGAGAACGTACAGACTCTGCACAGACAGTGACCCAAGCAGGGAATCGACCCCGGGTCCCTGGTGCTGTGAGACAGCAGTGCTGAGCACTGTGCCACCATGCCGCTGTGAAACATTTACACAAATGGCTTAATATTTCTTTTAATATTCCATTACATCATTGCCTACTAGCCTATTTAACTCTTTAAATTACTTTCTTAATCTACCCTATCTTTTTTGTGTGCACCACAGTTCACCATAGCACCAGAAATTTTATGTAGTAGAAATATCTGTTTTATGCCCTTATTTCTTGCAAAATGTCAACTGTTGACCATTTAGGATCTTTGCATTGTAAATATTCTTCCTTTGTGGTTTATATCTACTTTGCATTCTGTGTACAGTCGTTTTCAACATGATTCAATTCCTTTCATGCTTTTCCGCTTTAATAGTGCTGTCCAGTCTAATTTCCTTTGTGCGTATCTCATTGCCTCAATATCTGCCATTTTATTGTCCTTATTCTCCTTTCTACCATAAATCAAACCTCCAGCTGCATTCACCTAGTTAGCAACAACATAGCTTCAAAAAATAATTGATTAGCTATGAAATGCATAGAGATCTCCTGAGGATGTGAAAGGTGCTATGTAGATTAAATTTCTTTCTTTTTGTTCCAATGTTCCACTATCTTTGTGTCAGTATTCAATTCCTGAGCTATGCCATAAAAACATGCCAGCTTTTTCTCCATGATTTAGACCACTTCTATCTTATTTTCTCAGTTTTACCTCAGTGAAATGGTACACTGCAGCACTGATTGAATTGGACATTATTCATTATTAATATGTAATAATAAAATCTAAGCACTGCTGAGACATATTCACTGAGGGTTACATTTTACCTTCTATTTCCAGACTCCAACACAAGACTAATTTTGGGGACTGGCTCTTCAGTTTTTCCGAAGTTGGCTTCTTAAGTGGCCGCTTCTGGGCTTGGCATCAAATTAAGGAGAGAGGTGCGATATGGAGGTTGCCTGCCCAATCAGAGAGTGAGGTGTTTTTGCAATAGTTGTTAATACTGAAGCCAATTCTCTATGGAGAGGGGAGGAGGAGGTGGCGTAGGAATGGTGGGGTGGGGGGAATGCCGAACGGATGTGGACTACAGGTGAGGATTGGACTGGATAGGGTCCAACCTCGGCGGTGAATAACTTGACAAAATTCAGCCTCCGGCCTTGCACATGAGGAGTGACCTTTTTGAGAAAGTTACTGAATGCGCCTGTAACCATTGAACCAAATGCCAGATTGAGCACCTTAGGGAGAGGAGGGAGTGTTTCAACACACAGGCTATCAGATAAAGAGTTTATTTATTAGTCACAAGTAGGCTTACATTAACACTGCAATGAAGTTACTGTGAAAATCCCCTAGTCGCCACACTCTGGTGCCTGTTCGGGTACATGGAGGGAGAATTTAGCATGGCCAATGATCCTAACCAGCATGTCTTTTGGACTGTGGGAGGAAACCGGAACACCTGGAGGAAGCCCACGCAGACATGGGGAGAACGTGCAGACTCCACACAGACAGTGACACAAGCCGGGAATCGAACCCAGGTCCCTGGCATTGTGAGGCAGCAGTGCTAACCACTGTGCCACCCTGCTGGGGTAAAAATAAAACCAACAAGGTTGCATTTATATACTTTAAAATGTAAAATGAAAAGAGCTTCTGCAACAAAATTGGATTGTACATGATTTTAGCTTTAAGTTAAAGAGCATTATAATAATAAAATGATTTACCTCTTCAGATTCTATTTTGTGTTCACAAATGTCTGCATCAATGTAACAGCTGGATATAAATGTGACTTGTGATGCAGATATTACCTGCAGTAGTGTGGTGCTCCACATGGCTGACCTTCAGCCGCTCCATGATTTCCTATTATAAAGTTTATTTATTAGTGTCACAAGTAGGCTTACATTAACACTGCAATGAAGTTACTATGACTCTAAATCATCAGCTGTTAATTCTGGTGTTAGGTTGAATTTCAGCTTCAGTAGGCATGTAGAATTGGCCATGAATGTGTGACAACCACAGCACATCATTGGCTTTGCTGACTGAAAAACTCACAGGCCACAGTAATTACATTTCCCTTCTGCCTCCACAAGTGGAAATTAATGAAATGTCGTGGATTTTCACTTGGCATGTTTTCTCACATAATACAAATTATCAAGTTAATGGAAGGAGAATGGAAACAAAGAAGGAAGATCTCTATTGAACTCCAGTGTTATCTCACCATTAAAACACAAGTAACCAAACCAAGGAATCACCACGAAGGTGAAATGTAAAGGCGGGATTTTCTGGTGCCCCCAACAACTCCTCCCCCACCTGTTTCCGTTGAGAAGAGCAACTTTCAGTCACATAATGATAAAAATAACTTCAAAACCCAATGCTGAAATCCAACTTTACAGTAAGCACCACTGATTCTGAATGGTGTCAAGGAATTTCAGATCAACTTCAAAATGATAGTTATCAGTTGGTAAAATTTTACCACAGCAATTGGTCATCAGAACCTTGACAAGCTTAAACTCAAATTCTATGAAATCTCAGTAGGGTTGACTGGATGAATATTTTCAGAACTGACGTGGGGCTGGTCATAGAATCATAGAATCATATAGTGCAGAAGAGGCCCTTCAGCCCATCATGTCTGCACTGACATGTGGAAAAACACCTGACCTCCCACCTAATCCCATTTACTAGCACTTGGCCCATAGCCTTGAATGTTGGGTCATGCCAAGTGCTCATGAGGTGCTTTTTAAAGGATGTGAAGCAACTCGCCTCTATCACCCTCCCAGGCAGCGCATTCCAGACCGTCACCACCGTAAACCTCCTGCCCTCACCTTGAACCTATGTCTCCTTGTGACTGACCCTTCAACTAAGGGGAACAGCTGCTCCTTTTCCACCCTGTCTCATAGGTCCGCTGCCACTCTACCAGGTTAAATATGTGCGGTTGTGGGAATAGGGCCTGGGTGGGATTGTACTCGGTGCAGACTCAATGGGCCGAATGGCCTTCTTCTATGATTCATTACTCTCTGTCTCCTACAATTGAGCCAATTTTAAATCCACCTTATCAAATGGCCTGTATCCCATGTACATTCGCCTTCTTTATGAGCCCGATTTTACCATCAAGTTGCGCCCGTTTTTGGGTGAGAAAATTTAGTAAAGTCGGGCATGAGGCGAGTAGTGTGATCCGGGGGAGTCGGGGGGAGGGAGGGGCGGTGTAGAGGGGGAGGTGGGGCATCTGCTGCCAATCTGCCTGCGATCAGTGGAGGGGAAGGGGGGTCAACTGCCACTCTACCTGAGATCAGTGGGGGGAAGGGGGAGTCCGCTGCCACTTTGCCTGAGATCAGTGGAGGGGAAGGGGGGGTCCGCTGCCACTCTACCTGAGATTAGTGGGGGGAAGGGGGGGGGTCTGCTGCCTGAGATCAGTGGGGGGGAGGGAGAGGGTGGATCAATGAGGATGAGATCAGTGGGGGGGAAGGGGGGAAGTGGGGGAGGAGCCCATGATCGGTCTGGGTGGCAGGGGGATTGGGGGGATAAGGGGGTCGGTAATGTTGTGGGGGTGGGGCAATATCTGTGGGGGCCAGGGCAAGGCATTATCTGGCCCAGGAGGGATGTGGCAGGGGCCTAGCATTCTATCATGTTTTTTTGTGCATGCGCAGTTGGAGGCGCCAATCGGAGCTGCAGGGTTTCGAGTGTGTTAAGCCCCGCCCACAGGCTTCTGCAGCACGATTTAGACTCGCTGATATTTTTGCAGGCAGAGTGTGTATGGGGGTGCCTCAGAACGGGTCTAAAAGTCAGATCTGAAACATTCCCAATCCGCCCAGCACTTAGAATCAAAATGGTAAAATAGGGCCCCATAAGTTTTCCATGTGGGACCTTGCTGAAGGCTTTGCTGCATCAACTGTACTGTCCTCATTTACACACCCGGTCACCTCCTCAGAAAAATACTTAATGACTCTCACCATTTGAAATTTTGAACTTAGGAAAGTTCTTGATGCCAAAGGTATGATAAACAAAGGCAATCTGTTGATTTTGGGTTGTGCTATTTTTGTAGCGCGATTATCATAAGACCAGTCTAACATCAAACACTCATGCCTTTTTTCTCTCAAAGTCTTTACATTTTAGGATTAACTCCCATCTTCAGAGCTATTCTCTTATGTAGATTCCATTTTTTTTTAAAAGATGTGCCAAGCAAATAACTCCAATTAACAAAAGGTAGAAACCTTTGAAGGAGGTAGGAGCAACCTGAAAGCATTGAACAGTGATTTTAAATAATGATGTAGAGAAAACTCTGTCTGTCTATGTGAAATGTGCAAACATGACTGCTTGGGCAGGATTTAATGTGATTCCATGAGGGAATGGGAAATGCATGTTGCTTTCATGGGCAAGGTCCAAAATTATTAAGTGCTCGTCAGGCACTTAACTGGCCAGCCAGCGTCAAGCCTTCCCCAGGATTTAGGCCCCTGTTGGTGGAACACCCGCTTGCTTAGCGCGGCCAGTCAATCAGAGGAAGGGTTTGCATTACTGGTTGCAATGGCTGCTGCTGATAGTGCTCCAGGGACTAGAGCAGGGATGGTCACGAGATCCCTGGACTCAGGTGAGTGAGGGCAGGATGGGGTCGTGGGGAGAGGATTGTGGGAGTTGGATAAGGGAATCAGAAGCAAGGCAGGGTGGCTCTCAGCATGTTCCTCCTTCCCAATGCTGAGTCCCTCTATCGGGCTCAGAATGCCTGACAATGAACAACATCCCCTGCCTGTCACGGCCGACTGCTGGCACACCTGGTGGACTACCCAGCAAACCCCTCAGAAGGCACGGGAAACCTTGCACCACCCATTAATCCCTGAACCATCATTAAATTCCAGTGGACTCAGTGATAATTGGTGTCAATTTGTTCATTAATGAGCCGAATTGACATCCCAAAATCATTCTCACATTTTCCCCCCAGAAGACTGAATTGTGTCATTTCCTGCGGTTAAATTAGAAAGGTTGCCATGTTTCGTGCCATGAATGGATTAATTTTCACCCATTATTTTTTTACTATAGTGCAAAAGTGAACAAAACTGGAGTGTATGCCAACTTCAATTTTTACTCATTAAACAAACTGTGTGTACACACAGTGGGCCCTATTTTACCATTTTAATTCTAAGTGCTGGGCGGACTTAAAACTGGGAGTGCTTCAGATCCGACTTTTAGACTCATTCTCAGGCGCCTCCATATGCAATATGCAAAAATATCAGTGATTCTGAATCGCTCTGCACAAGCCTGTGGGCGGGGCTTATCGCACTCGAAACCCTGCAGCATGTGCAGAAAAAAAATGATAGAATGCTGCTCCCCTGCCACATCCCTCCTGGGCTGGATAATGCCTCCCCCGGCCCCACAGACATTGTCCCACCCCCCCCAACATTCCTGACCCTCTTATGCCCCCGACCCCCACCGCCATTCAGATCGATCGCGGGCCCCTCCCCCCTTCCCCCTCACTGGTCTCAGGCAGAGTGGCAGCGGACACCCCCTTCCCCCTCACTGATCTCAGGCAGAGTGGCAGCGGACACCCCCTTCCCCTTCATTGATCTCAGGCAGAGTGGCAGCGGACACCCCTTTCCCCCCTCAGTGATCACAGGAAGAATGGCAGTGGACCCCCTTTCGCCCCCCCCCCACCAATCACAGACCTAGAGTGGCAGCGGACCCACCTTCCACCCTCCCCTCCCCCCCCACCCCCCCACCCCCCACCGATCTTAAGCAGAGAGCTGTTGGATGCTTGGCACTTACCACCTCACTAACCTTCACTGACAGAGTGCCCGAATTGGACTTATATGGAGCATGTCTGTTTCGCGCCAATTCCGGATGGGTGAACACGGTGGTAAAGGGGGAAGTGCCGGTAAGTTTGGCCATGCAGCCCATTAAGTCAATTTAAATGCATGCAAATGCATGGTCCCAATCGTGGCCATTTTCGGGCCTTGGTAAAGGGGGAAGCGGCACGGAGGTGGGCACTGATCGCACTACTCGCCTCATGCCCGACTTTACCAAGTTTTCACATCTGAAAACAGGCGTAACTTGATGGTAAAATCGGGCCCAGTGTGTACACTGCTCATTTTCATGAAAGCTGTAACATTTTACTTATTCGGAGCGCCTGATGCCAAAGAGACAAAATATGAGTGCTGGGAGAAAAGCTGTGATGAAAGAGACATTAGTCCATGAGCCAATATATTGCCACCTCAAGCATCGTGTATGCACACTGATTCCCATTGACCAGAAGAGAAAACAAGTCATATCCTCATTCAAAGCATATAAAGATGCATTAAATTTGATCCTTCATGTTCAAAGGCCGCTGAGAATTTCCTGAGGCGTTCTACCCATCGACTGCAGTCATTTCAGCAGAGGATTTGCAGAAATTATATTTAGCTGTCCTCCAGATATTACTTTTAAATTGAACTTACTCCCAATCAATTTCTACTGTGCTGGAGTAGCTTTGCCTGATTTTCAACTTCCTACACTAAGTTCTAATGCTGTTGTAAAACCACCTCCCGAATGACCACATCAGATATCGGTTCCACTTTTCACATGTACACAAAATATTTGTTCGATGCTGAATGTACTAACACCAAATTGACAATATTTCACTCGAAAATGGTATAACATAAACTTGTTCAAGATATTAATTTACGGAAATCATGAGAGTTTATTATTTGCTCCTTTTTCCTTTCAAATGTTATATTTCAGATTTTGGTGTAACGATTTCCATGGGGGAACTAAACCAAAATAATCAAATTTACTAAACAGCCCCCAAATGAAGAAATTGCCGGAAATATCTCACTTCATGTAACTTTTACTTTAACGTGAATCAGAACCAATGCAACTGAACACAAATTAACAGGCAAATGATACTTGAAATTAAAAAGATAAATTTCACTTTAGTTAGTCAAAACAACAAATATACATTTACGCAACCATGTGAACTTGTATCCCTCCTCACAGGCATTGGAACTATGGAGCTGCACAGACCCACAATGTGCTATTCTTTATTCACACAGGGTAGGTCAGGAGAGCATCTGACAACAGCTTTCACCTTCAAGTTGCACAGGTATTATTTTCATTGCAAGGTAGACTTCTATAAACCCACTCTCCCTCAGGTCACAACAGTCCTGTTGGTATAGCTTTCCAGAGTCCCTTTACAACCAACCAATCAATCAGTTCACCTCAGTTCATGGATTGGTCATTTCTGGGAAAATGTCCTAACAATGTTAGGGGTTGTGAATTTTAATAGAAAAAGAAAAGACTTTGTTTGCACACATAGGGCCCGATTTTACCAAACGGGCGCGAAAATGTGGTAAAGTCGGGCGTGAGGCCATTAATGCGATCTAATTAACAACTAATGTATTACGTTATATAGTTAAGAACAATTATACATGATATTTATAAACCAAACATCATTACATGCAGTGTTATTTGACAACTTTATAAAACCCAATACATTCACCTGGCTTAAGGCATTGTTACCATTCTTTGTTCTTTATTCTCAACAGGGCATCTGCAATTAATTGTTTCAACTTGCAACATGCACATTTTCTAGTGTAAATTGCTGCAGCCTCAAACTCCAATGAAACAACCTCTTGGTTCATGGTTTTAAACTGTTTTATGGACACCAGAGTTATGGTTTGCACAAACTAGTACATTGGTTTTGTACTTATCATGTTTTCTTAATGTTTGTATTGGATTGTGTACAGTCTAGACCCAGGGATAGTATTTGTGATGGGCTGAAAGGTTTTACAATGGATCTAGTCTGAATAATAGCCAAGAACAGCATTGCTGATTGTTGGCAAATGATTTAGCCTCTGGGTGCTGGTGGTTGTAAATTGGAATCCAAGGAGAAATCCCTTGTCATGTTGCTTATTACCTTCAGGATTCAGCAATTTTATTTGTTCTCCTATCAAGCTAGATGTTAAATTGTCATCAAGGTTTCCAATGTTTGAAATAGACTCTGAATCACTCTGTTCAGTCTTTAACTACTGAGCTCCATTTTCTTCTGTGCCTGTATGTTCCTTAATGCAGTAAGAAGTTTAACAACACCAGGTTAAAGTCCAACAGGTTTATTTGGTAGCAAAAGCCACACAAGCTTTCGGAGCTCTAAGCCCCTTCTTCAGGTGAGTGGGAATTCTGTTCACAAACAGAGCTTGTTTGTGAACAGAATTCCCACTCACCTGAAGAAGGGGCTTAGAGCTCCGAAAGCTTGTGTGGCTTTTGCTACCAAATAAACCTGTTGGACTTTAACCTGGTGTTGTTAAACTTCTTACTGTGTTTACCCCAGTCCAACGCCGGCATCTCCACATCATGTTCCTTAATGTCCAAGTCTTGGGGAAAAATATTTCAAGAAACCAAACATCCAAGTTGTTCTTTATAACAATTGAATTCACCTCATCCTTTTTAAATTCATGATCCTTCTTAACCTTAAGTTCTTCGCCATGATTCAACATTTCAGTTCCTTTTCCACCAGATGCAGGTTTAGCACAGCCTCTTTTGTACAAGGAAAGTGGTCATTTTTCTGCTGAGTGAAATTCTTTTTAGCTGCTTTAAGAACTTCATTCAGTTTTTGTTGATGTTCAGCTAAACGCTTGGGTAATCTTTTCTGTTTACTTAACTCATTTTCTTAGATTGTTTTTGCTTTTCAACTTCCCACAACTTTCATGCTTTGTCTAATTATTTTCTAGCTAGAGCAATTGCTTTTTTGTTAGAAGTTTTAATTTGCATACAATAACACTTATCCTTCCTTGCAGCTCTATAGTGTCAGCACTGGACTCAGATTTTTAACTCTCCTGCAAATCGTGTTTTCCCTCTGCTTCATCATTAGCTTTGATTCTGGTTGCCATTTGCTTTGCCTCATTTTGCTCATTCTTTTTCTGCATTTTTAATTCCGATGGCTTTCATTTTTGTCCAATTAAACACTACCTTTTTCTTTTCATCCTAATACGCCAATGTCCTTTAAAATTAATAGCCTGAGTGTCTGATGTTTGGTCACATCTTTAATCAAAACATTATTTTGCACAGCAGAATTACAGCAAGTTATTGATTCTATCAAATCAATTGACTTTTACTTCCCAATTTAGGATCAACAGCCTCAATGGGCTTTCCTGAAACCATTAGACAGAGATATATAAATTATCCCTAACCATGTTGTTTCCAAATAAGAAATCAACACTTTCAACAGGTAAACTAGGAGTGACACCCACAGTAACAGGACCACTAACTAAGCCAAATTGTAAGTTAACAATATACAAAGAACCAGGCAAATAATTTCCATCCATATCCCACATCAATACACACACTTTTATTCAATAAATCTTTGGAGCTTCTTGTCAGCTGCCAACATCAATGACTCTGTTGATTCTTTAAAGATAGTCATCAATTTGATTGCTTCAACAATGAACATGGGGATACTTGACCCTTGAGGAAAAAATGTCAATAGTTTTCTTTCACCAAATTTATTCTTTCAGTGAATGTGGGGGAGACTCCTTGCTTGTTGTCAGCTTTTCCAGCCAGGACAGTATCACCTGGAGGAGCACCAACTAACTGGACAAATGTAACAGGCTTTGTTTTTAACTTCCAACATTCAGTCTTCACGTGCCCTTTTTTTGTGACTTGAATGTTCCACATCTCTGACACATAGGCCGGAACTCTGCCACCTTGCCTGCCGTGGAATCGAGGCGGGCGAGGATCCGACAACGGAAATCTCCATTGACCTCGGGCAGGAATTTTCAGTCTCACCCAAGTGAGGCTGTAAAATCACGCATATTATCCTGTTTGATCACTTCAAACTTAGCTTTTGTAACAGTCACATAACAAGATATAAATAAAAATATTTGGAAGGGAAAGTGCTGTAGTCATTAAGTTACGATGTGGAGATGCCGGAGTTGGACTGGGGTAAACACAGTAAGAGTTTTAACAACACCAGGTAAAAGTCCAACAGGTTTATTTGGTAGCAAATGCCATTAGCTTTCGGAGCACTGCTCCTTCGTCAGATGGAGTGGATATCTGCTCTCAAACAGGGCACACAGTGACACAAAATCAAGTTACAGAATACTGATTAGAATGCGAATCGCTACAGCCAACCAGGTCTTAAAGATACAGACAATGTGAGTTGCTCCCACTCACATTGTCTGTATCTTTAAGACCTGGTTGGCTGTAGAGATTCGCATTCTAATCAGTATTCTGTAACTTGATTTTGTGTCTCTGTGCCCTGTTTGAGAGCAGATTTCCACTCCATCTGACGAAGGAGCAGCGCTCCGAAAGCCAGTGGCATTTGCTACCAAATAAACCTGTTGGACTTTAACCTGGTGTTGTTAAAACTCTTACTGTCATTAAGTTAGACAGCGCAGAGTTGGAGCCCTGAATACGTACTCAGCACCAAAGGTTTAGCAAAAGGACATAGGTACTTAGTTACCAAAAGCAGGAAATATTTGCGAGAAGAGTGCCATTGATACTTAGAGTGTGTCATCTGATTTTTATTCAGTTTATTAAATCAGAACCCCAGAGGAAGAAAGATTACTTTGAAAAGCCTCATAATTTTCAATATCTTCAGAAACCAGATATTTTCTCTGACACATTTCCCGTGTTCTGCTTTTATTTATGTGCCATATTAGATGAAAATGCTTCAATTTTAGAAATGTTGCAAAATGGAAAGAAAGTGCATAAAAATAACGAAATCTCATTCTCCTTGGTTTGACATTGTTATTCCTACTTAAATAACTGACTGACTAGCTGATCTTGATTTTGAGATGAATGTGTATGGAAAGCCCTACTCGAATAATATTATCTATTGTATTTGATGACAACAGACAGGCCAGAATTAGTGTCTTGCAGGCAACATAACATCATGGAAAAAAATTGTCTAACTGTACAACTGCTTTAAAATTGACTACAAATTGATTGACTCCAGATTGCTTTAATATAATGTTCAGGCAGTAAGATTTTTGGAAATTATTTTAATATGATCAGTTTTTTGAACATTTGTTTCTCTGTAACATGGTACATATCTTTGTAGCCCCATCATCTTCTTTGAATAACTTAGGGAATACAACATTTAATTTTGTAGGGTATTTTGTTATTGTTTTGTTTTGCATTTCACAAACTAGAACAATGGAAAACTTGCCTTAAAACAACTGAACATGGATAAATAATAAAAGTTTTTAGATTCAAGGAGAAGGAGAATAAAATCAAGTAAAAATCATTGACATTATCAACTGAGTAAGTGTTGCCAATCTGTATGTAGAAAAGACAATGTAACATATGCAACTAAAGTGGCAGTATCATGCTAAGTATATAGAACTGGTTTACAAAAAAGTCAGGAAAAATAATACATAACTATCCAGCCTAGCCAACATTTCAGTAACAAATCACTTATTTACTACAGTTATGAAAGCCCACCAACACCTCTAATTTCTTAGGAGACTCAGGAAATGTGGCAGGGCCACTACAATTCTCACCAACCTTTACAGATGCACTATAGAAAGCATTCTTTCTGGTTGTATCACAGCTTGGTATGGCTCCTGCTCCGCCCAAAACCGCAAGAAACTACAAAGGATCGTGAATGTAGCCCAGTCCATCACATAAACCTGTCTCGTATCCATTGACACAGTCTACACTTCTCACTGCCTCGGCAAAGCAGCCAGCATAATTAAGGACCCCACACACTCTGGTCATACTCTTTTCCACCTCCTTCCATCGGGAAAAAGATACAAAAGTCTGGGGACACGTATCAACGAACTCAAGAACAGCTTCTTCCCTGCTGCGATCAGACTTTTGAATGGACCTACCTCACATTAAGTTGATCTTTCTCTAGACCCTAGCTATGACTGTAACACTACATTCTGCACTCCTTTCCTTCTTTATGGACGGTATGCTTTGTCTGTATAGTGTGCAAGAAACAATACTTTTCACTGTACGTTAATACATGTGACAATAATAAATCAAATCAAATCAAATTATATCAAATAAAGTGGCAGTATCGTGTTAAGTACATAGAACTGGTTAACAAAAAAGTCAGGAAAAACAATACATAACTATCTAGCCAAGCCAACATTTCAGTAACAAATCTCTTATTTTAGTCTTGAGAATGAGAGGCAGTGGTAGGAGCAACAGTGGAGTCAGTAAAATGATTATCAATCTCTGATAGCATCGGAGATTCTTGAGAAAATCCATTGCTCAAGGTGAATTGACAACTCTATATCTGCCTCTGATCCATTGGCTCTCCACAAGATTAAATAGTCCTCCACAAGTCAATCTTTAAGGAACATCTCACTATTAGTTGGCTCAGCGACAAATAGCAGAACTTGATCCTACAGCAAGTTGAAAATCAATCCTTGCTGCCTCAGATGGCGAAAGCCAATTTCTGCAATGAATGGCTGATTCCTCCATCACTAATGCAACTGAGCTTTGGCATCATATCTTTCACATTGTTTACTGGAATAGATAACACTGAGCTGCCTCGAAACGCTAGATTTTAAATTCTCCAACATTTATTTTCTTGCTCTGTGCAGCTGGGTGCTGGAGAGTGTCAGATGCGTTAACTCATCCTTTGACTGTCCCTCCCTCTCCTATAGTAAAGCCCCCACTGCATGAAGGCCACACGTGAAAATAACTGTCATGTTAACTTCAATTACCTGTGATGGTTAGAAAGGAATAAGAAATGATCATTGAGCCCAGTTAGGCATAAAGCTGTACCTGCACAGCAATTCTTTTATTGTTGTACTCTCGATTTTAACTGCCCATGATTCCTACCATCCCATTATCTTGTACTCACTGAGACAGGCTCTGAATTGTGCAGCCTCTTTGTTGGATTTGATTCCCATCTTAAGTTCAAAGCTAATATCCCATCCATCACCAAGTCTGCCGAATTGCATTGAAGCTATATTTTCTTCTTGGATGTCTAACATTCCAGCCCTGCTCCACTGCTGAAATCCTTATTCATGTCTATTACTTAAAGTCTTGACTTTGCCCATCCTCTCCTGTGCAACTCCCTAAGTTCTAGATATATCAACTCCAATTCATACAAAATTCTATTGCCCATGTACTGTCCTGTTGGAAATCTCAATCCCTTATTCAACTTTTCCAAATCAGCCTGTGTTAGCTTCCCACCCCATATGTTGAAATGTAAATTCTTGCACTCATCTACAAATTGCTCTCAGTCATACCCTGCTACTTCTCTGTAACCTCTTTCAGTTCCAGAACATTCCCCATCTTCTTTGTTGCACTTCCCCCTTACCGTACTCTACCTGTGGTAGTGGACCAATTACCCATCCCTTTGAGAAATTCATCTTTAAAGGCCCCTGCTTTGCTGCCTCTCTCGTCATCTTGAAATGTCTCCTCAAAACTTGACTTGTCTTCAGCCACCTCTCCTAATTCTTTGGTTACTGCTTGGTGTCTACTTTGCCTCTGAAAAGCCCCTTGAGATTTTAATGGCACAATATACATGTATGATGGGGTAAAATTTGATGCAAATTTCTTATAAAAATAACAAATTTGCTCGGTGCTGAAGGAGCAGGTCTTTTGTCATTGGCATGCTTGGGAGTATTGTGTAGAAGGAGTGAGTCCTTCTCAATAAGAATGATTTGCTAAAGTTCCTGGCTTGGGACCCATTTTTCTTACATACATATGTGAAATAAGCTGGAGCTAAAGGGAGTATAATAAATTCAAGTTGTTTTTGCTGAGTTACGTGGTCTTGACCAGGTTGATGGCAGGAACACTACAACTGGTATGAATGTTCCTCTGTTACGTGGGGAAAATCTGCTGTGGATCCAGCTCTTGGTCATCAAAGCCACTCATTCGTGATTCATTTCTGAAGAAGTCACACTGGACTCAAATGCCGGAACTCTACCACCTCGTCCGCCATGGAATCGAAGCAGGTGAGTGGCCGCCAGTGGAAATGTCCGTTAACCTCGGGTGGGAATTTTCGGTCTCGCATGAGCAAGGCTGTAAAATCCCACCCAAAATGATAAATCTTCCCACAGATGCTGCCAGACCTGCGAGGTGTTTCCAGCACTTTCTGTTTTTATTACCACTGATAGATGGGGCTTGATTTTCAATCCAGGGTCAGGAACCCAACAAGATAATTTACAGTTCCCAACTCCACACTGCAAGCTTAGCCCTTAATTGAACTGGAGGAGAAATCAACACCCAATTTGTGATGCTGGGCACTTCTTAGAGGAAAAAAACAAGTTCTGGAGTGTAATGCTCAAGGGCAGGTGGCAATCTGCAAAGCAATCTGCTTTGCAGGTTGGAACAGGCAAAAGAGCAGACAGCCAACAACTTCAGGGAGCAGACAATTGTCCAAATGTTAATCACACAGCACTGCTGCTTCACAACAGTGCCAGGGATATGGATTCGATTCCCAGCTTGGGTTACTGTTTGTGCGGAGTCTGCACGGTGTCCCCATGTCTGCGTGGGTTTCCTCCAGGTGCTCCAGTTTCCTCCCACAGTCCGAGAGACGTGCTGGTTAGGTGCATTGGCCATGCTAAATTGTCCCTCAGTGTACCTGAACAGGCACCGGACTGTGGCAACTAAGGGACTTTCACAGTAACCTCATTGTAGTGTTAATGTAAGCCTACTTGTGACATGAATAAAAAATAAACTTATTAAAAAATATATAAATAAACAAGTTACCCAACCCGCTCTGTTCAGGTGATGGCAATTTGGTGTCATCACTTGAGTTCTTCTATTTCAATAACCATTTTTTCCAACACTCTAATTCAGCAGGAGCAGCACATGGCTGTAAATTGGGAGGTGGAAGAGTGTAGCGGGACCTGGGTTTCTTTGTGCACCAGTCGCTGAAGGTAAGCATGCAGGTGCAGCAGGTGGTAAAGAAGGCAAATGGCATGTTGGCCTTCATTGCGACAGGAGCAGGGATGTGTTGTTGCAATTATACAGGGCCTTGGTGAGGCCACATCTAGAGTATTGTGTGCAGTTTTGGTCTCCTTTTCTGAGGAAGAATGTTCTTGCTCTCGAGGAAATGCAGCGAAGGTTTACCAGGCTGATTCCGGGGATGGTGGGACGGATGTATGAGGAGAGACTGACTAGGTTAGAATTGTTTTTGCTAGAGTTCAGACGAATGATGGGGGGATCTCATAGAGACTCATAAAGTTCTAACAGGACTAGATAGGGTAGATGCAGGGAGAATATTCCCGATGGTGAGGGAGTCCAGAACCAGGGGTCACAATCTGAGGATTCAGGATAGACCATATAGGACGGAGGTGAGGAGACATTTCTTTACCCAAAGAGTGATGAGCCTGTGGAATTCATTACCACAGGAAGTAATTGATGCCAAAATATTGAATGTATTCAAGAGGCGGCTGGATATAGCTGGATATGGGGAAAAAGCAGGATTAGGCTATTGAATTGGATGATCAGCCATGATCGTAATGAATGGCGGAGCAGGTTCGAAGGGCCAAATGGCCTCCTCCTGTTCCTATTTTCTATGTTTCTATGTCACATTATGTGTCCCCGCAGTCCTGCAGTCAGGCATGCATTAAGGTGCACCAGACCATTCGTTCCTCTCAGTCACCATTTTGAAAATTTCCATCCAGCCCTCTCCAGGTCATTAATAGACTTTTCAAGGGCTTAACAGTCAATTATTTAGAGGCAAGCAAGTCAGTGGCTCCCCCTTCCCCTTCTTTCAAAATGGCAGCTCATTCTGGAAGCATCGGAACCTGGCACGTCTTCCGGGAACACAATTTTCAAATCACACCCACACCTGACCTCACTCCTCCGGGCGTTCGAATATCTGGTCCATGGTGATTGAAAGGGGGTAACTCCTGTCTAAATGCCACTGGTGGTATAAGGAAAATCACAGATCTATATAGTGCATGCTCACAGATTTCTAATGCTGGAAATCTGAAATTAAAACAGAAAGTGCTGGAAATACTCAGCAGGTCAGGCAGCTTCTGTGGAGGGAGAAACACTTCAGGTCAATGACTCTTGTTCAGAACTGAGGAAAGATAGAAACGTAAGAGGCTTTGAGCAAGTGGAAGGGAGGAGGGGAGGCCGATGATAGGGTTTACATTTAATCACTCCTGCTCTCCACTCTATCACAAACCTTCCTCCACCTCCAAACTTTCACTTGCCATTCACAACTTAGAATACTTGACATGGTGACATTGTTTCTTCTCTAACCAGGGACCATAGAAATATCATAGAAACCCTACAGTACAGAAAGAGGCCATTCGGCCCATCGAGTCTGCACAGACCACAATCCCACCCAGGCCCTACCCCCATATCCACCCACTAATCCCTCTAACCTACACATCTCAGGACACTAAGGGCAATTTTTAGCATGGCCAATCAACCTAACCCGCACATCTTTGGACTGTGGGAGGAAACCGGAGCACCCGGAGGAAACCCACGCAGACACGAGGAGAATGTGCAAACTCCACACAGACAGTGACCCAAGCCAGGAATCGAACCCAGGCCCCTGGAGCTATGAAGCAGCAGTGCTAACCATTGTGCTACCGTGCGTTATTTAAAGACACTGTAACAACGTGCCTTCACACAGCTTCGAAGCTCCCCTTCAGGGAATTGAACCCCGGTCTCCCCCATGACAGGCAGGGATACTAACCACTAAACAAACGAGGGACTGCATTCCATTTGCAGTTATTGGTCCCAGCGGCAGCAGGCCCTTAAATATTAATTAACCTCAATTAAGGGCCTCAATTGGTGCCAGGACAGGATGATTGATCATGGGTCTTCCCATCCAGAACTGAATTCTGCTGGAAGTGATAAGGGTTGAGTTACACCACCACCCTGTCTAATTACATGCTCTTCCTGCTCACAAGTGCACCACCAGTAGGACCAGGAGATTCCAGCCAGGAACTCCAGCCGCGATTCTCCCAAAGCACTGAATTGGTGGGATAATTGTTCTGGATCTCGACTGTTTTGTCAATTCAGCTTCTCACCTGAATCTCCACATTCTGTGCACTGAAGTGGTCCCAGTCATGAATATCATTAAAAACCTAGGGGGGCAGGGCCTATTCGCGCTGGAGTCTGACAGTTCTGGAACTCTGTGCATGCGCAGTGGCACTGATCTGTCAGTCTCCACATTTGTTAGCCAGCTCAATCGCTGGCCAGCCCGGGACACCCGCAGTGCTGCTCCTCCAGCCGCCCCCCCCCCCCCCCCCCATGGCCCAATCGCGGCCCCCACAGCAATTCCTGGGCCAGCCCTGACCCCCTCTGTCCTGATGTACAGCCTACTCCCCCGAGCAGTGGTGATACCCCCACCCCCCTCACCCCAGCAGACCCACCCCCCGCTCCCCACTGATACCCCCCAGGGTCAGACCCCCCCCAGAGGCAGGCCCCCCCTCCGGCAGACCACCCCTCCCCCCAGTTGCTGCCCTCCCTCCATCCCAGACCGATCCCTGTCTGCAGAGTGGCAGCGTGACCCCCCAACCCCACCGATCACCCCAAGGCCCCACCCACAATAGGCCCCATCCCCTTGGCACTGCCCGCTGCCCGATGGGCAATTCCAGGGGCACAGGCTGGCACTGCCAGGGTGCCCATGCCCAGGGGGCACCACCCCCTGCCGCCCGACCCCCTCGAGGACCCCGATTGCCCCCCCTTCATTCAGACGGGGTCTCCTGCTAGTTCCCCAAACGTGGGGAACTAGTCTAAATGCCGCCGGAATTAAGTACTCCTGGTGGGGTGGGAGATTCAATCAGGACCGGAAAGTTCCCGGTAATTAGATTGAAAACATATTTAAAATACATTTTAAAAAGATTCAAATTACTTAACTGCCTTGCTGCCGGTTTCCAGCGTGGTCTGGCCTGTGACTGTTCACCGGCTCTGGGACATGTGCATGTGTTCCCAGCGCATGCGCAAATCCTGGAACAAGGCCGGCGACGCGCATCTCCCACCTCGACCCACCAGAAAAGTTGCAGGTCGCAATGGGAGAATCGCGGCCTCTATTTCTCACTACAGGTGCTGCCTGCTGAGTATTTCCAGCCTTCTCTAATTTGATTCCATTCAGCAAAGTTGTGTTTTCATTGCAAGTTGCTATTATCACTTTTGAACCATGTTTAGTTTTAGTTTGTTTTTTTATTAGTGTCACAAGTAGGCTTACATTAACATTGCAATGAAGTTACTGTGAAAATCCCCTTGTCGCCACACTCCGGCACCTGTTCGGGTACACCGAGGGAGAATTTAGCATGGCCAATGCATCTAATCAGCAAGTCTTTCTGACTGTGGGAGGAAACCAGAGCACTCGGAGGAAACCCACACAGACACAGGGAGAATGTACAGACTCCGTACACAGAGTGACCCAAGCCAGGAATCAAATGCGGGTCCCAGGCACTGTGATGTAGCAGTGCTAACCATTGTGCCACCGTGCTGACGGACAATGATAATGTTCAATTTATAAGTTGGACCTTCAGTTTCTCATGACTGGATAAATCAATTTAGATGGCAATCTGAGATTGCTACTGAAGACTTGATATTCCGTAATTCCATTTTCTTTTCCCATGAAAATTCATCAGTAGTCTGGCTGTATTGGACCTTGTTTTGTTTCATTCCCCCAACAAGGAATAACCTGTTCACTGTCAAGGGTCACATATGGATTAATTACCTCCAGACTGTGGAATCTTACCCCAGTGAGGAGTTGATGCATTGAGCTGAAGGGACAAATTTGGTGCAAAACGTATTGTTGACAATCACTGTGACAGACAGGATGCACGAAGCAACTTTCGCCTTTTTTAACTTCACCCCGACACAAGTAGGTAGTGCGAGCATGGTCACAACTGTGAGCACAGTGCGAGCATTATGTGCTTTGCTGCCTAAGAAAGCCTCTTAATTTTCGGCACAATGCATTCTTGTGGAACATAAGTCATCCCTGAAATAAAATATATCGCAAGGTCAATAGGAGCTTCTTTCAAGGGGAATTTTTCAACAAGATACAGTTTGAGACTAAATGCAGAGAAGGTTTACCAGGATGTTGCCTGGTGTGGAGGGACTTAGCTATGAGGAGAGATTGGGTAAACTGGGCTTGTTCTCCCTGGAAAGACGGAGAATGAGGGGAGGCCTAATAGAGATGTACAAAATTATGAAGGGTATAGATAGGGTGAACAGTTGTAAGCTTTTTCCCAGGTCGGAGGTGACGATCACGAGAGGTCACGGGCTCAAGCTGAGAGGGGCGAGGTTTAACTCAGAGATCAGAGGGACGTTTTTTACACAGAGGGTGGTGGGGGCCTGGAATGCGCTGCCAAGTAGGGTGGTGGAGGCAGACACGCTGGCATCGTTTAAGACTTACCTGGATAGTCACATGAGCAGCCTGGGAATGGAGGGATACAAACGAATGGTCTAGTTGGACCAATGAGTGGCACAGGCTTGGAGGGCCCAAGGTCCTGTTTCCTGTGCTGTACTGTTCTTTGTTCTTTGATTTTTTTCCCGCAATCATCTTCACATTTCACAAAAGAATAGCATTTGCTAGGATCTGAAATCTGAACTGATAAGTCTGAGGAGCATTTCAGAACTTTGCAGAATTGTCTAATCTGTGGAACAGTCTTGAACCAAGACTGGCCACAATTTCCAGCCGCGTTGTGCCTGGTGCAGATTGCAATAATCCGGGAAAATTGCGTGCGAGCTCAAGGATGGGTTTTACGCCTGCCGCCAAATGGTTTGAGATCTTCCCGGTCTCTTTCTGCTGCCGCAAACTGGATCTCGCTCAGAAAGGGCATGAGGCTGATTAGCATGAGATTGACTTGATTTCTATCTCATTAGAGAGTTGGGCACGTGATCATCCCCCCTCCCGGAATATTCCCACCCCCCACCTCCCCCCACCCTCCAGTGGGAAGTCACACAGGTTGCAAATCACTACTGGTCCCTTGAAGTGTGGTCCAGGTGCCATGGATTGCAAGGGCAAGTGAGGAGGTGATTACTGCTTAGCACTAACCTCCAGGGTGAAGAAGGGCACGTCAGCTGCTGCCACAGTGCAGGATGGCATGGGGGGGGCCTTCAAGGCTGCAGGACTTGGCGGGGCTGGACGTCCGCAAGTTGAGGCACACCCCTGGGTTGGGGCTTGTGTAGTGAATATTCTCAGTGGCTGCTGAGAGATCCTTGAGGGACTGCCTATGATGCCAATTGCAAAGCCCACTAATGTGCCCTCCACAACCTTGAGCATCAGCCCGGCGACATTCTGGAGGAGGACCATACGTATCCCTCGGAGGTGGAGGTGGACCAGGAGGAAGTGAAGGGAGAGCCAGAGGAGGACTTGAGGATAGAGGACAGGCATTGGCAAGGGTCCAGCATGCCAGGAGGACCAAGGAGACCGTGATTGCCACCAGATGCTCCGATTAGGAGGCTTGGTATCCAGCAGCTCCATCAGTCCGCCCGCCCACCACCCCCCCTGCCTCCCACCAACCAGTAGGACCTGCAATCCCAACCCACTTCCAAGAGCCCTGTGTAACCTTCCAAGACCCTCACCAGAAGCCTTGTCCACACTCCCCAGAATAGCACTTCCCCCTCTTCCCCTCACCCCTGGGGGTCTCCTTGACATTACACATGGCATTCTTTGACATTACACCATGGTTGTAGTTGTGCCACTCTGTTCAACCCACTGCCCTCGAGATGTACTGGTGTTACAAAGAGGGGATTCAGAAGGGCTGGAGAATGCCAGGTGGAAGGACTCAGGATGGCCTCCAGTGTTTCCACCTCCCATGGGGAGCTCCTGGGCCACTGGGCACTCCATGGGCTGGGCTGGATTGAGATCCAGAAGCCTCAATGTTGCCTGGCACTGCCAGTCCTGGAGGCTCAACATTGTCTACACTGTGGTGTGCGAACCCTCAGCAATAACCCTCTGAGTCTGGACCAAATCCTGGAGCCCCTCTACAATTGCCCACTGTGTCTGGAGCATGCTTCCCGGTCCTTCAGCCATGGTCCTCGGAGATTCAGCCATGCCTTGGACCCTGCTACCCATGGCTACAAATTCCTGCCCCGGGCTTTCCACTGTAGTCATCACTCTTGCAGTGTTGGCTTGGGTGCCACAGTGCCATTTAATGCAAAACTTTCAATACAAAATGCTGACCTATCTACACTAGTGCCTATATTCACCTGTGCCCACCAAGTACCCAAGCTTTCTTAATCTTCCTCACCCTCACACCAATCTAGGTGTATCCCATGATCCACAGCTGTGGTTGAGGCAGCCTGCAGACTTCCTACTGCCTGAGATGAGCTTGGCAGACATCCCCTGGCGGGTTGGGACCTGGGAGAGTGCAAGCCTACTTTTGTGCAGCACGGATGTTTGACTGCTACCCTCTTTGGTGTCAGGAGTGTGCCGCTCACAGGAAGGGGGGCATCATATGGACTGGGGATGTCCAAGGTCCTCTGGCTGGAGGGCCCCTGAGCTATACTCCTGTTGATCCTCTTCCCATTGGGTTCGCGGGGGCTCCTGGGCTCCTCCATGTAATGGAGGGGCAGCTGAAGTGAGATCCAGATGCCCCGCCATCCTTTGGCACTGATACTCATGGATTCCCACCAGTGCCTGTACCATGCAGTCGAAGCGCAGCACTATGGAGCTCACACCCCCAGACATGGAGGTCATGAGCTGAGCCACGATACGGGCATCTCCTGCCATGGAATGCAAGTCCTGCGCCAAGGTCTCCGCGGTGGACATCACACATGCAAATTAATTTTATAAAGGGTTTCAGAAGGTATGCATAATAGAGAGAAGGGAGGCTACATTCAATTTCATTCTTAGATTAAGACAGTATAATGTTCTAGAGACAGTTTTCTTTTGGTTTCCTTGCAAATAATTTCTTAAGATAGTACGTGCTGTGAATGTGGAAGTCAATGCCACACAGAGTGATTGAAGCAAATAGCTCCGACATACTTAAGTGGAATCTTAGCTTTTGCATATGAGAGGATCAAATCGAGGGACAATGGGGTTAGGGTGGTATGATGAAATTAGCAGTGTAGGAAACTCACGTGAAACATAAACATCGACACAGACCAATTGAGCCAATTGACATATTTTTGTTCTGTACACTCTTTGCAATTCCACGTGTTTGCAATGATCAGGTTCCATCTGCACAATCACTTTAATAAAGAACAGATATAGATCCTGGGAAGAGACAATGTCGCGAGGTCAGCACACACACTCGTATTCTCAAATAAACTCATAGGAAAGCAGAGAATGAAAATTTGGAACTGGATTGGCTCTGCATCAGCAAAATGGTAAATCCATTTGCTTTCAGGCAGCCGGGGAGTGGGGGGGGGGGGGGGGGGGGTGAGATTTTTGGTCTTTTTGTTATCTTAGAAATGGGCAGTGTTCAAGTTGTATTTAACAAAGGATAAAGACATGGATATGTGACTGGATTAATAATCGAGAAAACAAGAGTTCAAATCCCACCATGGCTGTTTGAGTACATGAATTCAGTTTAAAGAATCTGAAAATAAGAAGTCGGTAAAATAATCACAGAGCTCTTAGATGGTTATAAGAGTTGGTTGTTGTTTCTTTTCCAGCACCCAGTGATGCACAAGGCATACTTCCCCAGCTGTTACCATGGCGAAGTTTTTCCTGCAACAGGTTGCTAGAGACTCGGTTGCCAGAGACTTAGAACCTGAGAAGCACCAATCCACATCAAGCATGGCTGACCAGGAGTTTTCAGCTGTCATTGGCGTGTGTTGGGAGGATTTTACAGGTTGATATTCAACCTGTGTGGCCATGTTGTGAACGCACCTTTGGCCATCAAGTTGTGGAGTGGGACTCAAACCCGGAGCTTCTGGCTCAGAGGCTGGGATGTAACCATTTCACCACAAGGCCTCCCAGCAACAGCTGAACAAGTTCCTTAAGGGAAGGAAACCTTCCACATTCTGTATATATCTATTGATATGAGTTTTAACCCACCTGGCAACTAGAGATGATCAGTACATGCTGGCCTTGCTCATGAAGAACATCTCAAGAATTAATTTTAAAAATGTACTTACAATTAACATGGTTTTCTGAATAAATAAGGTATCAATGGGTCAATGTCAGTCAAGGTTAATGTCAGTTCTGGAAATGACTGAATTTGTCCTCTGATGCTCACACCTTATTCAACTGATAGCAATGCAGTTCAGCTGATACCACAAATTGCGGAGAAAAAATAAATGATGTCTGCAATTATTAATATTTTCAATCGTGACTTCCACTTTTTAAAATTATGAAAGAACTCATCTGGCAATAGAATGATTTGGAAACCGGAATGTTCGATTTTATTTGTCATATTTTAACTCAAGTCACGTAAGTTGTTTCCACTGTGAATAAATTCCTGCACATTTATAGATTACCAGTCAAAGCGAGGGTCACATAATTGTGAGTTGACATGACAATCCAAGTATGTTTCAGCTTCTGATTCCATCACCATCAGTTTTAATTTCCCAACAGAAACACAGGAGGTTGCACCAGCATTGAGCTTTAACTGCCTCTTGCAGCCCAGTCCCATGATCAGGACACAGTAGTATGTAGATGCACCCCCGGTTTACTACTTGCAAAAGTAACAAGATGTTGAGGAAAGCCCAGTGGGACAAACCTCTTTCAAATTTGGCTGCGGAGGTAGACAGAGTGAAGAGGAACTTGTTAGAGTCTATTTTTTTTACTCCAGTTTAGTGCAGTGACAATGGAGGCAGCGCATCAGGGCTCTATTATACAGGAGTTACATTTATACCAGACTTGTAAAACAGACACCAGCTTTTATCATGTTTGCTCTATTCTCACGTAATGAAGATGCAGAGTGGCTAAGTCTTACATTCTATGGGTGGGATTTTATGGCCTCATTCGTCCTGAGACTGTAAAATCCTGTCTGAGGTCCATGGTTCGCCCCTCGCCCGCTCCAATTCCCGTGGCAGGTGGGCCGGTAAAATTCCGGCCATATGATCACCTGAGCAAAATCAGCGAATTGAGATTATTCTGTGTCTAATTTTGCAGTCAGATTAACAAATGGAGACATGAATGTGATGTGTCTGCACAGATTATTGTGTTAACGTCACTACCAAAGACAAAACAGATGGGCAAATGTTTTATTTGTGCTTCAGAATTGTTGCAAAGTGGCCTCCGCAGCTCTGGGTTGCCTTTTAGAGTCAGCGACCCTCGCCAATTCAAATCTGTAACAGGTTAGATTTACAAACAATATAATGCTGGACTATAATCAGACGTTGCAGCCAATGATGCTTTTCTTTCTGAGCAAGGTTAAAGTAAAATAATTTTGCCAGGCGGTCCTCCAGCTAAATCTACATTGTCATTTTAAAACCTGTGCAAATAGCCCCTAAAAAAATTAAAATAAATCCATGTGGTAGCATTCCACCCCATACTATGTTATAGTACCCAGTGCCTGTACTAAATTTCTAATAATAGCCACTCAATTAAATTAGCTTTTATCTAAATAGATTAGTAGCATTTAAATTTACATAAATATATTCACCATTTAGCGCTCTCAATTCAACATTCTCAATTGGAGGCAAATAAGATGATTTAGCCAAGCTACATTATTTAAGGAGTACTTGCCAAGATCATAGAATCCTACAATGCAGGAGGCCATTTGGCCCATTGAGTCTGCACCGACCACAATCCCACCCAGGCCCTATCCCCATAACCCAATGCATTTACCCTAGCTAGTACCGCTGACACTAGGGGCAATTTAGCATGGCCAATCCACCTAACCCGCACATCTTTGGACTGTGGGATGAAACCGGAGCACCCGGGGGAAACCCACGCTGACACGGGGAGAATGTGCAAACTCCGCACAGACAGTGACCCAAGCCAGGAATTAAACCCTGGTCCCTGGCACTGTGAGGCAGCAGTGCTAACCACTGTGCCACTGTGCTGCCCTGTTGTACCACTGTGCCAACCTGTGGCAAAAATATTGGAGAAAAACAGACAATTTAACCAGGGTACCATACCAAATTGCCAAGATGGCACGAACATTAGAGAAAAAATATTCTATTTAGACTCAGTAACACAATGTAAGAATTCCAATACTTGGCTGACCATTCACCATTAAATATGGAAGGGCACAGTCCACTGCAGCAGTGAATGTTCACCTCCCACTATTGTTTCCCTAATTTCTGTTATTGATAGTCTTCCATATTGTAGACGCACATTAATATGTATTCAGAGAGCCTTGGGCTATTAAATTTTACCTGCTGGTAACAGGATTTTACCTGAAAAAATTCAGTGCTGCTTAAGGCCATTGTAGAATAAAGTTCTAATTTCACCTGTTTGTAATTGATGTGAACCCAACTTACAATATAGCAGTAACACTGGCCGGAACTCTACCACCTCGCCCGTCATGGAATTGGCGCGAGCGAAGGGCTGACAATGGAAATCTCTGTTGACCTTGGGCAGTAATTTCCGGTCTCGCCTGAGCGAGGCCATAAAATCCTGCCCAGAGCATCTGTCAATGCAAATGAATTAATTGTACAAGTGGAATGTGGATGACAGATTTAATGGTTCCATCTTATTAGTCAAACCATTCCCAATCTGGCTTCATATTTTGAAATGTTTTATTTCAATTTTCTTTCTGAAAATAAGTTTCCCCTGACTATACCATCTCTTATACCATCATCATGGTTAGTTTAAATTTAAATTAATTTAAGTTTAATTAAGTTTAACTTGTATCAACAAAAATGCACAGTAATCAGTGCTTTGTATAAAACAATTCATCATACCACTAGTATTGATCAGTTGTTCTGTATTGTTTTTTGAAAAATTACTTTTTCCTCATCCTATGTCTGAGGGCTTGTAACACAGTGGGTAATGTCCCTACCTCTGAACCAGGAGCTCTGGGTTTTAGTCCCACTCCAGGATTTGATGGCCAAGGGAGGCGCATTCATAATGCGGTCAAACAGGTTGCATGTGTCAACCTTCAAATCTTTCCAACACGCTAATGGCTGGCAGAAAGAGCAGGAGATCTCCAGGTCAGCAACACTTGATGAGGTACCCTTCAAGCTATAAGCCCCTGACAACAGCCGAGCAACATGTTCTGGGAATTACTAGCTATGTAAATAGACAAAAGTCTTAGTGCACCACGAGGTGCGGGAAGAGAATTGTGAAATTCCCTGTGTACATATGAAACAAGATAAGACTTTGGGCTCTTTTCGTTACTGCAGACCCAAATTAGCTTCAACAAACACATTTCATTTGCATTTGTTCGTGTAATTTTATCCTCTATCTTCTCCCTACTTTCTTGCTCTGTCAAAAGGTCTTACTACACCCGTGAACATTTTTACAGCTGTTCTTATTCCTACTCTTTGATAGTTTGAACGCCAGTGATTGAGAAATTTGCGTGGTGTTTCCTCTGGTCAATTTTGCCCTGAGTTTCCTGAAGGTCCAGTACAAATATACCTTCAGACTGAGTCTATGACTAATATCATCACACTGTGAAGGATGAAATCTGCAAAACAATATGTGGTGTGAATTTGATTCGGGTAATGGAAAAGACTATTAAAGGAGATACAATGGATTTGGTCAAATCACAAACTTAATCAGTCTGGGGGACTGTTAGAGCCAGGCCTTTGGGATCATCAAAACGGTCATTGGTTGTCAACTGCATGATCATATGGATGCCATAGGTAAGGATGTACAAAAGAACTAGCGATGTCATCAGGGCCATCCAGATTGCACGAGTGAAGAAGGATGTGCAGTCATTTGCATAAGCAAATATGTCGTTCTCCACATTGAAACCCTGAATCTGTTGACAGAAAAATAAAGATATAAAGACAAGAACATTCAAAGCACCGATCAGTATTTCAGTCAAGACCAAATATACTGTACATTACAATGCATCAAACTTTGCAATCTGTTTTTTTTTATTCGTTCATGGGATGTTTGCGTCACTGGCTGGGTCAACATTTATTGCCCAACTCTGAGGGCATTTAAAAGTCAACCACATTGCTGTGGATCTGGACTCACATGTAGGCCAGACCATGTGAGGATGGCAGATTTCCTTCCGTAAAGGACATTAGTGAACCAGATGGGTTTTTTTACAACAATGGCTTCATGGTCATCATTAGACTTTTAATTCCAGATTTTTATTGAATTCAAATTTCACCATCTGCCATGGTGGGATTCGAACCTGTTGCACAGAGCGTTACCCTGGATTACTAGTCCAGCAGCAGTACCACAACGCTATTGCCTCCCCTTCACTCGGAAGCATGAAGCTCAGAATAGGCTTCACCCAAGGTGCTTCCATAACAAACTTCAGGCTTTCATCACCAGATGTAGTGTAAAATTAGATACAAGGAAGAAACTATAAGAACAGCAAAGTACTGCAGGTGGAAATCTGAAACAAAAGTAGAAAATGCTGTAAAAACTGAGCCGGTCAGGCTGTAACTGTGGAAAGAGGAATGGGGTTAACATTTCCACCGACTTGAAATGTTAACCCTGTTTCACTTCCTATAGATCCTACCCGGCCTGCTGAGTATTTCCAGCATTTGTGTTTCCAAGACTTTTTGGTACACCAATCCCTAAAGCACTTTTTTATTCTGAGGCAGACCAATGCTATGTGAACAAAATAATACTTATGAGCTGGCCTTTCACAGATCTAGTTTCACTGGCCACCGTTCAATTTTGACCAGTTAGACATCAGTTTTAGCTCAATGGAAACACTCAGCTCTGAGTCAGACAGTTGTAGGTACAAGACTGCTTCCAGAGATTGAAGTACATAATTGAAGTGGACAGTTCAATACAGTACTAAAGGTACCCCCTGCACTGGCGGAGATGTCACTTTTCCAATGGCATGTAAAATTGAGGCTCAATTGCTCTCTCAAGTTGACCTTAAAAATCCTCAGGCACTATTCAAACAACAATGGGAGAGTTCTCTTGTTATCCTGTTCTCCATGGCAAACGTTTTTCTCTCAACCAACATTACTAAAAGAAACAGATCATTATTTGTATCATTGATGTTAGTGGGACGTTGCTGTTTGCAAATTGGATGTCTCATTTCCATCAATACAACGGTCACTATGTTTCAAGTACTTTCTTAACTGTGATATGTTTTGGGACACATCCTGAGGTTGTGAGGTGTGCTATATAAATTTATCTCTTTATAATTAAAGAGCTACTTCTTCAATTCTTCTTAATTACCAGGAACCAAATGCAGACAGACACCAGTGAGATGTGCCTCACTCATGCATTAGAAAACACAATCTGCCATTTTCTACTGGAGATGTAATGGCAGCTTCTGTTCACCTCTTGACGTGAAAGTCTCAGTAATGGACTCACAGGTGGATGAAGCAATATCACTACACCTTTTGTTGAAGGTGGTTTAAAGGATCATTGTTCAGAGTACAGTTTACAGTTTCTCTGGTAACAAAGGGAAAACTCTGAAACTTGATGCGACCATTTGATGGCAGTGATGCAACCCGATCTTTATTGCCCTCTCATACCATCCAAAACTATTGTGAAACTAAGATTTCAACTAGTGTTTCCAACGGAAACTGTTGACAATGCCAAATATATACCATTGTGCTGTTGGGACTTGACCATCAGGTTGCTATTCTGGTTCAGACCACAGAGGAACTAGGCTAAATCAATTGCTAATTTTAAAACTGAGACAGATCGACCTTTGTTTGGCAAAGGTAAAAAATTAAAGTTTATTTATTCATCACAAATAAGCTTATATTAGCACTGCAATTAAGTTACTGTGAAAATCCTCTAATCGCCACACTCTGGCGCTGTTTGGGTACACTGAGGGAGAATTTAGCATGGCCAATGCACCTAATCAGCATGTCTTTCAGACCACGATACCAAGTCATATGGGGCAAAGGTGGATAAATTGAGTTAGATTGCATATCAACCATAAACTCATTAGCCGGAATTTTGCCACCATGCTCACCCTGGAATCGGGGCGGGCGCGGTTCACAGAATGAAATTCTCTGTTGGCCTCAGGTGGGATTTCATGAACCTCACCCGAGCAAGGTCATAAAATACCGGCCATTATATGGTGGAGCGGGATTATGGAGCTAAATGGCCTAATCATGTTTCTGTGTTGATAAGCAAAATCTCTCAGTCCCTGCAGAAGAAAAATGCATTGCTCCTGTTGTTGTTAAATCTGCCCTGGGCCCAAACATGGAAACTGAGTCAAGAACTGAGTTGCCAACCCTCCCAGATTTGTTCTGGAGTTTCACAAATTGAGGTCTGATTCCTGGGAGATGGGCAGCAATGAAAAGAGGCATTGCTTTGGTGGGTCAGTGCTGAGGACAGTCCTCAGCAGGGTTGATTCAATACATTTTGGGCCAGGCCATGAGGATGGCAGTTATCCAACCTGGTTGGGACTTAATATAACCAAACAAGCTGATTGGTTCATCCTCACCACCTGGCAATGGATGAGAAGTAGGATTTATCAACTGTGGAAAATGGTAAAATCATCAGCAATGAAATTAGCTCTTGGACATAACTCACACGCTTCAGATCCTGAAAGTCCACTAATTTGGTTAAAATTGCTACCACATCTGCCCGATAGGTAGGTTTTGCTTATTAAACAGATAGTTTTGTATAGAATCGCACGTTTGAAAAATAGATTCACCGAACCCAATTTGACACATCTCAGGACAATAATACAGAACAGAATTAAACAGAGACAAAAGGAAAAGTATCAAAACATTGGTTTTCACACCTCTCACAGAGGTGTGAAAAATCACATTGAAATGGCAAGCTCGCAAGCCAGAGATTCCAAACATATAGCCCTTAGTATGCTGAGAATTTAAATCATAATGTTTCTGGATCAATTTTCTACTTTGCTTTCAAAAGAGGTATGAATATTGTAAGTTCCGAAGAGTTTTTTCCCACAGATAGACCTGCTAACATTTTCATTTCAGATTTTGAGCATCCGCAATATCTTACTGCTATTTATATAATGTACAGTTTGGTAGAAAGTAACTACTTTTGCATTTCTCACATCGATCATTAAATCAACAGTTGCATTTGTTAATATCAAGAGTTGCACAGGTTCATTTGTTCAATGTCGCCTATTTACCTGAAATTCAGAAATGGTGATGGTCCAGGCTTCAGCTGCCTTGTTAGCAGGAATAAATGTTGCACCATAAAGCCGACTGGTCCCCACTAACTGACAGTGGAAGGAATACTCCTGTGGTGCTGAGATACTGGAGACATTAAACATTGCGACATTTTGCTTGTCCTGCACAATTTCAACAAAATCCAACCTGAACCAGTTTCGAGCCGATCCAACATAGAACTTGTTCCTCATTAAAAACCTTTGAAGGAAAACAAAACATTCAAACTGCTTTATTTTTGCAATGTCTTATCGCTTGGTAAATTATTTGTTTTTAAAAGAATTCAGTTTGTCTGGAATATGCCACAAAAAATATCTTGCTCAAGTGACAGATTCAACGCTGGATTGTTAGGCCCTCATGACAAATTTTCATCTAATGACAATGCAAACAGTAAATAAATTAGCATATTAGAAACAGTCCTGGGTGAGGAGCAGAGGAAAGACAGAGAAATATCAGCAAAAAGACACAAACAATAGTTTAAAAAGGACCACATTCATCGATTTACTATGTACAATGCTGTGACACTGAACAGTAATGATATGAAATTAAAGTAATATATAAAATTAGGGTCAAAATAAATGACTTCAAAATTGGGACAGAGTAATCATAGAGCCATAGAATCCTTACAGGGCAGAAGGAGGACATTTGGCCCATTGTGTCTGCACTGACTCTCCAGAGAATCCCACACAGGCCCTATCCCTGTAGCCCCATGTACTTAGCCCACTAATCCCCCTAACCTACGCATCTTGGGACACTAAGGAGCAATTCAGCATGGTCGACCCATCCAACCTGCACATCTTCGGACTGTGGGATCAAACTGGAGGAAACCCACGCAGACACAGGGAGAACATGCGAACTCCAAATAGAGGGTCGTATTTTACCATTTTGATTCTAAGTGCTGGGCGGACCTGAAACTGGGAGTGTTTCAGATCTGGCTTTTAGACCCGTTCTTAGGTGTCCCCATACACACTCTGCCTGCAAAAATATCAGCAATTTCGAATCGCGCTGCACAAGGTGGGCGGGGCATAATGCACCCGAAACCCTGCAGCTCCGATTGGCGCCTCCAACTGCACATGCGTAGAAAACAAATGATAGAATGCTGCTCCCCTGCCACATCCCTCCCGGGCTGGATAATGCCTCCCCCTGGCCCCCACAAACATTGCCCCACTCTCACAACATTACTGAGCCCCTTATCCCCTACCCCCTGCCAACCAGACCGATCGTGGGCCCCTCCCCCCTTCCCCCCACCGATCTCAGGCAGAGTGGCAGTGGACCCCCCCTTTCCCCCCCCACTGATCTCAGGCAGAATGGCAGCAGACCCCCCCCCGTTACCCCCCCCCCACTGATCTTAAGCAGAGTGGCAGCGGACTCCCCTTGTCCCCTTTCTCCCTCCCGTCCCCCTCCACCAATCCCAAGCAGAGAGTCATCGGACGCTAAGCACCTACCTCCCCACTAACTGGAGTGCCCGAATCGGACTTTTGTGGAGCATGTCTGTTTCACACTGATTCTGGATGGGCGAACGTGGTGGTAAAGAGGGAAGTGCCGGTAAGGTTGGACATGCAGCCCATTAAGTCAATTCAAACACATGCAAATGCATTTAAATGGCCGTTGTGCCCATTTTGGGCACAGTCCTGATCGTGGCCATTTTCGGGCCTTGGTAAAGAGGGAACCGGCACGGAGGTGGGCATGGATTGCACTACTCGCCTCAAGCCTGACTTTACCAAGTTTTTGCACCTGAAAACGGGTGCAAAGCGATGGTAAAATCGGGCCCAGAAAGTTACCAGAGGTCAGAATTGAACCCGGGTGCCTGGCGCTGTGAGGCAGCAGTGCTAACTACCGTGCCATCGGTTTATGTTGACACGTTTTGGTACCATTATTTCCTGGCCTTTAATCCCATTGTACTTAAGAGTAACATTTAGACTTCATGATCTATGAATAACATGGGAGGTCAGCAAGTAAAATATTAAACATTTTAACATAATTCCTGGTCATTTCTTGCACCATAAATTTTCTATGTCCACATTTATAATTGGAACTGTCCTATAAAATTTTTAACTTGTAAATGCACATCCTCCCAGTGTCAGATAATACCAAACAATCCTCTATTCTCCCCATAACAATTTTTTTTTAAATTGTGCTCTAAAAATTTGCTTCTTTCTGCTCCAGACATCAGTTCCTGTTATTTAAGAGTTGCTACTGTGGACAATGCAGAGTCACACGATTCAGGGTAGTTCCTTTCTAACCAGTTCTGGCAGAGGTGGGATCTGTACAAATTGTACGAGCTTTCAGATAAAGTGACCTTATGCTAGTTTTTGTACCTTCATTTTGAATTCTAACACTTCCATTAATAACATCTCCTGAGTTCTCGTTCCTTTTAACTTTTTTCCTGATTTTTGATATAGTTGGAACCTTCTCCCCACATTTTGTCCTTGCTCCCTCCTTCTCCTTACTATTTCTAGGCGTAGTTTATAGGCCAACAAATAATAACATCATGGTGGGGTGAGAAATAAACAAAGAAATAAGTGATGCATGTAAAAATGGTACAGCAATTATCATGGGGGATTTTAATCTACATATCAATTGTAGATCGGTCAAGGCAGCCTTGAGGAGGAGTTATAGAATGTATCTGCGATAGCTTCCTTGAACAGTATGTAATGAAACCTACAAGGGAGCAAGCTATCCTAGATCTGGTCCTGTGTAATGAGACAGGAAAAATTAATGATCTTACAATTAGGGACCCTCTCGGAAGAAGCGATCACAGTATGGTTGAATTTAAAATACAGATGGAGCATGCGAAGATAAAATCCAATACCAGTGTCTTGTGCTTAAACAAAGGAGACTACAAAGGGATAAGGGAGGCGCTGGCTAAGGTAGACTGGGAGCAAAAGCTTTATGGTGGGACAATTGAGGAACAGTGGAGGACTTTCAAAGCGATCTTTCACAGTGCTCAGCAAAAGTATATACCAGTGATAAGGAAGGACTGTAGAAAAAGAGATAATCAGCCATGGATATCTAAGGAAATAAAGGAGGATATCAAATTAAAGAAAAGGCATACAAAGTGGCAAAGATTAGTGGGAAACTAGAGGATTGGGAAATCTTTAAATGTCAACAGAAAGCTATGAAAAAAGCTACAAAGAAAAGTAAGATGGATTATGAGAGTAAACTAGCTCAGAATATAAAAACAGATAGCAAAAGTTTCTACAAATATATAAAACAAAAAAGAGTGGCTAAAGTAAACATTGGTCCTTTAGAGGATGAGAAGGGGGATGTAATAACTGGAAATGAGAAAATGGCTGAGACATTGAACAGGTATTTTGTGTCGGTCTTCATAGTGGAAGACACAAATAACATGCCAAAAATTGATGACAGGAAGGTTATGGCAGGTGAGGACCTAAAAACTATCATTATCATGAAAGAGGTAGTGTTGGGCAAGCTAATGGGGCTAAAGGTAGACAAGTCTCCTGGTCCTGATCGAATGCATCCCAGGGTACTAAAAGAGATGGCGGGGGAAATAGCAAATGCACTAATGGTAATTTACCAAAATTCGCTGGACTCCAATCATTGCAGATTGGAAAAAGCAAATGTGACGCCACTGTTTAAAAAAGGAGGTAGACAAAAGGTGGGTAACTATAGGCCAGTTAGCTTAACTTCTGTAAATAGGGAAAATGCTTGAATCTATCATCAAGGAAGAAATAGTGAGAGATCTGGATATAACTTGTCCCATTGGTAAGACGTAGCATGGGTTCATGAAGGGAAGGTCATGTTTGACTAATTTGGTGCAATTCTTTGAGAACATTACATGAGCAGTGAACCATGGAGAACCTGTGGATGTGGTGTATCTGGATTTTCAGAAGGCATTTGACAAGGTGCCGCACCAAAGACTGCTGCATAAGATAAAGGTGCACCGTGTTATGGGCGATGTATTAGCATGGATAGAGGATTGGTTAACTAACAGAAAGCAAAGAGTGGGAAAAAGGGTATTTTTATGGTTGGCGATAAGTGACTAGTGGTGTGCCTCAGGGATCAATGTTGAGACCGCAATTGTTTACGATTTACATAGATGATTTGGAGTTGAGGACCAAGTGTAGTGTGTCAAAATTCGCAGATGACACTAAGATGAGTGGCAGGGCAAAGTGTGCAGAGGATGCTGAAAGTCTGCAAAGGGATATAAATAGTCTAAGTGAGTGGGCGAGGGTCTGGCAGATGGAGTACAATGTTGGTAAATGCGAGGTCATCCACTTTGGTAGGAATAACAGCAAAATGGACTATTATTTAAATGGTAAAAAATTGCAGCATGCTGCTGTGCAGAGGGACCTGGGTGTCCTTGTGCAAGAATCACAAGGAGTTGGTTTGCAGGTGCAGCAGGTAATTAAGAAGGCAAATGGAATTTTGTCCTTCATTGCTAGAGGGATGGAATTTAAAAACAGCTAGTTTATGTTGCAGCTGTATAGGGTGCTGGTGAGGCCACGCCTGGAGTACTGTGTACAGTTTTGGTCTCCTTACTTGAGAAAGGATATACTGGCACTGGAGGAGCTACAGAGGAGATTCACTGGGTTGATTCTGGAGTTGAAAGGGTTGGCTTATGAGACAAGACTGAGTAGACTGGGGCTATACTCATTGGAATTCAGAAGAATGAGGGGAGATCTGATAGAAACATATAAGATTATGAAAGGAATAGATAAGATAGAAGTAGGGAAGTTGTTTCCATTGGCGGGTGAAACTAAAACGAGGGGGCATGGCCTCAAAATAAGGGGAAGCAGATTTAGGACTGAGTTGAGGAGGAACTTCTTCACACAAAGGGATGTGAGTCTGTGGAATTCCCTGCCCAGTGAAGCAGTTGAGGCTACCTCATTGAATGTTTTTAAGGCAAGGATAGATAAATTTTTGAACAGTAAAGGAATTAAGGGTTATGGTGAGCGGGCAGGTAAGTGGAGCTGAGTCCACGAAAAGATCAGCCATGAAGAATGGCGGAGCAGGCTCGAGGGACCAGATGGCCTACTCCTGCTCTTAGTTCTAATGTTCTTATGTTCTTATTAACCTGTCCACCTTCCTGCTGCTCAAGATGTGTTATTTAGGTTGTGGGAATTGGCTCCAGTTCAGCCTCACTCTCTTAACGCTGTTTCTTCTCCCACTTCAGGTTCCAAAGCATTTTTAGCCTCATTCTCCTCCTGACTGTCTCCAGTTGGATCACTTATTGCTCACTTGATTAATTGCCTTATCCTCTTAAAGGCCTCCACAAAGAAGGTACTTCTCAGCCTCTAATGGGTGGAAATCCTGATTAGTTTGGCCCAGCTCCACTCCTTGCTTCTCAGAATTGCCATTTAGGCCATGTCTCCCACTTATAGAGATTTGCATTGGTGCAATCAGCATGCTCCATGTCTCCCAACTGAAATCTGTTCCACCGTCTTTGGGGCCTACACTTTTTCTCAGTTGCTTCCACACAGCCTGTCCTTTGCTACTCAACTCCCCAGAAGCGCAGCTGAATCAGGAAGACAGGAAGCATTAATATTAGTAGCCAAGATCCCACTTTAGGTCTGGTGTCAGCCTAGTTTAAAGGCTGTTCCTATATTAAAGAGTTTTTGAAAACCTTTTGATTGTATTAAAGTAAATCTCTGTCACTTAATCAGAATCAGTAGCTAAGCTTACCTGATTTCCAAAGTGTTAACATGGATACTTGGATTTTTTTGTAGTGAATACTTGAGGGATAACCTAAAGTAAGGTACATAAAAATATGAAGTGTCGTTATTAAAGCAAAGTTTAAAATTGAAGTTCAAGAATCTGAGCCCAAATTTGAAAGCACAAGACAATACAGCTTGGATGACTCGAGAATGACGAATGAAAACAGTAATAGGAAATTAGAATAGAAATATTATTGAAAAGTCATATTGGTGCAGTTATATGTGTTCAAGCCTCTCTTCAGGACTTGAGAACATAAAATCTAGTCTTACACTTCAGTTCAGACCTAAGAAAGTACAGGAATGATATTTACAACAATTTACACAGTGCCCAGGAAGAATCATAGAATCATAAAAACTCTACAGTGCAGAAGGAGGCCATTTGGCCCATCGAATCTGCACTGACCACAATCGTACCCAGGCCCTATTCCTGTAACCCCACATATTTTCTCTGCTAATCCCCCTGACACTAGGGTCAATTTAGCATGGCCAATCAACCTAACTCGCACTTCTTTAGACTGTGGGAGGAAACCGGAGCACCCGGAGGAAACCCACTCAGACACGGGGAGAATGTGCAAACTCTGCACAGACAGTGACCCGAGGCCGGAATTGAACCCGGGTCCCTGGTGCTGTGAGACAGCAGTGCTAACCACAGTGCCACCGTACTGCCCTCGTTGCCGAACATAAACATTCCTGATCATTTATAAAAAGAAAAAGCTAACATGGTCACTGTGATATTATGCACCAAATTCAGAGTAAAATGTAGTTCAGGAGCACTGCAAGCCAACATTAAAAAGCAATGCACACACATTACCACATTTACCTCACCATCCTTGTGCATGTGAGAAATGTGTTCCTGGTTTATAGCCAGATTCTGAGAGTAGGTAAGACGGTATTCCACTGTTAATTCCTGCTGTGCTGGTGCTGCTCTTTGTTGCAGGGCAGCCATCACCCCCAAAATAATCCTCTCTTTGTGGGATATAATTCAGCTGGACTTCCAAACTTATGAAACAAATTGTGTCAGTTCCTCCCTTTGTCCGTTTCCCACTTTGTGCTGGATAACTTTACAGGTGATCGGTGATCCTTTTAGTACCACTGGCATCCATTCAATAGTTTTTCACTTTGTAATACTCCCAATGTTTGTGCTCTAGGATGGTCGAGTATATAGTGAGCTACCCTCACACTACAGAGCAAGTTAAGAAGTCTCACAAAACCAGGTTAAAGTCCAATAGGTTTATTTGGTAGCACAAGCTTTCGGAGCGCTGCTCCTTCATCAGCTGAGTGGGAGTTGTGTTCACAAACAGGGCATATATAGACACAAACTCAATTACAAGAAATGGATGGAATGCGAGTCTTAACAGGTAATCAAGTCTTTACAGGTACAGACAACGTGAGTGGAGAGAGGGTTAAGCACAGGTTAAAGAGATGTGAATTGTCTCCAGCCAGGACAGTTAGTGAGATTTTGCAAGCCAGGTAAGTCGTGAGGCTTACAGATAGTGTGGCATGAACTCAAGAACCCGGTTGAGGCCGTCCTCATGTGTGCGGAATTTCAGCTATCAGTTTCTGCTTGGCAATTCTGTGTTGTCGTGTGTTTTGAAGGCCGCCTTGAAAAACATTTACCCGAAGATCAGAGGCTGAATGCCCTTGACTGCTGAAGAATTCCCCGACAGGAAGGGAACACTCCTACCTGATGATTGTCGAGCGGTGTCCATTCATCCATTGTCATAGCGTCTGCATGGTCTCGCCAATGTACCATGCCTCGGGACATCCTTTCCTGCAGCACATCAGGTAGACAACATTGGCCGAGTCTCAAGAGTATGTACCGTGTACCTGGTGGATGGTGTTCTTACGTGAGATGATGGCATTTGTGTCGATGATCAGGCACATCTTGCAGAGGTTGCTATGGCAGGGTTGTGTTGTGTCGTGGTCACTGTTCTCCTGAAGGCTGGGTAGTTTGCTGTGTACAATGATCTGTTTGAGTTTGCGCGGTTGTTTGAAGGCAAGTAGTGGGGATGTGGGGATGGTTTGATGAAACGTTCATCTTCATCGATGACATGTTGAAGGCTCCGGAAAAGATGTCGTAGCTTCTCCTCTCAGGGAAGTATTGGACGACGAAGGGCACGCTGTCCGCCGTGTTCTGTGTTTGTCTTCTGAGGAGGTCGATGCGGTTTTTCACTGTGGTGCGTCGGAACTGTCGATCGATGAGTCAAGCGCCATATCCTGTTCTTATGAGGGAGTCTTTCAGCATCTGTAGGTGTCTGCTGTGATCCTCCTCATCTGAGCAGATCCTGTGTATACGGAGGGCTTGTCCGTAGGGGATGGCTTCTTTAACGTGTTTAGGGTGGAAGCTGGAGAAGTGGAGCATCATGAAGTTATCTGTGGGCTTGCGGTACAGTGAAGTGCTGAAGTGACCATCCTTGATGGAGATGTGTGTGTCCAAGAATGCAACCGATTCCGGAGAGTAGTCCATGGTGAGTCTGATGGTGGGATGGAACTTGTTGATGACATCAGATAGTTGTTTCAGTGATTGTTCGCCGTGAGTCCAAAGGAAGAAAATGTCATTGATGTATCTAGTATATAGCGTAGGTTGAAGGTCCTGTGCGGTGAAGAGGTCTTGTTCGAACTGTGCATGAAGGTGTTGGCATATTGAGGTGCAAATTTGGTCCCCATGGCTGTTCCGTGTGTCTGGATGAAGAACTGGTTGTTGAAGGTGAAGACATTGTGGTCCAGGATGAAGCTGATGAGTTGTAGAATTGCATCTGGAGTTTGGCAGTTGTCGGCATTGAGTACTGAGGCAGTTGCAGCAATGCTGTCATCTTGGGGGATGCTGGTAAAGGGTGCCAAGACATGCATTGTGACGAGGAGTGCTCCTGGTTCGATTGCTCCATGGGTGTTGAGTTTCTATAAGAAGCCCGTAGTGTCACGACAGAAGCTGGGGGTTTTTCGTACGATGGGTTTCAGGATGCCCTTGACATAGCCAGAGAGGTTCTCACACTGGGTCCCATTGCCTGATACGATGGGACGGCCGGGTATGTTGGCCTGGTGTATCTTTGGAAGGCAGTAGAGGTCTCCAACGTGGGGAGTATGTGGGATGAGAGCATGGAGGTGCTCTGAAGGTCCGGATCAAAGGTCTTGATCAGTCTGTTGAGTTGATAGGTGTGTTCCTTGGTCAGATCTGCAGGTAACTGTCTGTAGTGTTCTTCATTGTTCAGTTGTCGGGACACTTCTTTGCAGTAATCCGTTCTGTTCAGTATGACAGTGGCCCCTCCTTTGTCTGCTGGGGTTGGTCTTGAGAGTGCGGATGGCATTGCGTTGTGCTTGGATGACGTTTGGGGCTGTCTTGTGAGTGTGGCTGATGAATCTGGCATTGACGCACCTCCTGACGGCTTGGGCATACATGTCGCCTCGAGGGCAGCGGCCTTCCGGAGGAGCCTAATTCAACTCTTTCCTCTTCGGTTGCTCTGTCAGCTGTTCCAGTTCATTGGCTGTCTCACTGGGTTCGCTGTTGGCCTCTTGGGGTTTGTGGAAGAACTCTCAGAGCCTCATTCGCCTGATGAATTCCTCTGTGTTCGCTGTGTGACTGATGGGGTCCATTTTGGTGGTGGGTAGAAATTGAGCCCTCAGCTGAGGATTTCGATCTCGTCTGGTTGAAGTATGTAGTCCGACAAGTTGACAATGGACTTCCCTGCAGTGGTACTGTTTTCTACTGTGGTACCGGGGGAGGCGTGGTTGCTGGTGGTGATGCCGAGTTTCTCAAGTTTCCTGTTTTTGGTGTGCATGTAGACGGCGTAGTTCCGTTATCTCATCTGCTTGGCAGTGTTTCGCAGCTGGTCTGCGTCCTGAGCGCAAGTTGAGAATATGGACCCTATCTTGGTTTCCAGGTTGCGGCGTCTGCTGTAGAGCTGGTGTATGAGGTGGTTGAGGAGTGTGAGAGAGGTGCGATGGCAAAGTCTTTCAGCACAGTCTGTGTTATAGGTTGACCTGAGTGGGATAAAAGGTTCTTTCTCAGAATGGCAACCGGTGACAAGTGGTGTCCCGCAGGGTTCAGTGTTGGGGCCACAGCTGTTCTCTTTATATATTAACGATCTAGATGACGGGACTGGGGGCATTCTGGCCAAGTTTGCCGATGATACAAAGATAGGTGGAGGGGCAGGTAGTATTGAGGAGGTGGGGAGGCTGCAGAAAGATTTAGACAGTTTAGGAGAGTGGTCCAAGAAGTGGCTGATGAAATTCAACGTGGGCAAGTGCGAGGTCTTGCACTTTGGAAAAAAGAATAGAGGCATGGACTATTTTCTAAACGGTGACAAAATTCATAATGCTAAAGTGCAAAGGGACTTGGGAGTCCTGGTCCAGGATTCTCTAAAGGTAAACTTGCAGGTTGAGTCCGTAATTAAGAAAACAAATGTAATGTTGTCATTTATCTCAAGAGGCTTGGAATACAAAAGCAGGGATGTACTTCTGAGGGTTTATAAAGCACTGGTTAGGCCCCATTTGGAGTACTGTGAGCAATTTTGGGCCCCACACCTCAGGAAGGACATACTGGCACTGGAGCGGGTCCAGCGGAGATTCACACGGATGATCCCGGGAATGGTAGGCCTGACATACGATGAACGTCTGAGGATCGTGGGATTGTATTCATTGGAGTTTAGGAGGTTGAGGGGAGATCTAATAGAAACTTACAAGATAATGAACGGCTTAGATAGGATGGACGTAGGGAAGTTGTTTCCATTAGCAGGGGAGACTAGGACGCGGGGGCACAGCCTTAGAATAAAAGGGAGTCACTTTAGAACAGAGATGAGGAGAAATTTCTTCAGCCAGAGAGTGGTAGGTCTGTGGAATTCATTGCCACAGAGGGCTGTGGAGGCCGAGACGTTGAGCGTCTTCAAGACAGAAATTGATAAATTCTTGATTTCTCGAGGAATTAAGGGCTATGGGGAGAGAGCGGGTAAATGGAGTTGAAATCAACCATGATTGAATGGTGGAGTGGACTCGATGGGCCGAATGGCCTTACTTCCACTCCTATGTCTTATGGTCTTATGGTCTTATGGTTTGTGATCTGTAGTCCTTTTGATATCTTGTCTGCTTTCTTTGTAGAAACTTGATATCTGTGTTGATATGCGTGATTTTCTTGGAGATCCTCTCCACTTTTATTCTCTCCACATATAGAGCAAGGTGAGCCTATGGCTCCACAGGCATTCAGAATGCCTGTGCACACTCTGAATGCCTGTGGAGCCATTGGCCTGTGCACTGGTGCCATGGTGTGAGGTGTGTATTATCTATCCAAAAAAAGTGAATAACAATTGCACTTCATCTATTACTTATTATCATTTTGCTGGTGTCATGATTGGGGCAGCATGGTGGCACAGTGGTTAGCACTGCTGCCTCACAGCAGCAGGGACCCAGGTTTGATTCCCAGCTTGGGTCACTGTCTGTGTGGAGTTTGCACATTCTCCCTGTGTCTGCGTGGGTTTCCTCCGAGTGCTCCGGTTTCCTCCCACAGCCCGAAGATGTGCGGGTTAGGTGGGTTGGCCATGCTAAATTGCCCCTTAGTGTCAGGAGGACTAGCTAGGGTAAATGCATGGGTTTGTGGGGATAGGGCCTGGGTGGGTTGTGGTTGGTGCAGTCTTAATGGGCCAAATGGTCTCCTTCTGCACTGTATGATTCCATCCTATGATCCCCTTGTTTGAATTATAAAGACTTAATTTTTAAATTCCTGACGTCACATGAAAAATACCCTACATTTACGAAGTAAGTTGGATTTTTAACTACAATGATTACCAAAGGTTTCTTGGATGAAGGATCTTAGCCTCAAGGTTAGGTTTGAGAAGCTGGGGTGCTTCACCTTGGATCAAAGGGGATTGATGAGAGATCTGATTGAGGTGCACAAGATGTTGATAGGTTTGCATTAGTAGACAAGGAAAAGCTGTTCCCATTAGCTGATGGTACAAGGACCAGGGGGGCACAGATTTAAGGTTTTGGGCAAGAGATGCAGAGGGGATGTGAGGAAGGATTTTTTTACACAGCAGGTGGTAATGACCTTGAATTCACCACTCATGAGGGTAGTAGAAGCAGAAATAATCAATGGGAAATTGGATAGACACTTGAAGGAAATAAACTTGCAAGGCTAAGGGTATAAAACAGAGGATAAGACTGACTGGATAGCTCCACAGAGAGTCAGCATTGGTTTGAAGGGCTGATTGGCCTCCATCTGTGCTATAAAGGATTCAACGTTACAATATGAGGTCTATGTGCAGAGGAAGAGTTATACCTTAGAGTTATTACCAAAACATGAGATGCAATGTAAAATAAATAAGATAGCTGGAATCTTCTCTCATTCCACTCATTTCATTAATCTATATCCATGCAGGTAAACATAAGTCAGTTACAAAGTTAATCAGGAACATGTCTCTAAACGTGTATATGGCTTTACGTTGCAAAATGTTTGGGGGGAGAAAATCAGCTGCTCAGGCTGAAAAAGCTTTAACTTTAGTATTGCCATTTCTTCAACTTACGTGGTGTTAGTGGTTGAACATACGGAGCTACTGGAATCCACTGAATTGGAAATAAAAGTTTCATTGGTCAAGTCGATTAATGTTCCATTGGCTTTTAGCTGCAGGCTGGTAGCATAAAAGAGAATGCAGGTGTTCGTGCCATTTGTTACATTCAGGGGTGGGTATGGGACAGAGCTGGTTGAATCTGTGGTCATTAATCGCCGTCCAGTTTGAATCAGACCATCATTAGACTTTCTATTAACCTGAAAGAGTAAAGAGACCGTATCTGATAAAGCACTTTGATGACAAATATTGGCAACCATTGACCCTGGCAAATGACCCACTCTCTTGGACCAAGGAGGGGCACAGGCTTGGAGGGCCGAAGGCCTGTTTCCTGTGCTGTACTGTTCTTTGTTCTTTGTTCTTTGAAGGGGGGGAGGTTTAACACAGATATCAGAAGGACATATTTCACACAGAGGGTCGTGGGGGCCTGGAATGTGTTGCCGGGCAAGGTGGTGGAGGCGGACACACTGGGAACGTTTAAGACTTATCTAGACAGCTATATGACCGGAGTGGGAATGGAGGGATACAAAAGAGTGGTCTAGTTTGGACCAGGGAGCGGCGCGGGCTAATTGTTCCTTGTTTCTCGTTTCAAGGCTTCATTCTATGATCATCTTGCTGGTGCCAGTACAGAGCGAGACTGCGGATAGTTGGGAACCTGTCTCGGGGGCAGGGAATTCATATGGTGTTCATGGAAGTGGAAATGACTAGGGTTGGGAAGCATTTTCCGATCAGGGCCATTGTGATCTCCTGGACTCGTTTCGATCGCCTCAGGGGGTCGGAGAGGAATTTCCCAGATTTTTTTTTTCCCCATATTGGCCCTGGGGTTTTTCACTCTGGGTTTTCGCCTCTCCCTGGGGATCACATGGTCTGGAATGGGGGGGTGGGGGTGAGTTAATAGGTTGTAATGAACAAAGCATCGTAGCTGTGAGGGACAGCTCGGTGGATAGGATATTGGTATGTAGATAGGCTGGAAAATTGGGCGGGGATCCTGGATTCAGGATTCAATCCTGGACCGGGGAGCGGCGCGGGCTTGGAGGGCCGAAGGGCCTGTTCCTGTGCTGTATTGTTCTTTGTTCTTTGTTCTTCTGCACCAGCTATCTGTATCTGGATCCTTACTTTGGCTAAATAAACTATCGATGCCATGGTGCATAGGCTTACTAAATAGTCCATGTGGTGAAATTTGTGGCCCCTCTGCTGGCATATCCGAAGGGGGTGTGGTACATAAAATAAAACAGGTGGCCAACCTGCCATATTCCCCACCTTAGGGTCTCAATCCACTTCCATCACATTTCTTTGGTCTGTAGGGGAATGATGAACAGCTCAGCAGCTTCAGCTGCCTGAGCTATTGGTAGACAGGAAGGGCTAGTACTTCCTTTGGGGGTGTCCCCTGTGTCCGGCGGGCACACGCTTTAAGGTAATTTCTCCCTCCACTTTATCCAACCACCATCCACCCCATCCCCCCAACTAATAAAACCCGACCCCCACACCTCCCCCCCTTGCCTGGTTTACCAGGCTGACCAAAATCCCTGGACAGACCTCAATCAAACAATGACTAGGCAGGGTACAGGAAAGAGATCGACAATCTAGTGAAATGGTGCAACGACAATATTCTCTTCCTCAATGTCAGTAAAATGAAGGAGATAGTCATCAATTTCAGGAAGCATAGTGGACAAAATGCCTCTGTCTACATCAACGGGGATGAAGTGAAAATGGTCAAGAGCGTCAGGTTTCTAGGTGTCCAGATCACCAACAACCTGTCCTGGTCTCTCCATGCCAACCCTCTAGTTAAGAAAGCTCACCAATGCTTCTACATTCTCAGAAGGCTACGGAAATTTGGCATGTCAGCTACAGCTCTCACTAATTTTTTCAGATGCACCATAGAAAGCATTCTTTCAGGTTGTATCACAGCTTGGTATGGCTCCTGCTCTGACCAAAACCGCAAGAAATTACACAAAGCTGTGAAAGTAGCCCAGTCCATCACGCAAACCAGCCTCCCATCCGTTGACTCCGTCGACACTTCCTGCTGCCTCAGAAAAGCAGCCAGCATAATCAAGGACCTCACACAGCCCGGGCATACTCTTTTCCACCTTCTTCCATTAGGAAAATGATACACAAGCTGAGATCGCGCACCAACTGACTGAAGAACAGCTTCTTCTCTGCTGCCATCAGACTTTTGAATTGACTTACCTTATATTAAGTTAATCTTTCTCTACGCCCTAGTTATGACTGCAACACTACATTCTGCACCCTCTCCTTTCCTTCTCTCCTATGTTCTCCATGAATGGAATGCTTTGTCTGTATAGCGCAAGAAACAATACTTTTCACTGTATACCAATACATGCGACAGTAATATATCAAATAAAAAAAACTCCAGAAACTACTGCATTTTGTCTTCAGGGACTGCCTATAGTGCCAGCATTAGCCACTACTAAGTCGAGTGCTGCTGAGACAACAGATAAATGTCATAAATGTCACCATTGCCAATGGCCGTCATCATTTATGCACAATGACTGTAAGGAATAGGGAACAAGAGTACTTGAGTTCATGAGTACAATATTAACAAGTCAAAACTAGGTAAGAAAATAGAAAGGAGCGGAAATGTGTGAATAGATGCAAGTAACAAGCAATTAGTCCTGCTCTGATTCCTTTAATGTACAACTGATTGAACGTCTGGCACAGGATGAGATTACAGGTTGCAAGTTTTGTCATAGATGCTCTGAAACTACAAAAAATACAATAGATCCTGTGCTGCTGAAAATATTAATGATGGTTTTTGAATGGAGGGTGCATTATTAGATTGTTACAGGATAGGTCACTCGCTCATGAATCAAGGCGAAACTTCACAAATTCACTGCTTTGGAAGTTTCACTGTGATTATTCAGAGTCATAGGTGGGACACAATCCATGACATAGTAAACCTTTCATGGTTCCTGGTTCCCTTGATGGAATGAAGGGACTTTTCTTATTCTGTACTTCATATCTGTGTGCTCTCTCTGAGCAGGTTACCTGGCTGGCTGATCTGCGGAGTGTGCTGTTAAATACGCAGTGTAAGCTGGACGCATTAACTTTAAATGTATATAGAAGGCCAGGAAAAAACATGCTAAATTTATGACTGTGAGAGCAGATGTTTATGGAGATTGTGTGATTGAAGGGAACAATGAGACAGATCTTCCAGTCTCTAGATCATCGTACCCTAGATGGACCCCAGAAAATGCACTGAGGGACCCCTCAGAAGACCCAATGCAAGGACTCTGTAGGAATTGCCCAGAAATTTCAATTTCCAATGGGCAATTTCCCAGCTTCTGGAACCCCTCTGAAAAACTCTCCAACTCTGAGTTACCGTCAGAGATGTCAGAGGGTTCTGACTCACTTCCCTGGATAGTTAACCAGGAAATATTAGACAAGAAGAAACCCATAACTAACTGTAGTTAATAAAACTAACACCCCTGATTCCCCACTGACACTGCTGCCCCTCACCCCCCCACCGCAATTCTCCAACACCCACCGACCCTCTGCCTATCCCCAATTCAAAATGATGCAATCTCAACACCCTGCCATCTAACTCACCCTACCACCCTGTGACCCCACCACTCTAACTACTCACTCACCCTCATTTAGTAACACAGCGAAAAGCTATTTAAATGTTCTAAAGCTTTTCACTGTGTTAGTGAATGAAGAATTACCAAAATATGGCAGCTAGTGCTGTAAAAAGAGGGTTTGGCTTGGCTTGGCTTCCCCCAAGAAGCCCTACGAAGAAGGTCTCCGAGAACACGGAACTGGGAGCGGCACAGTGGCACAATGGTTAGCACTGCTGCCTCACGGCACCAGGGACCAATTCCGGCCTTGGGTGCCTGTCTGTGTAGAGTTTGCACATTCTCCCCATGTCTGTGTGGGTTTCCTCGGGGTGCTGGTTTCCCCCCACAGTCCAAAGATGTGTGGATTAGGCAGATTGACCTAAATTAGTGTCCATAGATGTGTAAATTACGGGATTACTGGGATAAATGTGGGGGGTAGGGTGGAGGGAAGGCAAAACAAAGAAACAGTTACCCTCCTCATTTCTGAAGAGGCTCGGTTGGGAAGTCCAGGCCAGAAATGCAGAGCTCTGACAGTGGTTGCCATTCCTTGGAGGATTCAGCCCAAGGTTGTGGATTTTAATCTGTCATATGCTTCAGATTTCTGAAACAGATGTTGAATTTTAATTTCTCCCATTTGTGAGCGTTTTCTCTAAAGATGCTGAGGTTTCAGTAAGTGCAGGGAAGGTGGTAAAAGAGGGGGAGGTGTGGCATTGTTAGTCAAGGACAGTATTACGGTGGCAGAAAGGACATTTGATGAGGACTCGTCTACTGAGGTAGTTTGGGCTGAGGTTAGAAACAGGAAAAGAGAGGTCACCCTGTTGGGAGTTTTTTATAGACCTCTGAAAAGTTCCAGAGATGTAGAGGAAAAGATTGCAAAGATGATTCTGAATAGGAGCGAAAGTAACAGGGTAGTTGTTATGGGGGACTTTAACTTTACAAATATTGACTGGAAAAGCTATAGTTCGAGTACTTTAGAGGGGTCGGTTTTTGTCCAGTGTGTGCAGGAAGGCTTCCTGACGCAGTATGTAGATAGACTAACAAGAGGCGAGGCCACATTGGATTTGGTACTGGGTAATGAACCAGGCCAGGTGTTAGATTTGGAGGTAGGTGAGCACTTTGGTGACAGTGACCACAATTCGATTACGTTTACTTTAGCAATGGAAAAGGATAGGTATATACCAAAGGGCAAGAGTTATAGCTGGGGGAAAGGAAATTATGATGCGATTAGGCGAGATTTAGCTGGCATAGGTTGGGGAAGGAAACTGCAGGGGATGGGCACAATTGTAATGTGGAACTTGTTCAAGGAACAGCTACTATGCGTCCTTGATAAATATGTACCTGTCAGGCAGGGAGGAAGCAGACGTGTGAGGGAACTGTGGTTTACTAAGGAGGTTGAATCTCTTGTGAAGAGGAAGAAGGAGACTTATGTTAAGATGAGACGTGAAGGCTCAGTTAGGGCGCTTGAGAGTTACAAGTTAGCCAGGAAGGACCTAAAGAAAGAGTTAAGAAGAGCCAGGAGGGGACATGAGAAGTCTTTGGCGGGTAGGATCAAGGAAAACCCTAAAGCTTTCTATAGGTATGTCAGGAGTAAAAGAATGACTAGGGTAAGATTAGGGCCAGTCAAGGACAGGAGTGGGAAGTTGTGCGTGGAGTCTGAAGAGATAGGAGAGGCACTAAATGAATATTTTTCGTCGGTATTCACACTGGAGAGGGACAGTGTTGTTGAGGGGAGTACTGAGATGCAGTCTGTTGGACTGGATGGTATTGATGTTCATGAGGAGGAGGTGTTAGCAATTCTGGAAAGGGAAAAAATAGATAGGTCCCCTGGGCCGGATGGGATTTATCCTAGGATTCTCTGGGAGGCTAGAGAGGAGATTGCAGAGCCTTTGGCTTTGATCTTTGTGTCGTCATTGTCTACAGGAACAGTACCAGAAGACTGGAGGATAGCAAATGTTGTCCCCTTGTTCAAGAAGGGGAGTAGGGACAACCCTGGTAATTATAGACCGGTGAGCCTTACTTCTGTTGTGGGCAAAGTATTGGAAAGGATTATAAGAGTTAGGATTTATAATCACCTAGAAAGGAATAATTTGATTAGGGATAGTCAGCACGGTTTTGTGAAGGATAGGTCGTGCCTCACAAACCTTCTTGAATTCTTTGAGAAGGTGACCAAAGAGGTGGATGAGGGTAAAGCGGTTGATGTGGTGTATATGGATTTCAGCAAAGCATTTGATAAGGTTCCCCATGGTAAGCTTTTGCAGAAAATACGGACACATGGGATTGAGGGTGATTTAGTGGTTTGGATCAGGAATTGGCTAGCTGTAAGAAAACAAAGGGTGGTGGTTGATGGGAAATATTCATCCTGGAGTTCAGTTACTAGTGGTGTACCGCAAGGATCTGTTTTGGGGCCATGCTGTTTGTCATTTTTATTAATGACTTGGATGAGGGCGTGGAAGGATGGATTAGTAAATTTGCGGATGACACTAACGTCGGTGGAGTTGTAGACAGTGCGGAGGGAAGTGGCAGGTTACAGAGGGACATAGATAAGCTGCAGAGCTGGGCTGAGAGGTGGCAAATGGAGTTTAATGCGGAAAAGTGTGAGGTGATTCACTTTGGAAGGAGTAACAGGAATACAGAGTACTGGGCTAATGGTAAGATACTTGGTAGTGTGGATGAACAGAGGGATCTGGGTGTCCATGTGCATAGATCCCTGAAAGTTGGCACCCAGGTTGATAGGGTTGTTAAGAAGGCGTACGGTGTGTTAGCTTTTATTGGTAGAGGGATTGAGTTTCGGAGCCAGGAGGTCATGCTGCAACTGTACAAAACTCTGGTGCGGCCGCACTTGGAGTATTGCGTACAGTTCTGGTCATCGCATTATAGGAAAGATGTGGAAGTGTTGGAAAGGGTGCAGAGGAGATTTACCAGGATGTTGCCTGGTATGGTGGGAAAATCGTATGAGGAAAGGCTGAGGGGCTTGAGGTTGTTTTCGTTAGAGAGAAGAAGGTTAAGAGGTGACTTAATAGAGGCATACAAGATGATCAGAGGATTAGATAGGGTGCATAGTGAGAGCCTTTTTCCTCGGATGGTGTTGGCTAGCACGAGGGGACATAGCTTTAAATTGAGGGGTGAGAGATATAGGACAGATGTTAGAGGTAGGTTCTTTACTCAGAGAGTAGTAAGGGCGTAGAATGCCCTGCCTGCAGCAGTGGTGGACTCGTCAACGTTGAGAGTGTTCAAGTGGTTATTGGATAAACATATGGATGATATTGGAATAGTGTAGATTAGAGGGGTTTTAGATTGGTACCACTGGTCGGCGCAACATCGAGGGCCGAAGGGCCTGTACTGCGCTGTAATGTTCTATGTTCTATGTACACGATAGTCTGTTGGATATCTGTCAAATTGGAAGCTGAAAAAGGCCAATGCCAATGATCATTAGCTCTCATTGTGCTCACTCTGGATAAGTAATTCATTATGGTTTCAAACTAGAACTCAAAAACCAAGACCAGGATAAATGCTGGTGACAGATGATAAAGGAAGGATTATATTTTTAATGGGATGTCTGATCTACATTTGTACAGTGTGTTAAGTTATAGCTGTAGCATTTCTGCTTTTGGGTAAAAATGTCATGTGGGCCCAAGCAGCTTTTGTTATGGGTTCCAATACTTGCAAGGTAGATTGCATTGGTAACATAACGCTATTGGACACTGATAACCAATAAAAGCAATTTTGAATTTAAAATGTGTGGATGATGCAATAACCAGCGGTGAGGCTGCTTCCCAGGGTTGATGGACTGAGTTCGAAGAAAACATCAGGAACTTGGCCTCTTCAGCCTTGAAAGGACATGACTGAGAGGGCATCTTTACTGGTGGTAAGTAGGGTAGAAAAGGTCAAACCTGTACCCTACTTCAAAAGGATATAGGTTGAAAATGATAACAAAATGATAACAAATAAAAGCAGGAGAAGGCAATTTGACACAATGAACCTGTTCCACCATTCGATAAGATCACAGCTGATTTGATTCTACCAATAACTCCACTTTCTTGTCTGTCTCCCCAACTCTTAATTCACTTGTTGATAAAATTGCCCAACACAACCTTGAATACGCACTTATTTTTATTTGTGCGAACACTTTATCCGTCTTGTAAGGAATGCTGCAATGCATTCCAGATAAAAAGCCTTAAGTTCTGTCTTTTAACTATTTTTCCCTACTCTGTCGTTATTTGCTGGTGCACTCTTATGTTTCTACACTCTGTCCCTTCCTGGCACGCCCTGGTTATCATTACCCTCATTGTCACCCTGCACTTATTATTGCCTTATTCTATCACCTTAGGTTTCCAAATTTCCTCTCACATGAGCACCACCCCCCAACCCCAGCCTCTAATTCAGCTATTCAGTTTAAAGAACTCTCTACAGTCCCAGTTATATAATTCGCCAATACACCAGTCCCAGTGTGGTTCAGGTGGAGGCCTCCCTCTTTTCCCATTACTATTGCGAGCACCACATGAATCAAAATCCAGTCCTCCCGCACCAATCTTTAAACCACACATTCAACTCTGATCTTATTTAGCCTTTGACAATTAGTACTTGGCTCAGGTAGTAATCCAGAGATTACCAGCTTTGTGGTTCTGCTTTTTAATTTAACCTCTAGCTGCACATACTCCCTCATCTGAATTTCTTTCTTAATCCTCCCTATATCGTTTTTACTACATGGACTCTGACAACTGGATCCTTTCCCAGCTACTCCAAGTTCTTCTCTAGCCCAGAGGAGATCAAACCATAGAACCATAGAAAAGTTACAGCACAGAAGGAGGCCATTTGACCTTTCTTGTCCATGTCAGCTCAAGGACACCCAGGTGCCCTTTCTAATCCCACCTTCCTGCGCCCAGCCCATAGCCCTGTAGCTTACAACCCTTAAGGTGCAGATCCAGGTACTTGAGTTTAGGGTTTCTGCCTCCACCACCAACTCAGGCAGTGAATTGTAACCTAAAGCTTTCCTCCTTGATATTTACCATGCCACCAATTTTCATGTCATCTGCGAAGTTACTGATGCCTCCTACTTTCACGTCCAGATTGTTAATGTACACCACAAACAACAAAGCACCCAGCACCAATCCCTGCAGTACACCACTGGAAGAAGTTTAACAACACCAGGTTAAAGTCCAACAGGTTTATTTGGTAGCAAAAGCCACACAAGCTTTCGGAGCTCCAAGCCCCTTCTTCAGGTGAGTGGGAATTCTGTGCACAAACAGGGCATATAAAGACACAGACTCAATTTACATGAATAATGGTTGGAATGCAAATACTTACAACTAATCAAGTCTTTAAGATACAAACAACGTGAGTGGAGAGAGCACCAAGACAGGCTAAAAAGATGTGTATTGTCTCCAGACAAGACAGCCAGTGAAACTCTGCAGGTCCAGGCAGGCTGTGGGGGTTACAAATAGTGTGACATGAACCCAATATCCCGGTTGAGGCCGTCCTCGTGTGTGCGGAACTTGGCTATCAGTTTCTGCTCAGCGACTCTGCGCCGTCGTGTGTCGTGAAGGCCGCCTTGGAGAACGCTTACCCGAATATCAGAGGCCGAATGCCCGTGACCGCTGAAGTGCTCCCCAACAGGAAGAGAACAGTCTTGCCTGGCGATTGACAATCAGGAAGACTGTTCTCTTCCTGTTGGGGAGCACTTCAGCGGTCACGGGCATTCGGCCTCTGATATTCGGGTAAGCGTTCTCCAAGGCGGCCTTCACGACACACGACGGCGCAGAGTCGCTGAGCAGAAACTGATAGCCAAGTTCCGCACGCACGAGGACGGCCTCAACCGGGATATTGGGTTCATGTCACACTATTTGTAACCCCCACAGCCTGCCTGGACCTGCAGAGTTTCACTGGCTGTCTTGTCTGGAGACAATACACATCTTTTTAGCCTGTCTTGATGCTCTCTCCACTCACGTTGTTTGTATCTTAAAGACTTGATTAGCTGTAAGTATTCGCATTCCAACCATTATTCATGTAAATTGAGTCTGTGTCTTTATATGCCCTGTTTGTGAACAGAATTCCCACTCACCTGAAGAAGGGGCTTGGAGCTCCGAAAGCTTGTGTGGCTTTTGCTACCAAATAAACCTGTTGGACTTTAACCTGGTGTTGTTAAACTTCTTACTGTGTTTACCCCAGTCCAACGCCGGCATCTCCACATCATGTACACCACTGGACACAGGCTTCCAATCATAAAAGCAAGCTTTGACCATCGCCCTCTGCCTCCTGCCACTAAGCCAATCTTGGATCCAATCTTCCAGATTGCTTTGGATCCAATGGACTCTTATCTTCTCGATCAGTCTCTCATGTGGGACCTTGTCAGAAGCCTTACTGAAGTTTATGTAGACTACATCAATTGCACTGCCCTCATCTACACATCTAGTTACCGCCTCGAAAAATTAAATTAAATTTGTTAGACATGATCTCACCCTGGCAAAGCCATGCTGACTATCTTTGATTAATCCTTGCCTCTTCAAGTGGAGATTAATTCTGTCCCTCAGAATTCTTTCCAATAATTTCCCTACCACTAATGTCAGACTCACTGGCCTGCAATTATCTGTTTCTTACCTACTTCCCTTCTTGAATAATAGTACTACATTAGCTGTCCTCCAGTCCTCTCGCACCCCTCCTGTGGCCACAGAAGATTTGAAAATTATCATCCGAGTCCTTGCAATGTCCTCCCTTGTCTCACACAGCAGCCTGGGATACATCACATCTAGGCCTGAAAATTTATCCACTTTTTTGTCCACTAAAACCATTAATACCTCCTATCTCCCTCTGCTAATCTGTTCAATTATATCATAGTCCGCCTCCCTGATTTTTATATCTACATCATCCTTCTGTATCATGAACACAGATGCAAGAATCTCATTTAAAACTTCACCTTCGTCTTTCGGCTCCATACACAGGGGGCGGAATTTTCCCGTTCCACCTGCCTCGGGAATCGTAGCGGATGGGTCACGGACCATGCAAACGTCCATTGACCTCTGGTGGGATTTTCCAGCCTTCGGGCGAGCGCGGCTGGAAATTCCCGCCCAGATTGTCACTTTGGTCCCTAATGGGTCCTACTATATTCCCGGTAATGTAACAAATGCTTAGATGAGTTTACAATTGCTGCCAATAGTTTTGTACTTTCAACCTATTAGCTAGTTCTTTCAACATAATGTAATATGTCTGAGAATGACTACATTCTTAAATGGGGTACCAAGTCGAATCAAGATTGGGAGAGGATAAAAATATTTAGATACAGCGTTGGCATAGAGAGTTGAGACATTTCTTGAAACTCAAGTGCTCATTACTTATGTTAGCATATGAATGGCTAATGGGTTAATGCTACATGTGAAAGAATTTCCAGCCATAATTGGAACACCAAAGTCTTGTTTCTGTGTTATTACTCACCACACTAGGTCTCAGAGCTGTATAAATGACAGAAAAGTGTAGTCGTTTCTTCCTCAAAGTACTAGTTGCCATCCCAATTAGGTTATCTAGAAATGGAATTTAAATGATTTGTGAAATTCAGAACGTACACATTTAAACACAAAAATAGGTCAGTCAATGCTAGCATCGTTGAAATGCATTTCGTTTATCAACATGATGTGAATGAATACCGGCCTGGCTTTCTGAATGAATCTTCATCTGAAATGAGATATTGGACTGAGTTTTCACTTGTAAATGTTGATACAGATAAGTTCCCAAATATAATTGGTTAAAATTCACAATTTTGCAGTCAAGCCCATGACATTGTATTGTATTTTACCCAATTTTTAAACATGTTGAATGAGAACAACTAGAATGGTTGTACCCCTATACACTGATGAGTTAATCATTCCGACAACACGTTAGTGTAATGGTTTTGAGAATTAACACCTTCTTTGCTTGGACACTTAAAATATTGAACTGAGGGGTGGTGTGTTTGGGTAGAGAGAGAAGACAATGCAACATTGAGATCTTGTCAGCAAATCTATCAAGACAACTGCCATCTTGCCAGCAGAAGAGACCCAGCTAGAGAATGAAATGGGATAGCAAGCTTTAAACTTACATGTGATTTTAGTTATTACTTTTTTTGGAGGAGATCAGCGATGACGGGGGTGGAGAGTATGGGTGGTGGTGGGTGAATAAACAGTGGTGAGAGTTGCAAGCAATGTTGATGGTAAAATTTTGTCTAATTTACATCACAGTCTCACTGAAATTTGCTTCCAGAATGCTATGGAATGAAGCAAGCAAAAATGCACTCCACTCCTTGCTTTATTCATTTAAGAGTACCCATATCACACCTTACACAAGTACAGTGCAAAGTGGAAAGGTGATGCAAGTCTATCCCATCTTTCAGCGACCCAATTTATCCTGGAATGCAGCTTAAAATTAAGCTCTGAGAAAGCAGTTGAAACCAGTTCCAATTTGTGTTTTAAACTTGCTCAGAGTTCTGAATTACAGCAAAATACATTTGCAAGGTATCAAATGGAACAATAATACTGATTTACTAGTCAATTATAAACAAACGTTGTAATTAGATAATGTAATCTTCAGTAGACAATAGCTCACCTATTTATCTTTGGACTGGAAGATCATGTTAAGGATTTACATTGTGAAGAAAGCAGCTTCTTAATAAGTAGTTAACTATGACATAATTTATACAAAATTAAACACATTTGAATATTTATTTCTTTTGGTTTGAGAGAACATTTGGAGTCATGTGAAATTATGCCATAATTCATGTAAATAACAGGGCCATTGATATCAAGAGATGTATAATCATTATTCATCAGACTCTGAAAACATTACATTTCCTTCCCAAAAACTTTTGATTCATTTATTTTTATAAAAAGTAATTAATTCTTTCTTGCAAACCTCAATATCTAACCATTTGTTTTCCAAAGCAACTACACATACATGAGATGCACCTCCCGTTCCCTCAATCCTATTCCCATTAAACTGTTAATCATTCGACTTCCCCTCCTGGTTTCCCATGTTAGCCAATATTGTTAACAATTCTGTCTCTTCAAGTGTTGTTCTCGACATGTTTAACAGCACATTACCTAGACAGCTATTGAAAAGGATCTACCTTTAAACATTGACCATGATTGGCTACGACAGGATGCCAGGTGGCAGTGCCAGGGCACTTCACTGCCATGTCCCTAACCACCTGGGGGCTACACTGGCCTCAGTATCCCCGCCCTGGTCATCTCGACTGCTGGAGAACAGTTGTGATTCCTGCCGGCGTGATGTCACATTGGAGGGGGAGGGGAATTATCTGATGTCCCCAGAAGATAAGTGTTAAATACATTTAAATTGATGGTAATCAGGTTTATGCCCCATCGCAGTGGGAGCGTGAAGAACATCTCATTCTAATATTTCCCAAGTGCAAATCTGGTTATTTATTCATTTATTAGTGTCACGAGTAGGCTTACATTAACACTGCAATAAAGTTACTGTGGAAATTCTCTAGTCGCCACATTCCGGCGCCTGTTCAGATACACTGAGGAAGAATTTAGCATGGCCAATGCATCTAACCAGCACATCTTTCAGACTGTGGGAGGAAACCAGAGCACCCGCAGGAAACCCACGCAGACATGGGAGAATCTGCAGGCTCTGCACAGACAGTGACCCAAGCCGGGAATCGAACCCAGGCCCCTGGTGCTGTGAGGCAGCAGTGCTAACCACTGTGCCACCGTGCCACTCACATCTTCACTATTACCTCTGTCATATTACCTTCTATAGCAAAACCCTCCTCCCTCCTAGCTTTGCTTGTGCATTAATGATTGTGCTTTGTGCACTGTTTATGTACATCTCTCAAAACTCATTGGGGTGGCGGTAAATGTATATTCAGTCTTTAACATTTCTAAACTTAGAAAAAATCAATCTTACCATTGTCAACTAGAGTCTGTGCCAATTTCAAATCAATTGTCCTGTCAATTAAGACATTGGTTAATATCATTGTGTAACAGTGATAATTATTAAAATATAAGTATAATTCAATTACTTGCACTCTTTGAGGTTGATGTTTCAAAATGCATTCATGGCTGCCTGAAGCTGAACTCTGGGTGTGAGGGAAGGGTAGCATCTTTTACAGGTGAGCTGACTACAGTTTTATGAAATGGCTCAATCTGTATTGGTCCTCACCTTCATCCAGCCCCACCTGTGAATCCAAGTAGTTTTTGGTGTGTGACAGCAGCCATACCCTGGTAAACTGCTTTGATGGCAGGTCACACCAGGTTGGGTGTCCTAACCTCAGTGATTTAGAGACTTATCTACCTTGGCACACAAATACTTTTAAAAAATTCATTAATGGAATGTGGGCTTCGCTGGCGAGGTCAGCATTTATTGCCCATTCCTAGTTGCCCTTGAGAAGGTGGTGGTGAGCTGCCTTCTTGAACTGCTCCAGTCTCTGACTTGGGCAGATGGGACCAAATTAAGATCCAATGACTGTGAAGGCAAGTCAGCACTGTGCTGTGGAACGCATAAAGCTTGATATGACGCAAAAGATGTCCTGATCATCTGCTGCATCCGCTGCATCTATCTTCAGCCATCTAGATTCATCTTGTCACAGGACCAACAGAAGTTAGATTGAGAGAGTGAGACTGCTGAAAATCCAATTCACATGCAAGTCATGTTCATCATCTGTCGCCTAACAGCTATCTGTCACAAGTCCTGTGGTGCTGGGCAAGCGATGTAGCATCAGCTGTGGATTCACAGGGGACTGCAGATGTGAAACTGCATACAAATGGTTCAAGCCATATGGACATTTTTCACTGAAGGAAAACAGAAATGGAATGCGGAAGCTCTGGCAGGTCAGCTCAAGGATATTGATACTGGTTACACATTCTTCTATAATAGGCACAAAAAGAAGACTGGCAGGAGACTGGTTTAATGACATGAACCATCCTGTGACACTAATAAATAAACTTTAAACTTTAAAGTCAAGAATAAATTCTGCAATAACCTCCACTCAGACAAGCTAATCATTCTTGTTGACATCAAAGAAAGAGCTTGTGCCAATCACTAGGCATGGAAAGGGGTCATCAAAAAAAGAAAATGGGGTTGACAGTTGCAACAGCAATGGTTTTCCCTTGTTGAAGACGTGTTAAACATGAGTTCTTAATCATCAATAAGTTTTCCATAATCATAACAAGACGTCTTGGATGCACACTTGTTTAACATATTGGCATCTAATTGACTATGCCATCCTCAGACAGAGGATCTGGCAGGATGTGTAACAAATGCCTTGTGTGGCGCTGACAGTTGGACTGACCTCTGTTGTATAATATCAAAGCTAACCATCAAGATTTATCCTCTGGGATATTCCCAGGACATACTGGTCCTCCGGGGACATGGTGGTGTCATGGCATTGTTACTGGACTAGTAATCCAGACACCCAAGGTAATAATCTATGTTGAAATCCATCTGGTTCACTGATGCCCTTTAGGGCAGGAAATCTGCCACCCTTACCTGGTCTGGTCTATGTGTGATTTTTAAATGCCCTCTGAAATGAACTAGCAAGCCATTCAGTTCAAGGGCAATTAGGGATGGACAATAAATGCTGGCCCAGCCAGCGACACCCACATACTGAAGACTTTTTAAAAAATGTACCTCAATGTCTCCAGCCTCAAGCAGGCAGTCAAGAAGAAATCTCTCTCGGCGAAACTTGAGAGATGGCAGTGCAGAGAAGAATGGACACTCACTGCACTAAGGATGGGTGCAAGGGTACCCTGATGCCTTCCATGGTAGTGATCCTTAATATCGCATGGACAGGGAGCTACTCAATCAGAGATGACTAAAAGCAAAGACAAAGGTCTCCAAGGACATATTTTGTGATTTTTTTAATGTGTCAATTACCTGCTGGTTCAGAGCTGGACGCTGCCAGAACTTTACTGCCATGCCCTGGAATTGGGGCAGGTGAGGCTTGCAGAACAGAATTCTCCGTTGGCCTCGGGCGGGATTTTACGAGCCTTGCCCAAGCAAGGTTGTAAAATTCCAGCATGCCCAACACATGGGACTTCAGCCTGACCATCAGCACAAAGAAAAGTGAAGTAAAGTACCAGCCTACTCAGGAAAGCTCTATCTCCAGCCAAGGTTTCAGTCCATGGCCAGAGACTGTCAGCTATGGATAAGTTCACTTATCTCGACAGCACACTGTCACGAGCTGTCTATATTGACAATGAAACACTGAAGGGTTTTTTGTTGGATCCTGGAAATTAAGTTATGTTTCTTCTATAGATTGAAAATTAATAAGTAAAACTTCAGCTCCATAATAAATACATATCTGCTGGAAACATTATTCCCTCAGCTCTGGAAACTGGAAATATCAGGAAAAGTATAAAATTTTAGAAAATATCACAATAATTTGCTCCTTTGTTAAGAAAACTCAGAGGCATTATTCAAATTACCAAAATATTCTACATTAATTTCCATGTTTAAGGTAAGAGTTTGACTCAGAGGGCAGATTAGTTTCCCATTTATAAAAATCATAGAATCCCTACAGTGCAGAAAGAGGCCATCCAGCCCATCGTGCCGGCACCGACAATAATCGTACCCAGGCCCTATCCCCTTAACTCCTTGTATTTACCCTGTTTGTGCCCCTAACACGAAGGGGTAATTGAGTGTGGCCAATCCACCTAATCCGCATATCTTTGGAGTGCAGGAGCAAACTGGAGCACCAGGAGGAAACTCACGCAGACACGAGGAGAACGTGCAAACTCCACACATACAGTCACTCGAGGCCAGAATTGAATCCGAGTCCCTGGCACTGTGAGGCAGCAGTGCTAAGCACTGTGCTACTGTGCCGCTTTGTGCTGCATTGTTTGCACCCGCCTCTGGGGATCCCGTGGTGGGGGGGGTCACCGTTGGTGGGACCGGAAGATTCTGTTGGCCGGAACAGCCAGAAAATCCCGTCCGAATCTTTCTCCAGATTGTATTATGTGGGGTGGTGTGTTCCAGCCGTCCCCGCCAGCGGGATCTTCCAGTCCTGACGATGGCTACCCCCTGTCATGGGTTCCCTGATGACAGAGGGTTTGAACAACAGGAAACCCCGTTGACAGTGGCAGGACTAGAAAATCCCACTACCACAAAACGCATTGTGTTCCCACTTGTTGCGATTGATGTTGGGGGCCTTCCAGTTTCTTTTGACAGCATCCTTGAGGTGGAGCTTTGGACACCCTGCCCTGTTGGCATTGTCTACCTCCCCGCATAGCATTTCCTTGGTTATGCAGTCATCTTCATTCTGCATTCCAATGCAGATACCAGCTCTGCAAACAAGGCATTGGCAGGGATCATCTCAAATTACTGGCAAAAACCAACCTCGTATGACACTTTTGACAGATTTACCTTTCCAGAATCACATTTCCAGCCATCAAAAATATACAGAAGCCGACCTCGCCAAAGTTCTGAGGCTGCAATCCCATCAACTCTCACAGATGGAAAGATATCAACCTATTACAGACTGAATAAATATGAAGTACTTATAGATTAGACAGGGACTTAATTAAGAAGTGATGCTTTCTCTATTCTGTTCCAACAATGTGTCTTTGATAGAACTTCAGAACCTTATATTTGGAGAATGCAGTGCAGGATTTCATGTCCTTCTCCTCATTGGGATAGCCCCCCTCTGGCTCCAAGTCCTCTCACATTATCGACTAATGGACACAAAACTAGGAACCAAATAATGAATGAACTAAGTGTATTTACTGTACGTCATCAGGTTCAACACTTTAGAAATCTAGTGATGAGCATGTCTATTTAATAACTTAACATTTACTTTCAGTGATAATTAAAGGATCAAAGACGAACACTTACTGGAATTTATTGAAGGAATTTTCACAGTACTGGAGGAAATTGTTGAGCTGGGACATTGACAACATTTAAAAGGCGTTTGGACAGATACATGGATAGGAAAGGCTTAGAGGGATATGGGCCAAATGCAGGCAAATGGGGTTAGTTTAGATGGGTATTTTGGTTGGCATGGACCAGTTTGGGCTGAAGGGCCTGTCTCCATACCATAGATTCTATGATTTTATATTGAGTCACAATTCAAAAGATAAGTGCCTATATATATAAGGTTCGGAATTTAAACACATACCTGTTGACTGGTCTTAAATTTATGATGATTAAGTTTGGTTTTGAAGGATCTATATCCAGGTCAGTCTCTTCAAAATGGTCAATTTGAACTTTGGTCCAATTTTGATTTTCCTGCAGATGTTTCACAGCCTTCCAATCAACAGCTGGCAGAACCAGGGATGAGTTTGAGGATTCAAGCAATTGCTGGAAAAAAAAATATTCCACTAATCAGATTTCAAGAATAAATGTCACAAATCCATTAGCCTGTAAAGGGGAACATTCAAAGAACCTGATAATATACAAAACCTCACTCAGCAAAGCACATCACTTACATCTTTTAATTCATTTTGGAGTATAACTTTCTCTGCTTGTTTATGGATCTAGAAGTACACAGACTGAACAGATATTTATTCCTTTATTACTAGTCATATTAATTCTGCACCTAATCTAAAGCTGGTGCAATATCTGGTAAGGCCTTTGTTAAGAAACATTTAAAGATTTATGCTTGGAGGGGAATTAAACAGAAAATATCTCCTAAACCTAAGAACATAACATTAAAAAGTAGGAGAAGGAGTAGGCAATTCAGCCCCTCAGGTCTGCCCCGCCACTCAATATGATCATGGTTGATCTCATCTCGGCCTCATCTCTACCTTCCTGCCTGCTCCCCATAACCCTTCAACCCTCTACTAATCAAAAACCAATCAATCTCCTCCTCAAATTTGTTTAGCGTTCCAGCTCCACTGCACTCTGGAGTAAAGAATACCACTGAATTTCCATTTCAAAAATTAGGATGGAGTAATGGAGTAGGGCGGCACGGTTGCATAATGGTTTAGCACTGCTGCCTCACAGCGCCAGGGATCCGGGTTCAATTCCTGCCTTGGGTGACTGTCTGTGCGGAGTTTGCACATTCTCCCCATGTCTGCGTGGGTTTCCTCTGGGTGGTCTGGTTACCTCCCACAGTACAAAGATGTGCAGGTTAGGTGGATTTGCCATGCTAAATTGCCCCTTAGTGTCAGGGGATTAGAAGGGTAAATAAGTGGGGTTACAGGGATAAGGCCTGGGTGGGATTGTGGTCAGTGCAGGCTCGATGGGCCGAATGGCCTTCTTCTGCACTGTAGGGACTCTAAGATCTTTCTATGATCTTCCTATGAATGTAAAGGAAAGCCAAGTAGGTTTCCGCTCAGTTGGTCTGCCCTGCTGCTGAGGGTTGTATGACATGCATTTGCATATACTTCCCCTACTCTACTACAATCTCATAGCAGTTCTCTGTGTAATGCTGCGCTCCATATTTCAGAACAGTTGGGTTTGGAAGACCCTGGAAGAAATGCAGAGCAGCATTGGGTTGGGAAAATTTCCGGATGCAGTGCCAATCCGACAATGACTGCTGCTCTTTGGAAGATCCAGACCACTACCTGAAATGGTGGTGGAGGTGGATTCCATAGAAACTTTCAAAAGGTAAATTGACGGGTACTTGAAGCCAGCTAATTTGTAGGATTCTGGGGAAAAGCTTGGGCCTCGGGCTAGACTGAATAGCTCTTTCAAACTGATAGCACTGGGCTGAATGGCCTCCTTAGGTGTTTAAAATTCTATGATTCTATATTTTCACATCTTACAATCTGCTTACGCAGTCCAAGTATTACAATATGCATTTAATAATACTTTACAGCAAAGCAAAAGTTATGGAAGCTCACAGTGGTGCCTTTCCTCCACAGTTTTCAACAATACCACAAAAGTATAGTTGAGAATATGATCAATACCGGTTTCACTGGCAATGCGGAGAATTCTCTTCACTTAAAGGGTTAGGAATCTTTGGAACTCTCTGTCCGCGAGAGCTGTGAGTGTTCATTCATTGAATATATTCAGTGAAGAGGTTGGTAGAGTGTTGGTTCTTAAGGGACTTGTGGACAGTGCAGGGAGATAGTGTTGAACTGTAATCTTTTTGAATAGCAGAAGGGCCAAATAGCCGACTGCAACTTTTATTTCCAAGTTCTGTTGTGTTAAATCATTGATTGTAGACATCCACAGGTTGCACACCTGGGGCTAATTTCCCTGACATTTAATATGCTCTACAAGTTTTTCCTCAATTTCTTGCATACCAGGCTGTAAACTATAACATAACATTAAGCTCTGGACAGAAAATTTACGATGTGGAGATGCCGGCGTTGGACTGGGGTAAACACAGTAAGAGTTTTAACAACACCAGGTTAAAGTCCAACAGGTTTATTTGGTAGCAAATACCATTAGCTTTCGGAGTGCTGCTCCTTCGTCAGATGGAGTGGAAATCTGCTCTCAAACAGGACACAGAGACACAAAATCAAGTTACAGAATACTGATTAGAATGCGAATCCCTACAGCCAACCAGGTCTTAAAGAGACAGATAATGTGAGTGGAGGGAGCATTAAGCACATTAAGCACAACCTGTGCTTAATGCTCCCTCCACTCACATTATCTGTCTCTTTAAGACCTGGTTGGTTGTAGGGATTCGCATTCTAATCAGTATTCTGTAACTTGATTTTGTGTCTCTGTGTCCTGTTTGAGAGCAGATTTCCACTCCATCTGACGAAGGAGCAGCGCTCCAAAAGCTAATGGTATTTGCTACCAAATAAACCTGTTGGACTTTAACCCGGTGTTGTTAAAACTCTTACAGAAAATTTACAGCATTACAGACATAAATGTTATTAATTCACAATCTTTACAACTAATGAGTTGAATATACTGAGTCTAAGGATAAAGGACAAATCAAAATCTTAGTTCCCATCTTCCAGTAGGTAACACAGAACAAAGATTTTTGAAGATAAACAAATGGTTGATCACAATTGTTCAGCTAACAGTCCTGAGATTCTCCATTCTTCCATATTTCCTGTGAAGGTTAAGCCTTGGGATTGATCAGTTGTTTGACCCTCTAAATGAAATAAATAATTCAAAATGACACATTAATTAAGGCAATTCCAACATAAACTAAATTATTTAAAAGTTAAGCTGTCAGTGTTATCAGATTTCCAGCCTTCACATGTCCTTCTTACCATATTTTGGCTATTTGGGGTGATTTTTCTTACTCTCGTTCCCATAATTGAGTGTGTGCACCACAACTTCAATCGCAGGGAAATTACTGCCAGCTCAGATTTTGAATGTCCATTTCTATAGTTTCATTTAAAAAGAAGAACTTTTCTTCCTCTTTGTTTCCCCTTCAAAACGAGTCAGTCATTTTGTCTTGAAGAAGCGTCAGGTTGAGCAATGCTAACAAAAGCCATCAAGTAAATTCTATTCGCGATGACTAGCTGCAAGCCACTTCAGGAGTATAAATGAGCATGGTATTTCCCATTGTTTTTCGTTGTTTCCCATTTGCCACAGGAGCTAGCTCCCTTTTATTCGGCATAATGCTGTTTGGTGACATTTTGCGAGTTTTAATTTCTCGGCTTGGAGAAAGGTCACCTTGAAGCAATGGGTTCAGTCACACCTCATTAAACAACTGGAACTCAACTCAAGAACAGGTGCCCTCAGTTATCTGTGCTGTCAATATCAGGAATAATTCTCCTGGCTTGAAGCTGATTTAGTGGTTTGCGGTAGGTTAGACAGTTAACTGAAACAGCATTCAGCAGTTTATGATTAACCTCTTCAGTCACTTCTAACCTATGTTTACTCATAGGTTAATTGTGAGGAATCAATTATCTTGTCCTGTGTTGCCAATGACACTTGGTTTATCAATGACTTGAACTTTGTAATCAAGTCACAGCAGCGTACTATCATTCTTATTGACCATTTATATTAAAATCCATGATCATAGCAGAGGTTTTATGCTGATAAGTGTACATTCTTTTGGAACCATCATGGACAGTAGTTTGAGGCTGATGTTGTTGGTCCATCCTGACTTAATAATTGCGAGGTAACCTGCAGTTGTTTGCGGCACAGTGGCACAGTGTTTAGCACTGCTGCCTCACAGCTCTAGGGACCCAGGTTCGATTCTGGCCTCGGGTGACTGTCTGTGTGGAGTTTATACGTTCTCCCCATGTCTGCGTGGGTTTCCTCAGGGTGCTCTGGTTTCCTCCCACAATCCAAAGATGTGCAGGTTCAGGATTGGCCATGTTAAATTGCCCCTTTGTGTCCAAAGATGTGTAGGTTATGTGGATTGGCTATGCTAAGTTATCCCGTAGTGTCCAAAGACGTTTGGGTTAGGTGTATTAGCCATAGTAAATGCGTGGGGTTACGGGGATAAGGCGGTGGGGTGGCCTTGGTAAGATTCTCTTTCAGCTAGTCAGTGCAGACTCAATGGGTTGAAAAGCCCCCTTCTGCACTGTAAGGATTCTATGGCCATTTCAATTAGATATGCAGTGATTAGTTGTTAGCATGCCATACTGAATTGTCCAAATCTCGCTTGTTAAGAGAAGAATTAGCTCATTCTGGCTTAATTAGATGTGTTTTACTTAAAAAAGGAAGGATCAGTGCACTTGAAATCAACCATGCTCTCACTGATCAAGAATCTCACTCCAAACATTGTTGTTGAGTGCATGTATACTACATGGGAGGAATAATGAGCTGTAACCCCCAATCCTCAATTACATACATTATCTTGGGCATACAGAATATCTGGCCTGCAGGAAGGTGGTGCATGCAGTATTTTTAGACCTCATCAGTATCTGAGGATTTCAGAACAGCATGAAAAAAAACTGAAGAGAGTTGCAGATGGCTGAGGCTCTTGTAGTTGTAGTTCAGATAGGGTATTGATGAGGAGAAAGCCACGAATGATGAATTTATCAAAGCAGTTGATATACACTTCAATCTGAGAAAGAATACCATTGTTGAACAGAATAAATTTAACAAACATACCAAAAGACAAGATGAAAATGTTGATGCATTTATAAATGACTTGTATTGGCTTGCAGAGAACTGTGGGCATGGCAACTAAAAGATGAGTTGAGCAGAGACAACATGACCATGGGAGTGTGGGATGATTCCATGTCTGACCATTTACAGTTGAGAGGTGATCTAACCTTAGCAAAGGCAATTCAACCGAACAGGTAAGCTGAGATCAGGGAACAGAATCGATGTGTGAACTGACGTGACAAGGCAAACCTGTCTCAAAAGCAGCTGACTCAATAGAATATGTCAAATTTAAAAACAGCGAAACTGTCGTAAAGAGGCAGGGGAGACAAGAAGAGCATCCATCAACAGCCCCAGCTAACTACAACTGGTATGGCAGGATAAACACAGGTGTGAAAACTGTCCTGCCAAAGAGGCTGAATGACACTTATGCAGAAAGATGGGCCATTTCCAGGCTGTGTGCTGTAGCAAAAAGCCTGTGCAGGATGTGTACAAAGGGAAGCCTTCGAATGGTGGCAAGATTCATGAAGTAGATGGTATCCGTGATAGTGAGGTGCATTTCCCTGGAGAGATCCAGGAACCACGTGGAAGCTACTGGAGTGATATCCTAGTTGAAGGAAGCAAGATACACTTTAAGTTAGATACGGGGGGCAGCAGAGTCTGTTCTTTCTGATGCGGGACCGTGGTTAGAGGAAAGCTCTTTTCAGCCATTGTGCAAAATCTATATGGACCGCGACGGATAGGACTCATTGTCATGGGAGAACTGAGGAAAATCCTCCAACATCGAGAGGAAAAAGAACTCACAGAAATATTGTATATGATTCAGAACCAGAGTTGAGCTGTTGAGCATGTACTGTCTTGCACCTGATTTGCAGATCGGAGGAACTGGATAGCCAATTAGATCAGCCCAATGACTTCGGAGCTGAATTTCCACAGCTGTTGGCAGGACTAGGAAAGCTGGAGACAGCATGACAGTATTCTCATGCAGTTAAAACAAATAATTCAATTAAAATATAAATACTTGTTAATTCACAGAAAAGTGAACTCATTTGCATGCTTTGTGTGGCTATTACCCAGAAGAATTTTTTTATTGTAACTCTAAAATCAGATGCATGTGTGAAATAAAGTCAAAATATTACATTAACATTTTTCTTAAGTTTTTACTCTTTCTTCTAATTATAACTATATTGCAAGACTCAAAGTTGATCATCCAGGAACGAAGCCAGTAGGTGGAATTTTACCACCCCACCCGCCATAAAAATCAGAGCGGGCGAGGAATGGAGTATGGAAGGGTCTGTCGACCTCAGGTGGGGCTTTACAGTTTCAGGATGAGCAAGGCCGTAACATTCTGCCTAGTGAGTCTATTTGTACTCAGAAAAGTTCCTCATCCACACTAGCCAAAAGTGAAGAAGGAAATTGACTTGATTTTGAAGAATGGACTTATTTCACCTTTGACAGAACCAATGAGCTGGTGTGTGAGGATGGCTCAGGTGCCAAAATCCAATTGCTTGATGAAACCTTGCATGGATCTTAGGCAGCTGAATAAAGCACTTGAAGATGAACGTGCATCCTCTGTTACCTTGGCACGACAACTTTACAAAATTGAGACAGTGTTCAATTTTCTAAATGACCTTGGTCACCAATATTGAACCAAATGCATGGAAATGCAATCATAGATCTCACTTAACTTATTTCAGATTCCTGTGTAGCAGGATGTGTGACCTAACTGTACTTACCTGGATATTGCAAAACATTTCTGTGCCTTCATAACCAGGACCATAACGTGTGAAGTCTTCGACACTAAGCTGAGGAACAAATGAAAAAGGTGAAGGAGTACACATCAGAAATCATTTAACAAAGATTGATTCATGAACTATGGTCAAAATGGCTATTACTAACCTCATTCTGAAGAAAGAGAACAACATTCTGAGAGCCCTGGTTAAAAACTGGTTTCAGGAATGTGAGCATCTCGTGCTTTTTAACGATATGACCTTCATGTGTTGCACTTTTCATATTCCATAAAGAGCTGAAAATGAATCGCAATACATTTCAAAGAGGGTTGGTGTAAGTATTCTCATGCAGTTAAAACAAATAATTCAATTAAAATATAAATACTTGTTAATTCACAGAAAAGTGAACTCATTTGCATGCTTTATGTGGCTATTACCCAGAAGATTTTTTTTATTGTAACTCTAAAATCAGATGCATCTGTGAAATAAAATCAAAATATTACATTAACATTTTTCTTAAGTTTTTATTCTTCTAATTATAACTATATTGCAAGACTCAAAGTTGATCTGACCTTGAAAATTGTAGTTCTGAAATATGACTGCTTCCTTGACAAAACAACAATCCTGGCAGTGCCAAAATTATACCACAGCCTCAATATTTCTCTATATTTTAATACGCAGGACAGTGGTGAATGTGCATGAATTATATTTAGAAGGCTTGAAATTTTAATTTTCACATAAAAGAATAGAATATTTGGTTATGAGCTTGGTGCTTTCCTGAAGTCCTAATTATTCATACTGAAATGCTAATGCACACTTTTACATTCTGGTTGGCAGGAATTTGGAGTATAAGTAAACATTGACAAAATGGGTACATGATGGGGCATAATTTCAGGCATAACTTTGCGATTACATCTCCATAGCAACTTTCATTCCCATAAAATCTACACCGGGAGGCTATTTTTTATATAATTTACAAAGTGGCGGGAACGACTTCACATATTCAAAACAATTGTATGAAGCAATTCCATGATTATTATAATCTGCAGGCATTTGGGCAGCACGGTAGCACAGTGGTTAGCACTGCTGCCTCACAGTGCCAGGGACCCGGGTTCGATTCCCGGCTTGGGTCACTATCTACCCGTGTCTGCTTGGGTTTCCTCCGGGTGCTCTGGTTTCCTCCCACATTCTGAAAGATGTGCTGGTTAGGTGCATTGACCCGAACTGGTGCTGGACTGTGGCGACTAGGGAAATTTCACAGTAACTTCATTGCAGTGTTAAAGTAAGCCTTACTTGTGACTAATAAATAAACTTTAACTTTGAATCATGCAACTATGCAGATCCATGGCATCCCAGATTTTCCAATGATAAGCATTTAGAGATTCTTCAACAATGCTCCACTAGTCAATTAGATAGTTTTAAAAAGAATTCATTCACAGAATGTCGGCTCTGCTGGCTAGGCCAACATTTATTGCCCATCTCTAATTGCCCTTGAGAAGGTGGTGGTGAGTTGACTCCTTGAGCACTACATGCCCTGTGGTGTAGGTACACCCATAGTGCTATTAGGGAGGGAGTTCCAGGATTTTAACTCAATGATAGTGAAGGATCAGTGATAAATTTCCAAGTCAGGATGGTGAGTGGCTTGGAGGGGAATTTCCAGTTGGTGGTGTTTCCAGGTGTCTGCTGCTCTTGTCCTTCTCGATGGTAGTAGTAATGGGTTTGGGAGGTGCTACCTAAGGAGCCTTGTTGAGTTCCTGCAGTCCATCTTGTAGATGGTATGGACCTCTGCTACTATGCATCAAAGGTGGAGGAAGTAAATGTTTGTGGAAGAGGCATCAATCAAGTAGGTTGCTTTGTCCTGGATGATGTTGAGCACCTTGAGTGTAGTTGGAGCTGCATTCATCCAGGCAAGGGGTGGCTATTACATTACACTCCTGACTTGTGCCTTATTGATGGTGGACAGACTTTGGAGAGTCAGAAGGTGAGTTATTCACCACTAGATGAACAGGTGAAGGAGTAAGGGATAAAAAGATATGCTGGTAAGGTGAGATGATGAGGGATGATAGGGGGCTTGTGAAATATAAACATCAGCACTCTCTGTTTCTGTGCTGTTAATGCTATGTTTTTGCACGTGATCCCTCTTTAAATCTCAGCTCCTTGACCTATTGCTGACCTCTTTAACATCTCCTCCTCCGGCTCTGTGCTCACTGTTTTGACGAAACAGCATTAAAGGTGCTATATAAATGTTAGCAGCCATGGGTGTGGTGAACCATCATTGGTTCCCACTGGATAGTACTGGGCCAGGGCTGGCCAGCACTATGGGAATGTATATAGGTTACTGTGGGATTGTACTAATGTTGTTGTTGGGCTAGGGTGGGATTGATACACCTGTGGTTGTTACTGTTGTGGCACATCCCAGTCGGGCTCCGCCTCCTGGGAGAGGTATAAGACCCCCTGCTCGGACGGGACCCCTTCAGTCTGGGATAGTGTGTTAAAGTTCTGATAGTTCCATTGTTAGTTAATAAAAGCCTTCTTTTACCGAAGCTTTGAGCCTCGTGTCCAATTGATGCGCATCAATGGGTATTAACTTTTGTAGGTGATACATTCAATTTGCCTCGTCATCTGGAAAGGTTTGAACGCATTTTAAAATCTGTTTTAAGTCTAGTTTAAGGGTTTAGTCCTGCCTAGATATACCTTTTTGTGGAGGAGGCAAATTTATCATCATCTGGACACTCCTATCTCTGAGAGCATGAAGGAATGTGTTCGAGTATTTAGGTCAGGTATGCCAAATATCTGGAAAAGGAGATTAGGCAAGGGTTTGTGCGTGAAGCTTTAACTTATTCCAGATTTGTCCCTACAAAGGACCTATCTTTATTAAATTCTACTTAGTTTACAGTTGTCAAACTTAAACATTTCAAGAAAAGGTTCAACACGAAAGGAGGTTGCAAGTTTAATACTTTGAGAAGTACCGTGACAATTGACTTGAGGCAATTCCTGCTCTCATACGGGATTGCCTCTAGTAGGACCACGAGTTACAACCCTAGGGGTAATGGACAGGTGGAACGAGAGAATGCTACAGTCTGGAAGGCTGTCCTATTGGAATACCTGTTACTATTGGAACCTCGGATCCATGATGATGCTCATATCACACGTTCAATTTCAGCAGAACGACAGGGAATGTTGTGGTTAAATAGTGGGGTAGAATTTCTGTTTTCAAAATGTGCTTGAAATTGCAGGGGTTAGCTGACAGTTCAAGTTGCTGATAGAGGTTGTTTGCATAAGCACAAGAAGTGAAATAGTTCCTGAGCCAGTGCAATCAGACATTGTAATAGAATGCAATCATTTACTTGATTTTTCATGCCATTGAAAACACTCCTTGATGTATCTAAGAAAATTGGTGCAGTTTTAACAATACGGCTGAAAATGGGGTCAGCGCTGAAAAGTATTTTTAGCAAGCAAGTCCACTCCTCCAACAGTGAGAAACCTGGTTTAAAACCATTCAAAATCATTAGAAGAAAAGCTATACCAAACCGTAGTCAGTTACTTTTAGTAACTTAATCACTTTTTTGTATGAAAAACATTTTGAAATGGAGTTTGAGCCCAGTTTGAGGAACCTTCCTGAACCAACACAATCTTGCAATGTCAAACTGGGAAAATGCCAACTTTGTTGTTGGGGCTTGCTCCAGGAAAGTTGAATCAACCTATCACAAAAGATAGCAGAAAACATAACACGGGTGGTTTTGAGCCTAACTCAACTTAAGAGACAGTAACCATTACCTAGAAGAGTGGGCAAAGAGGACACGGAGGCAGTGACCATCACTGAGAAAAATGATAGAGCCATTAGAATCCATTAACAGTGAGAGAGAAGCAACAAGGCCACTAACAGTGAGAGTGGAGCAATAAGGCCACAAACAGTGAGAGAGGAGCAACAAGGTCATTAACAGTGGGAGAGGAGCAACAAGGCTATTAACAGTGAGAGAGGGGCGGTGAGTCTGTTAACAGGGAAGTAAGACTTTTGAAAATAGTAACAGGTATTCATCAGAAAGGATTTGAAAGGAAGAGCCTTGAGAACAAGGTAAAACAGAGGCAAAAATATTTCACTAACAAAATAATTGTTGAAGAGAAATGAAGTGAAAGGAAAGACAGTCAGAGACCACACAAGAGGTAAAGGGGGGAACAGTTGCCTTCATAAGCTATTCAGAAAAATTCATTCCCCGAACATTACCACTATGTATATTCAAGATATATGTTTGCATCAAGTCATAGCCATGCTTACGAAGGTCATCTAATTGTTCTGTTTGACCTTCATGCCTGGTTCTTGTGCAGGGTTTAGGGTAGTAGAAGCAGTTACTCTACACATTTACTCTCTGTAACCGGTTACTTAACTGAAACAACCACACTGAACAGGAAAGGATCTTCCTTCAACTAGATACAGACATGTTTACAATTCAAACACAACTTGAGCATTAAATGTATGTATTCCTGTTTGTGTAGGGATGGTATTGGTTGCAGAACACACCTATTAAAAAATATTAACAACAAGTCTTTATTAACTACTTGTAACTATATACAATTATGGAGTAAAAGGGTAGGGAGCTACACCATCCTATGTCTTAACACATCACTGGTCAACACCATACTGACCCTAGGTCTAAGTCATGTGCCTTCTTACCTCACTGTAGGCAGTACAACACTCAGTCCTATATTAACCCTGTACATGCCAGACCCTTCTACGACAGTTAGCACTGAGACAAAGGGTAATTAAAGTTAATTAGCATTCTATAAGTTATGTCATGGATAATGGTTTACAAGATGGGGTACATGAGATTGGTTACTTTGGACAGCACTATGCTTCCCGTGAAGCTCACCCCTAACTAAGAATAAAACGGACAATACTGACAACACCCAGTGGTTCTGCCAGTATCCATGAGGAGAGAAACAAAGTTAATGTTTCAGGTTAATGACCTTCCATCAAAACTGGGAAAAGTTAGAGATGTAATGGTTTAGGAAGTAAAATGGGGGAAGGTGGGAATAGGTTTATTCCAACTTTTCCCTCTTTAACCTTGTCCTTAGCAAAAGTCTCAGCTTCATTCCCTTATGATCCACCCGAATGAATTTTAAGCTCAGCATGACACTGATTCTGTGTTCCGTCACCTTCGGCCCTGCACCCACTTCTTTGGCCAGGAGTCTTCCTCATATGACAGTCCTGCCATCCCAGGAATCAATCTGGTAAGCCCTTGCTGCACTCCCTCTATAGCAAGGACATCCTTCCTCAGATAAAGACACCAAAACTGCACACAGTACTCCAGATGTGGCCTCACCAATGACCTATACAATTGCAAGAAAATATCCCTATCTCTATTCCTATACTCAAATCCTCTTGCTATGAGGGTCAACATACCATCTGCCTTCTTTACTGCCTGCTGTACTTGCATGCTCACTTTCAGTAACTGATGCATGAGGAAACCAAGGTCTTGCTGAGTATCCACCTCTTTCAATTTATACCCATTCAAATAGTAATTTGCCTTCCTATTTTTGCTCCTGAAGTGGATAACTTCACATTATACTGCCATCTGCCATGCATATGCCCACTCACTCAGCCTGTCCAAATCATGCTGAAGCATCTCTGCATCCTCCTCACAACTAATCCTCCACCCAATTTTGCATCATCTGCTAATTTGGAGTTAATACATTTAGTTCCCTCCTCCAAATCATTATTATATGAACAGTTGGGGTCCTAGCACAGATCCCTGCAGTTTCCCACTTGTCACTGCCTGCCAATCAAAAAAAAACACATTTATGCCAACTCTTTGTTTCCTGTCTGCTAACCAGCTTTTTATCCATCTCAAGACACTACCCCAATCACATGTGCTTTAACTTTACACAGTAATCTGCTATACGAGACCTTGTCGAAAGCCTTCTGAAAGTCTAGATAAACAACATCCACTGGTTCTCTCTGGTCAACTCTACCAGTTACAAGCTCAAAAAATTCTAGTCGATCATGACTTCCCTTTCATAAGTCCATGCTGACTTTGTCTGATAACACCACTACCTTCCAAATGCTGTGCTATGAAATCCTTGATAATGGACCCCAGTAACTTCCCTCCTACCAACATTAACCTTACTGGTTGATAGTTCCCTTTTTTTCTCTTTAGCTCCCTTTTTGAATAGTGGACTTACCTTAGCTAGCCTCCAACCTGTAGGAACCATTCCAGGGTCCAAAGAATTTTGGAGAATGACCACCAATGGATCTATTATTTCTAGGGTCACTTCCTTAAGTACTCTGGGATGAAGATTATCAGGCCCTGGAGATTTATCCACCTACAATCCCATCAATTTCCCAAAAATCATTTCTCTACTAATGCTGATTTCCTTCAGCTTCTCACTGAAACTTGTGTTTTTCAGAACTTCTGGTACATTATTCTTCCTTTGTGAAGACAGAAACAAAGTATAAATTTAGTTCCTCAGCCATTTCTTTGTTCGCTGTTATGAATTCCCCTGTTTCTAACTGTAAAGGTCTTATATTTTATTTTGTCAATCTTTGTCTCTTTACATACCTATATAAACATTTACGGTCAGTTTTTATGTTCCCTGCTAGTTTACTTTCATACTCTATTTCTCCCTTCTTAATCAATCTCTTGGTCCATCTTTGCTGAAATTTGAACTGTTCCCAATCCTGAGGTCTATTGCTTTTTCTTGCCAATTTGTATGTTTCTTCTTTGAACCTAATATGATCTCTAATTTCCCTTGTTAGCAATGGTTTGGCCACAGTTAACTTTCCACTCTTGCACCAAAATAAGAATAAACAACTTTTGGAGTTCACGTATTTGTTTCTAGAGTGCCTGCCGTTGCCTGCCCACTCTCCTTCCTTTCAGTAATGTTTCCCAGTCCATCAGAACCAACTCATGCCTCATACCATCATCTTTATTGAGATTCGGGACACTGGTCACAAAATCAACTACCTTACTATCCACCTTGGTAAGGAATTATATCATATGATGGCCACTCATCCCCAAGGGTTCTCTCACAACCAATCCTTTCACATTCCACAATACCCAGTCCAAGATGGCCTGTTCTCTTGTTGGTTTCTCAATGTATTGGTCCGGAAAATCATCCCGTATACACCCTTCTCTCTTGTACTGTGACTAATTTGCTTCATTCAATTTATATGCAGATTAAAGTCATTCTTAATTGCAGATGTTCCTTTATCACATGCATCTCTGATTTCCTGTCTAATGCTATTCCCAAAATTACCACAACAGTTTGATGATCTGTATACCACACCCACAAATGTTTTTTGCCCCTTGGTGTTTCTTTACTCTACCCATACAGATTCCACATCATCTGTGCTAATATTGTTTCTCAATATTATATCAATATCTTCTTTAATCAACAATGCAACTCCACCATCTTTTCCTTTCATTCTCTTCTTCCTAAACACTGAATAGTCCTCAATGTTTAGTTCCCATCCTTGGTCACTTTGGAACCATGTCTCCATGGTCTCAACTATTATCATAATCCTTTACATCTATCTGTGCAACAAATTCATCCATTTTATTTTAAATGCTCCAAGCGTTCAGGTACAAAACCTTAAGTTTTAAAGCTAAAGTTTATTTATTAGTGTCACCAGTAGGCTTACATTAACACTGCAATTAAGTTACAGTGAAAATCCCCGAGTTGCCAAACTCCAGAGCCTGCTCGGGTACACTGAGGGAGAATTTAGCATGACCAATACACCCAAGCTTTCAGACTGTGGGCGGAAACCAGAGCACCCAGAGGAAACCCACACAGACATGGGGAGACTCCGCAGAGACAGTGACCCAAGCTGGGAATTGAACCAGGGTCCCTGGCGCTGTGAGACAGCAGTGCTACCCACTGTGCCACTGTCCCCCCCCCCCCAAGGCTAGTCCTTTTCATGGTCTTTGTTAATACTTGCACTTTCCCCAAAGGAAATTAGCTCATATTTACACAATCTTCATGATAAAAGTCTTGGATTTTCTTTAGAATCATAAAATTCCTGCAGTGCAGAAAGAGTTCATTCGGCCTAACAAGTCTGCACTAACAACAATCCCACCAAGTGAAGGCAGGAAATGATGTCCAAAAGTTATAGTCCCAATTAGACTGATAAGGATTGATAGAGTTCCTGGTATAAAAAAGAGTAGAGACACAAACTGTTGCCTTTTAATGGCTACTTTGGGTATGGCCAAGGGTCAATGGGGTAAATTGTAGTAGGGCTCCCAGGGAGTTTGGGCCGCAGCAAAATAGGAAAGAACGGAAAGGGTTAAACAGGCAGCCTGGCTGTAGTGTCAAAACTCACTGCAGGTAGACACATGACAAATTACAAATAACTACCTCCCAGATTGCACTGGACAGTCACACCCCAGGTGATACTCTTCAGAGGTTACAGCAACATTAAAGAATCAATACCAGTTATCATGACCCCACAATGTCTAGAGAAGACGTATAAATTCCATTGTGCCTCTGGAAAACCAATCAAGTAGAGAGAGATGGTGACAATTGACGTACACAGTTGAAATTTGCATTCTAGAAGGAAACTGCAGGGCTTCGATATTACAACAAGGTAGACAGGATACGTGCAAAATAATGACTAAAGATAAAAGCACACAGGACAATAGAGCAGCAATATGGGACAAAAAACAGAACTTCAACAAGTTTAAAGTAACAAGGCGATAACCTAATCAAAATCTCGCATGTAACACATTGTAACATGAAAAAGTATAATAATGTGTAAGTATAATTATGAGCAGAGTAGCTCATAAACAAGCTCGAATTACAGCTCCGAGTGCTGCTCTCCCTCATACATGTTGAAACTCTACGCAGTCTCGTAGACTGTTCGTTCAATTCCTCCAACATAGCCCTATCCCTGTAACCCCACACATTTAGCCTGCTAGTTCCCCTGACACTAATAGGCATTTTAACATGGCCAATCAACCTAATCCACACAGTTTTGGAGTGTGGGAGGATACCGGAGCACCCAGAGGAAATTCATGTGGACACAGAGAGAACATGCAAACTCCTCACAGTCACCCAAGGTCGGAATTGAATCTGGGTCTCTGGCACTGTGAGGCAGCAGTGCTAACCACTGTGCCACCTGCTACCTTTTCCTGGCACCATTTGGAATCTTTTACAAAAATAAATTTACATTTTCTGATTTAATTTTACAGCAGAATGCTAACCTTTGAAAGATTGCTGGAACATAATAAACTTACAACCTAGTAATTTTTCTGACTTTCATAGAAATCATCATAGAAACCCTACAGTACAGAAAGAGGCCATTCAGCCCATCGAGTCTGCACCGACCACAATCCCACCCAGGCCCTATCCCCATATCCCTACATATTTTACCCGCTAATCCCTCTAATCTACACATCCCAGGACACTAAGGGGCAATTTTAGCATGGCCAATCAACCTAACCCACACATCTTTAGACTGTGGGAGGAAACCGGAGCACCCGGAGGAAACCCACGCAGACACAAGGAGAATGTGCAAACTCCACACAGACAGTGACCCAAGCTGGGAATCGAACCCAGGTCCCTGGAGCTGTGAAGCAGCAGTGCTAACCACTGTGCTACTGTGCCGCTCAAATTACTTTGTTTCCATATAAGATGGTCTCAGACTTACCTGAAGGTCGACCACATCAGCATGGGGACGTGATCCACAGCAAAAATGCCCTGGAGAATGATGGCTAAAGTACAGCAAAGCAGCAGCTGCAAACAATGGTTTCGAGCCATGGTGTTTTCAGGGGGACTCAGCTCTGATTAGAACACACTGAAAATAAAAACATTTATGTATTTTTAAAAGAAGCCAACCCTCTTGGTCAGATCTCTGTAATTCTGGAACTAACCAGGCTTGTTTGGTATCCTCTGTTTTGGAGAAAACACTGATCAAGAAAGTGGGCAGGAAACAAGTAATGAAAGGTCATTTAGGAGAAAGAAAAGATACAAAAGTATCTTTTCTTAATGTGTCATGAAGCGATTACCCAAGGGGTGTGAGTGATTTTGTAATCAGCAATGAGTATGCAAACTGTTTAACTCTAAAATCGCCAAGTAGCTACAATCTTTAAAAGTAAGTGGCCCTTCTATTTTGAATGTTTTATTTCTAAACTGGATTTCTGGTACAAAGGAGAGTAGAGAGATCCACAAATCCATAACAAATATATAATATTTTTAGAATAACTCAGGTTAAATATTTCAGAGGTGAGGATTAACTCTGCGTGCCATATGTAACTCAATTATAACTCTGTACTTCATAAACAGTTTGTAATTTTATTGTACAGCACACAGAGGAATCCACTGGTCAGGGCATTTCTGATTTGAAGTAAAGTTTATTTATTAGTGTCACAAGTAGGCTTTCATTAACACTGCAATGAAGTTACTGTGAAAATCCCCTAGTCGCCACACTCCGGCATCTGTTCGGGTACACTGAGGGAGAATTTAACATGGCAATGCACCGAACCAGCACGTCTTTCGGACTGTGGGAGGAAACCCAAGCAGACATGGGGAGAACGTGCCGACTCCGCACAGACAGTGACCCAAGTTGAGAATTGAATCGGGGTCCCTGAAGCTGTGAGGGAGCAGTGCTAACCACTGTGCCACCGTGTTGCCCATGGGTGCAGAAAATGGTTATTTATAATATTGTTCCAATATTAGCCGCCATAAGAAATACACAAAAATGGTGGACAGGAATTGATTTTCTCGACTTCAAGCATGCTCTACGCAGAAATAATGGGGGAGATTTTGAGCCCTCACTCTCCATCCGCAGGAATGGCGGCACATGCTCAAATTCTGAGAGAGACTCGGAAAACGCGATTTGCACCGAAAGTTTGAGTTCTGATCTTCCAACCCTCTCATCGACGGAGTAGTGTGAAATGCGCCACAGGATCCTAGAAACCACATTTTAACACATTACCATGTCATTAGCGAGCATGGTAGCACAGTGATTAGCACTGCTGCCTCATAGCGCCAGGGGCCCGGGTTCAATTCCAGTCTTGGGTCACTATCTATGTGGAGTTCGCAAGTTCTCCCCGTGTCTGCGTGGGTTTCCTCCGGGTGCTTTGGTTTACTTCCACAGTCCAAAGATGTGCAGGTCAGGTTGATTGGATACTAAATTGCCCCTTAGTGTCAGGGAAACTAGCAGAGTAAATACATGGGGTTACGGGGATAGGGCTTGTGTGGGAAAGTTCTCAGTGCAGGCTCGATGGACAGAATGGCCAGCTTCTGCACTGTAGGGATTAAATGATTGTATGACACTTGGCTGAACAGCCTTCCCTCACTAGTGGTTATGAAAATAAATGCTGTGCAGCCAAACAGCACTGCCATTTAGTGGAGGCCATCTTTTAAACTTTGCAATCATATGTCTCAGGTATTGAGCTGACATTCCTGAAAAGGCTGAAAAATCGCAGATAATGTTGATGTGCTCCCCTATGAAGGTGTGGTGGTGATGTATATCATCATGCACCCCATTTGAAGTCATGATGGGGGTGCATTGATGAGGTATCCCCGTCAGAATGCAAACATTGTTCACATGCAGCCACTCAACTGCCCGCTAACGTGATGCCAAGTTTCTTTGGGTGTGCTTGGGAGCTGGAGGAATGTGAATGTTTGATGCCACTGAGACTCTGGTGGGCCCACGCGCTGCATCCTGCTGGAGTTGACAGGGACCAACGTGGTGAAGAGGCTATAGTGTCCAAATGAAGGGTGTGGGCAATGGCGTGGATGCATCTACTGAGTGTGCTGCCATTGGATGGTATTTCCAGAGGAATTGAGGGAGAAGGGTCAGGACTCTCTCACTAACCCTTTTATCTCACTGTAGTGTTCTCTTCTTCACAGTGCATGGACTGGAGGATCTTGGAGTCTGTCGAGTTGGCTATCCTACTTACTGGCATTGAGCAGTGGCAGAGACACTGACGTGCTGTGGCACCTAGCCAGGACCAGCACTCTGCAGAGGAGGAAGTGGCTGGGCCTGTCATTGTTCTGGGAGCAGCTCCACAGATGCATCCACTTTGAGGGTAACTGGCTGAGGGTATTCTGACATCAGTCATCATACCTGCAGATGTCAGAGATGTAATGCTCTGGAAGGCTATGTTTGTGCCAGGGCAACACATCTGACAGACCCTGCAAGAGCTGGCACCACATGGAATGGAGGGACACCCACTGCCCGTGGCCCTTAAACTCTCAGTTGCTCTGAATTTCTGTGGTTTTATATATTTCTTTTGTTTTTATCTTCAATTAAACATTAGAGCTGATTTGGCAATCCCATACATCCAGCAGGAAGCTGCAATTCTTGCATTTTGGAAAACCAAGGGAATACAACTGGTGATTTTCTATCCAATAAAATTAATGAATGGAGAAATCACAGACTGCACACTCAATTTCCCCAGATGTGCTCACAGTTAGAACTGTCGCATAATAGGATCATCCTTATAACATATAGGGATAGATGAATACTGAAGTGGCTGGCATTAAAATGAGAACTATGTTTTTCCCTGAGACCAACAGCTCAGAATAAAGGCAAGCTATTTGGTTCATCACAGAACTTAATGTCACAATCAACGTGATATGATTTGTATCTTTGAGCTGATCTTTGATTGATAGTGTTGTATCCGGACATTCATCAGCTTGAGAAATACGATAAGCTTTCAATGGTTCTTTACCATTAAGTGACGTGACTCCATAAGTGAGCATCATGAACAACAAAGTTAAGGACCACATTGACAATATTTGCTTTGATACATTTATTGAGAAATAAAATTATATCTTGTACACTTTTGTTAACACTGAGCTGAAGTGTAGTGTTTTTCACCAATTTGAAGACATCTGGAATACATGGTGGGTAGTCCACACTATTTTTGTGCATACCAAACTGTTTTACCTGTGAGAACATCATCCCAGATACTGTGTGCCTGTGAAAATTACCCTTGTAATCAAGGATATAGTGGGATTGAATACTATTATGTTACGTTGAAGAAAGCTTCATACAAAAAGGATTTAAAATTTGATTCCAGTTATATTTAGTTCATTTCTCTTTGAGTCTAAGAGCCTGAAACAATATAATCAAGCTATCAATTAGAAAGTTTTGTTAATAATCTATGATGATGGAATAGCATTCCAACATTTTCAGCAAATTTGCAATTTTTATTTGAAATCAAACATTGAAACATGGTTATCTAACAACTACGACTTTTGTTGAGCACGCAATGAACTTGTAACTAAGAGGTCATTCTTGGAAGTCAAGTCTTGCATCAAGCAAGTGTGCGCATAATTCACTATTTCAGGAATCCGAGAAAAGTAGATCTTTCCCAAAGTGTGTCGGTGCTTGATCTTGCGAATAAATGTGGCTTCATAATCCTGCATGGTGAATAACAACATAAACCTGTGTTAGTCCCTGTGATTTCAAGTTGAAGGTTAACAGATGAGGTTTTCTTTGACATATTCTAAATATATATCTACTTTTTTTTATTTGGTCCATGGACATTAAAAGTCCTGAAGCTTCCAAATTTTGTCCAAGAAAAATAAGGGACGCCACAGCTTGAAAGGACAATGAATGCATCAGAATGAAAGTAACAAAAATATGATCTAGGTCTAAATCTAGAAGGAACACAAATTAACCAAGAGAAAAGGCAAAGGATTAGAGGGTGCAACTGTAAGGGACTATAAACTAAGAACAATAATTAGTAAATATTAAAATATTGAATGAAAAGCAGATTTTTAAAAAGTAGGGAGATGAGCTTCGGTACCTTTTCAATGTTGTTAATTTTAAGGTGTGTCACAGCTTCCTCTTCTGTCAGGAGGATGCAGTTCCAAGGCGACCACTCAAACCTTTTATCCCACCTTATCATTGTTAGGTCTTTCAAATTGTTTGAAGCGCTCAGCGCAGACTGTGTACCCCAAATACTGTCAACCAGATGTTTCAAATCTTGTTCCTGCCAATATAACACTTGGTTTGTAACTCCATTTAAAAACAGTTGTTCAAAATAATGATTCAAAAATATTAAAGCATAATCTTCACTTAAAAAAGACAAATAACTAATTTTATTATGGAGGCATTAGTCAAATGGGAACTCTTGGTCTGGCTAATATTCCAGTATAAATAAACAGATAACTGTCACATTCATCTCTCTCTGCTTTTTGTAGCATACAATGTACTGTGAAAAATTATATGTTAACTTTTATAACAACAGTCATTACAAGTTTTACTGCATGTGAAGTATTTGAGAAGTGTTAAGGTGTTTTATAAATACAGTCCTTTAGGGTATGAGACGTAACACCAGAAATTGATAGACACACCCAGTAGGTCAGTCAGCATTTGCCTCACCCATTGAATAGTTCCAGTAAGTTCTGTTTTTAGTTCAGATTTCCAATATTAGCATATTTTGTTTTTTTAGACATACAACCATTAACTGGAAATACTGCCGTACTTCCCTCCAGCACTGGGAATAATTTCCTCTATGTTTTGAAATTATAAAACAGGTTGAGAGAGAACATAAAGCAAGCATACCAGCTTTATAATCTCTCACTTTCTTGTCAATATTGGGTGGAGATAATGTACCCAAGAGAGTTTGTTTAAAATTTACTGCAGTTATAAAAGGTAAAGTCGCCATAGTCCCAGATGACCATACGGGGCTCCCTTTTAAGTGGGAGAGCTGACTGGTGGTGATAACCTGAGGATCACACTTTAGGCAGAGGGCAAGGTTGAAAAGGCGGGGCCTTCATCAATAACCTTATATTGTACCTGTAATAAGAAGGCCAGCTGTGAGCCATCTTCAAAATTGGCCTCAGTTTTTCTCAGCCGCTTGAGAATCATTTTGTACATGGTTGCTTCTTCACGGCGACGAGCTTCATTATTCAGCTTAAAGCATTGGCGACAGATTCGAAGAGCCTGTGAAGTTAGCGACAAGGGGAACTCTGTGGATGGTAAATAACTTCCACAACTTGAACAGAAGTAAATGTTTTTGCGCAATTGCATTGGATCCTGTGGAACCTATAAATGAGATGAAAAGTTCATTTTACAGAGTTAAAAAAATCTTCAACTGCTCCCACTGTACACAAGTCAAAATTCATTGCTATTCTTTACACAGCAACATCAAGGAAGTTGATCAAATTTACCCTCCAACAAAAATGAAAAACTACTACAAGTCTCCAATATCAAATTGAAGTTACGTTAGGATTTTTACATTGCATTTATGTACACGCCAGTGCAAAAGTGTTGTAAAACTCTTTGCACAATAATCAAACTGTCACAGTGTTGATTCTAGTTAATATATTCCAGTATGCTTAATCACAATATAATAACTAACACACTGTTAGAGCCAGTAAATTAGAAATCAAGGTGGTGCAGCAATGTTCCTAGAAGTGCATCACAGTCCAATACTTAGATGTTCTCACGGCACTGTCCCAAATTTCAGTTGATCAGGATTGATAATTCATTCGGGCTGTGCCCAGTGCTTGCAGTGATACATCCATCAACAGTGGACTCTCGGAGTGGCACCTTACTCCTCCAAGAGGGGGAGCAGTGTGTTAATATAAATTAAAGTCAGCATTTGTAGGTTCACATCCAATCAGAATTTCACTAGAGAACCCACTTTCATCCCAGAATGTTATCTGAGTCTGCTTTCAGCAGCTATGTCATGTTAGGTGATCAGATTTGCAGGATAACTCAGGAATGCACCAAAACTGCTGTCAGGTCTAACCGAAACCAACAGAAGTAGCACCTTCTGTTTTGCACCTTGAGGTAGAATTTGTTGTGCAGGGCATAAAGGACAAGATTTTTGTGTGTCTGAATCTCGTGGCATTTCTGACCCCATCAATTGCCCCAGCTCGAACTCCACCATTTGTGAGACAAAAACAGAGGTCTAATTAATAATCTGGGTCAGTGCAACTAATCCAAGTGCTGCAAATGATATTGATAGATCATTATATTTTATGATCTATTTGCACTGTTGATGTGGACAATATCAATTCTGTTATATTGTTAATATGTTAATAGGTTTTGACTAGATGGATGCCCTGCTACAAATTAATTCTAGGGAACAACTCAATCTCACATGAAAACTATTAGATCTGCAGAAATTGGTATGGACCAAATTCAAATGGAATTAGCACCTTGAGTTACTTCCATCCATTCGTACCAGGTATTAAAGGCAAGCTGCATCAATATTTTAAATATTAACTAAAAATATCAATTTTTAAAAATATTTTAGGGAGATTGTATTTTTAGCTTATTCTTTCTTATATCAGTAGATAAGGAGCTGATTTATTGTTTCCAAGGTGAAATGATGAAGCTCAATGTGGAGAAGTGCGAGGTGATATATTTTGGTCGGATGAATATAGACAGTCAATAGAAAATAAGGGGGACAATTCTTAAGAGGGTACAGGAGCAGATGTACATGTGCATAAATCAAAAAAGGTGGCAGGATGGGTGGAGAGAACAGGTAATAAAGCATACAGTATACTAGGTTTTATTAATAGGGGCATAAAATACAAGTTACAAGGAAGTTATGCTGAATTTATACAACACTAGTTAGGCCTCAGCTGGAATATTGTGTACAATTCTGGGTGCCACACTATAGAAAGGATGTGAACGCATTGGAGAGAGTGCAGAAGAGGTTTACAAGAATGGTCCCAGGGATGAGAAACTTCAGTTGTGAGGATAGATTGGAGAAGTTGGGATTGTTTTCCTTGGAGAAAAGGCGGCTACGAGGAGATTTGACAGAAATACTCAAAATCATGAGGGGCTAGACAGATTGAATAGGGAGAAACTATTCCCACTTGGAAAAGGATCGAGAATGAGAAGGTACAGATTTAACGTGATTTGCAAAAGAAGCAAATGTGATGTGAGAAAAAACACTTTAACACAACGAGTGGTTCAGGACTGCAATGCACTGCCTGCGTGGTGGAGACAGGTTCAATCAGGGCATCCAAGAGTGTATTAGATGATTATTTGGATAGAAACAATGTGCAAGGGTACAGGGAAAAACCAGGAGAAAGACACTGAGTCATGATGCTCATTCGGAGACTCAGTGTAGACACGATGGACTGAATGGCCTCCTTCTGCTCTGTAACAATTCTGTGACCAGCTGCTACCGTGATTACAAGATATCAGAAGAACAGGAAAACCCCGAAAGAAAAGGAGATCTGTCATTCAAGCTATTTATGCACTATGATATCCTATTAAACGTTTTCAGTCAGATCCTAACACTTTACCATTTTTGACAACAATCTGCCATATGTTTCATTTGGAATAATGCAAAACAGATAATTTGTTTGACACCTTAATGTACGTACACAGGACAAAAAAATTCTGAATGAAGAAAGAAATTAAATTCAATTTGTCTTCTTTCAAGTAATCAGTTTTTTATACCTTTGTCACTATGGTTAATTTCTTAATCCTGTGCTCCTTCTTGGTGTTTCCCAAGTAGCAAGCCTTTTGGAATCAAGGTACCCATGTCCCCAGTTTTTTTTGATTACTGCTTGTGCCTGTGCACTAGTTTGCTTTTTATTGATTTTTGAACACACAAATGTCTTTGCCCCTCCACAGTTCCTAGTCTCTCAGCAACAAGAAAGTATGATTTGTGTATCTTGGATTCAAACTGAAGGCCTCACACAAAATTTCATCTTCCAACATTTTGATCATTCCCATACTGAGCTTATGAAACTTGCTGCTCCCATCTGCACAACTTACTGTGCTTCATAACTAACTGGCATGAAACGTGAATATAGAATTCAATTCTTCCACCCAGGTTATTGATTTTTTAATGGTGCAATTCTGAAGCCTGAGTATGATCCCTGGCAAGCACTACTGGTTACATTCTGTCAATCAGAGAATGTTCCCTTTATCTCTACCCTTTGTAACCTACCTCCCAACCAATTACCAACTCATGTCACAAGGTAACATTCAATTCCATGTGCTTTTATTTTTGTGAATAACTTGTTGGGTGGAATGTTGCAAAAGGTTTTCTGGAAGAAAACTTCAATAGTTGCTCTCTTATCCATTATGTTAGTTATCTCCACACAAAAAAATAGCTGGATTAGTGAGACATGATCTGTCGTTCATAAATTCACGCTGACTCTCTCCAAAAGCTCGCTATGCATGTATATTGAAACCTGATACAGAATCAGCAGGTGCACGCAACTCTGCAAAAACCCAGTGTATAAGATTCTTGCTTCTCGCCGGACAGTGGAAAGTGCAGCAAATGGAATCATTTTTGTAACGATACGAGACACCAAGTGCAGAAAAGTTCACATCTGAATTGACCCCTGCTGATTAAAAACAAATTGGACTTTTTATACCTGAAGGAATCTAGCAACTTCTGGGTTAAATGTTGGTGTTTTGATATACTGAAGAAAAAGTGTTGATATTCTCTGTCTGAGTCCTTCAAGGTAAGATTCCTTTACTTGTCTCATGAGAAGATCTGCCTCTCTGTCAATCAATTCCACAATCTCTTGTGTTAGCTTACAGTCATGTTCCTGTACAGAAAAATAATAATTTGTTTTTAAGGCTTGACTGATTTGTTTTTAAGGCTTGACTGTAAAAATCAAATTATGTAAGCATAAACAAGGTAAAGATTTCAAAGATTCAAACAGAAATATTTTACAAATTAATTCAGACTGTGCCATGAGAATGCAATATAATTAACATAATACCTTTACTCAAGCAGGAAGACAAGAATAAACCAAACAGAAAGCACTTGCATTCAATTATATCTTCACGAAAGCCAATGTAATATTTTTAAATGTAATCACTCTTGTAATGGTGGCCAATTTATGCACTGCCAGATCCCAATAAATTGAGTGAACTTTTAGATGTGCATGGGTAAATCAAAGACAATCAGTACAATTTGTTAAAGAAAGTAGTGCTTGATAAATTTTGATAAGACTTATTTTTGAAGAGGTGACTAACTGGATAAAGGGGATGTATTGAACATGGCGTTCAACAAACATTCGTTTGTTAGTGAAAATGAAAATGCATAGTCTTTGAAGAAATGCAGCAGCATGGGTGAAAAATTCCTGGGTGGTTAGAAGGCAAATATCAAGGGCAAATGAGTGTTGCCTTATATGATTTGTAGTTTTGGGAACAGAGTAAATCTCTCAACTTGCTGAAGACACAGAAGTTGAGGTCTTGGCAAACAGTGAAGAGGATTATTTGTAAAATGCGTACTGGAAGGTTCTTTGGAACAGTATGTAGATAGCCCGACTAGAGAGGGGGCTATACTGGACATAGTTCTGGGAAATGAGCCCGGTCAGGTCGTCAAAGTTTCGGTAGGGGAACATGTGGCAAATAGTGACCACAACTCTGTTAACTTTAGGATAGTAATGGACAAGGATGAGTGCTGTCCTACGGGCAGGGTGCTAAATTGGGGGAAGGCTGACTATAGCCAGATTAGGCAGGAATTGGTGGATGTTGATTGGGAGAGGATGTTCGAGGGTAAGTCCGCGTCTGGCATGTGGGAGTCTTTTAAGGAACTATTGATAAGGCTGAAGGATAGGCATGTGCCTGTAAAAAGGAAAGATAGGAAAGGTAGGATTCGAGAGCCGTGGATAACCAGGGAAATTGAGGATCTGATTAAAATGAAAAGGGAGGCGTACGTTAAGTCCAGGCAACTGAAAACAGATGGAGCTCTGGAGGAATACAGAGAGAGTAGGAAAGATCTCAAACGGGGAGTTAGAAGGGCAAAAAGAGGTCACGAGATGTTCTTGGCAGGCAGGATTAAGGAGAATCCTAAGGCATTCTATTCATACGTTAGGAACAAAAGAGTTGTCAGGGAGAAAATCGGACCTCTCAGGGACAAAGGAGGGGAATTATGCTTAGAACCCAAGGGAATAGGGGAGATCCTAAATGAATACTTTGCATCGGTATTCACGAAGGAGAGGGGCGTGTTAACCGGGAGTGTCTCGGAGGGAGGTGTTGACCCGTTAGAGAAAATCTCCATTACAAGAGAGGAAGTGTTAGGTTTTTTAGGGAACATTAAAACTGACAAAGCCCCAGGGCCTGATGGCATCTATCCTCGACTGCTCAGGGAGACGAGAGGTGAAATTGCTGGGCCTCTGACGGAAATCTTTGTCGCTTCTTTGGACACGGGTGAGGTCCCTGAGGATTGGAGGATAGCGAATGTGGTCCCATTGTTTAAGAAGGGTAGCAGGGATAACCCAGGAAATTATAGGCCGGTGAGCTTGACGTCCGTGGTAGGGAAGTTGTTGGAGAGGATTCTTAGAGACAGGATGTATGTGCATTTAGAACGGAACAATCTCATTAGTGACAGACAGCATGGTTTTGTAAGAGGGAGGTCGTGCCTTACAAATTTGGTGGAGTTTTTTGAGGAAGTGACAAAAACGGTTGATGAAGGAAGGGCCGTGGATGTCGTCTATATGGATTTCAGTAAGGCATTTGACAAAATCCCACATGGCAGGTTGGTTAAGAAGGTTAAGGCTCATGGGATACAAGGAGAAGTGGCTAGATGGGTGGAGAACTGGCTTGGCCATAGGAGACAGAGGGTAGTGATCGAAGGGTCTTTTTCCGGCTAGAGGTCTGTGACCAGTGGTGTTCCGCAGGGCTCTGTACTGGGACCTCTGCTATTTGTGATATATATAAATTATTTGGAAGAAGGTGTAACTGGTGTAATCAGCAAGTTTGCGGATGACACGAAGATGGCTGGAATTGCGGATAACCAAGAGCATTGTCGGGCAATACAGCAGGATATAGATAGGCTGGAAAATTGGGCGGAGAGATGGCAGATGGAATTTAATCCGGATAAATGCGAAGTGATGCATTTTGGAAGAAATAATGTAGGGAGGAGTTATACAATAAATGGCAGAGTCATCAGGAGTATAGAAACACAGAGGGACCTAGGTGTGCAAGTCCACAAATCCTTGAAGGTGGCAACACAGGTGGAGAAGGTGGTGAAGAAGGCATATGGTATGCTTGCCTTTATAGGACGGGGTATAGAGTATAAAAGCTGGAGTCTGATGATGCAGCTGTATAGAATGCTGGTTAGGCCACATTTGGAGTACTGCGTCCAGTTCTGGTCGCCGCACTACCAGAAGGACGTGGAGGCATTGGAGAGAGTGCAGAGAAGGTTTACCAGGATGTTGCCTGGTATGGAGGGTCTTAGCTATGAGGAGAGATTGGGTAGACTGGGGTTGTTCTCCTTGGAAAGACGGAGAATGAGGGGAGATCTAATAGAGGTATACAAGATTATGAAGGGTATAGATAGGGTGAACAGTGGGAAGCTTTTTCCCAGGTCGGAGGTGACGATCACGAGGGGTCACGGGCTCAAGCTGAGAGGGGTGAAGTATAACTCAGACATCAGAGGGACGTTTTTTACACAGAGGGTGGTGGGGGCCTGGAATGCGCTGCCAAGTAGAGTGGTGGAGGCAGGCACGCTGACATCGTTTAAGACTTACCTGGATAGTCACATGAGCAGCCTGGGAATGGAGGGATACAAACGATTGGTCTAGTTGGACCAAGGAGCGGCACAGGCTTGGAGGGCCGAAGGACCTGTTTCCTGTGCTGTACTGTTCTTTGTTCTTTGTTCTTTGATTGTGAAGGATTTCAGGAGAGCAGGTAGTTTAGTTGTGGTGATTGTCCCTTTAGGACAACACAGCAGAGTAAGGGTCACATGGCCTGTGTTGCCCTTAAAAGGGACAATCACCACATTAGTGGAATGGGCAAGTGGGAAAATCCAATTCTGGTAGTAAGAATAGAAAAGTGGATAAGGTGTGAAACATGTAAATGCTGATGTTCAGAGGGCTTGGTACAATGTTCCTCTAAGCAATGCACCAATGCAGTCGCACAACAGTCTGTTGAGTGCAACACACTTCAGTATTACAGCCACACACATTCCTGCCAGTCATGGCCCTGCAGCCATTAAATGCCTTGAGGAGCATTAATAGCCTGGAGACAGGACTTCTGCCCTTCACTCAGCAGGAAGTTGTGCATCAGAAAGCTGCTGACCAATGTGACTGGTCAACAGATCAGTCGCCCCAGCAGCAATGACCAGAGACTAGGACTACAATCAGTTCCCAGATTCTAAATCCCAGGACCTGACAAGTGCAGGGCTGTCTCACAACGGGTAAAGGAAGTAAGGCCTGGAGATGATGGTGGAAAATGACAGAGAGGCAGAGGGGAAAGATCCTAGGAGGGGTATTATGACCATAACAGCTAATTGCTGAGCAAACCAAATTGCAGAGGGAAAATTGGCTTATAGGCCATATCCTTTCTTTTGTATTCTGAAAACTAGATGAAAACATACTGATCACAGCAGCAAGAAGTCCAGGAAAACGTTTGGGATATAAAAAATTAAAAGTAAAAGATTTATTAACAAGAGGAAAGGAAAGCTCAAGTAAACAAAGTTACAGTTACACAGCTCAAAGCAGTCTTACCAAACATTCCCCTCAAAAGACTCTCTACTTGGTCAGACCCACAAGTAAACACATTCCAGGCAACACTCCCTTATAGATAGTTGACTGTAAAAATCCAGTAATATTACCCAAGGAAAAACTGCTGTTGCCTTAATAACAGCAAACCAGAGAACCTCTCAACCTCACCTTCAGTTTATCAGCTGAAAAAATGAAGGCCCTCTCTATCTCCGAATGCAAATTTCAAAGTTTTACTTATTTTCCTATAAAACCCCTTCATCATAGTTTCATCACAAATGCATGCATTTAAAATTTTCATTCCTTTCATCCCTCAATGCTCCCAGACAAGTGGTCTCCATTAACCTTTCCCCATATATACACGTGTGCACATGCACACACATTTCTTTACAGAATAACACAATATTTCCCCAAAATATTTTGTAAAAACATCATTCTCACAGGGGGCACATGATTAGAAAAAGGGCCATCCCTAAGGTCCTTGCAGGATGACTTGCCAGGTCTCCCCCTGCCCTGAACTCCTCCAAGTGCACTAGGCATCACCCACACTACTATAAAAATGCCTATAGCTTGGGGGTGGACGGGAGGTCCACATATTGAATTTAATGGGCCCTCTGCCTGCAAACCTGCCACCGGGGGCTGTAAAATTCTGCCCCTCAAATCCTCAGAATTTTTATAGGATGGGCTCTCGAGTCGAATTGCGATCGTTAGACTTGATTTAATTATTTTTGAATGCAATTTTCTCCCAAAGCCTGTTATTATGCACTGTTTGGAGAATTTACAGAGTTGTGTGGCTGTGGCTAATTAATTGCATTGAAACGCAAGACTGAAAGGGCAAATGGCTATCCAACACACTTCTGATTGTACAGCATAGTCGGGTCAATGATGTAGATCTGTATCACAATTACCAACATTATTCAATAACATAAATAGAGAGTTACCCTGAAGAGCCTCTATCTTCCACAGAAAGTATCTAAGGACAAATAAAGACTGATTGAGAGAGGTGTGATGAGAGCTTGCAGGTTGCTGCTAGTGGGGGATGGAGGACTGCAAGGCCATTCACAGTGGGAAGTGAAAAGGCTGGGGTAGGGGTTGCTGTGAGATTTGGTGATCATTTCAGAACATGGAGATCATTAGCTGGCTTTGAGGGCAAAGCGTGGAACAGATGTGAAATTTACCAGAGAATGAGAGTTGATAGCTTCCCCCACTATGATCTTGGCAGCTAGCCCCTTCAGGACCCTGTCACCCACACACATTGATCAACAGCAATCTCTTGGCTCCTTTTCTGCTGTGAGGGACATTATCACACATGTTGCAGATTCCTGCTCTGTACATTAACGTTTTGTCGTGTTCATTTTAAAAAATTTGATTTCATATTAAATAAACATCTTAAGCATTGCGACTTACTAATTACCCCGTGTTTTAATATTTTTCTACTTCTTGCATATACATGGTAACTTTTTAAAAATTTATGAAATATAGATTATTTAAATTCAATTGGAGGCACACATTTGTACAATACCTTGATATCGGTGCACATAACAAAATTTATTCTGCACACGGATGGAAAAGAATTAGAGGGAGCACAGCTGGGTGTACACATGCAAGGAACGCAAAGTTACAGCAAGCAATTAGGAAGATAAATGGCATGTTGCTTTTCATTGGGAGGGAATTGGAGTACAAGAATAATGATGCCTTTCTCCAATTGTACAGGGCTTTGGTAAGATCACACCTAAAATATTGTATGCAGTTTTGGTCTCCATATTTAAGGCAGGATATACTTACATTGTAAGTTATACAGCAAAGATTCACTAGATTAGTTCCTGGGATGAGAGGCCTGTCCTATTACATGAGAGTGAGTAAATTGGGCCTATATTCTCTGGAGTTTAGGAGAACAACAGGTGATCTCATTGAAACATAAAAGATTCTGATGGGGTTGACAGAGTGGACAGTGAGTTTGGGAAGGGAAGGCAGGGGAATCTAGAACACGGGGGCACAGTTTCTGGATAAGGGGCTGATCATTTAGGACTGAGATGTGGAGGAATTTCTTCAGTCAGAGGGTTGTGAATCTTTTGAACTCTCTATCCCAGAGGGTTGTGATTGTTTCATAAGTGAATATATTTAAAGCCGAGACAAATAGATTTTTGGCCTCGCTCATCCCAAAACCATAAAATCCCAACAGAGGTCAACAGACTTTCCCATTGTCTGCCCCTCGCCCGCTCTGATTCCCGTGGCGGGCGGGGTGGTAAAATTCCGGCGCTGGTCTCTCAGGGAATCAAGGAATATGAAGCAGGCTCAATAGTCCGTATACTCCTGCTCCTACTTCTTATGTTCTTCTGTACAAAGCGAATATTTAAGAAATGAGTTTTCAGAGAGTGAATAGGAGAAGATTATTTCTTCTGGTTGGCAGCAGTTCAGTAAAGATGTAGCACAATTGCATTTAATGTTAGATCAGAACAAAGAACATTAAAAGCTGAATACAATTATGTGGGCAGGCTTCTTTGGCTTTCGTATCTTTGAAAAAGAACATGTAAATAATTTTCATGTTTGCACTTATTTCTAAATTGCATAAAATCAATTAGTAGCATAAAAGTAATAAAGCCCGTTGCAGTGCATTTAGCTCTAAACTGAGTCTAAGGTAAAACCACTTTAAACATCTGCACTTATTTCCAGCCTGATGTTCAGTATATATCTCTGAGAAATGACAATAATTTCAATCATCCAGTTCTACAGCCATTCGTTTTTTTTAAAAGTCATTTCAACCTCATCCTATCTGTTCATTCCTGGAAAGAAAAACGCAGGTTTGCCTTTAGTTTTTAATTGAGAAAGAATGCCCAATATCTGTAGTTTAATGTCTGTTAGGCACCAACATAACCAGTTCTGCACTTATTTTGAGCACTTCAGTACCTTGACTGTGTGTTTTAATGTTAAAAGAGCATCCAGTCTCTCATCCTGGGTCAGATATTTCATATTAATACTGTTGTAAATATCGCGTAGCTCTCTGGCCCGGATGGTAAATGGTGTGTCCATCTCAGTGACTCTTCCATCATATGCTTTCCACCTTATGGGGTCTGCGCACTGCAACAGTTAAATATATCAAAAACAATTTTCACAGCTTACACAGAAGTACTTTTATTAAAAAAATCCACATATAAAACATTGAAAACAGCCAATTTGGTGACACCTTGTGGTCAATAAGATGCATACCATCACATCATTTTAATGATTTCAATGAGAGTAGTGCAATTAGTTTATTGGTAGAGAAATAAATACGTGATATAATTTCTTTCATGTAAATTCCGAATTAAACAATAGCAATGTTTTGAGGCTGAAAGGTGAAAATGCTGAAGGTTATTTCAATAATCAACAATAAATTTGCAAAAACTTCACCTGAAACAAACAAACTAAAGTAACAAAAGTTTGATAAGGAAGGAAGATTGAAAGTAACAAAAGACCAGGTCCTTATTAAGATAGTAGGTAATGAAAAATTCAGCATTATTTCCACATTGTAGTTGCTGTAAAGGTGAAGATCTCAGCTTTCTCAACACTTTCCCACATCTGTTAAAAGTTTATTTATTAGTGTCACAAGTAGGCTTACATTAACACTGCAATGAAGTTACTGTGAAAATCCTCTAGTCGCCACACTCCGGCGCCTGTTCGGGTACACTGAGGGAGAATTTAGAATGGCCAATGCACCTAACCAGCACGTCTTTCAGACTGTGGGAGAAAACCGGAGCACCTGGAGAAAACCCACGCAGACACAGGGAGAATGTGCAAACTCCGCACAGGCAGTGACCCAAGCCAGGATTCGAACCCGAGTCCCTGGCACTGTGAGGCAGCGGTATTAACCACTGTGCCATCATGCCGCAAGGCTGGAAAGGTGATTGGCTGACATCGTAAAAAATTAATAAATTTTTTGCAAGATTAATGCAAGGGTAGATGTCAGCACCACTTCAGCCTGATTAAACTGGAACATCATTACTTTTCAAAATTTTTGGAATGTGAATCTGACTATTTTTCACAAGTATTATGGATAAAATAAATTTCATTACAAGAATTGAACCATATTTCTAACCTGAGGTAGTATGAACTGTGCCACTTAACCAGTTCACTCAATTTGCATACTTGGGGATTTTTACTTTAAATATTGCGTTCATAACCACACAGTGCTCTTGTGGAATTTGGACTTCAATGGCAGGATTTTGTGTTTTAGGTTGGAACTGCCGCCAAGGTTAAATGGAGGCCATGACCCTGCGCTGGCCAATTCTAGAAAAGTCACTGATTAGTGGCCAGAAGACATGGTTGCTTTCAAATTAGGAGAGGCAGGTCATTCCTCAAAACAGAGGTCCAATCATAGGCCTGCAGTTCAAGGGAGAGAGAAAAGGTGCCTTGAGGCACCCTCACTCCAATTTCAATTTAAAAAATGACCTCAGCAGCTGGGCCACCATTGTGGAGGGGAAATCCTCCAAAATAGCGGAGAGGCCTTCATAGCCTACCTGGACCGCTGTCCCCAGTCTGCCACCAGCAGGCCATCTCTGGGCAGCTGGCCTGGTCCCTGAACCACAGGGAACCAGTTGGCTTCTGAGAATAGAACTCAATTGGCTTTAAACTCCCCTTAATTGGGTGTACTTGCCACTTACCATTTGTGACCCCCATCCTGCATCTAGGAAAATGACCTGTAGATAGGATGGTGACATGAAACTGATGCATTGGCTAGCGATGTGAGTTTTCCTGCCCAGCTCCGTACTCACCCCATACGAGGGCAAAAATTCAGTGCAATGTGTAATAACTGGTTGCTGCTAGTGCAGGATGTTTTGGAGGAACTGAACTGGGAAGCCAATTCGCAAAGTGTAATTTTCCCATAAATTAATATGTTTGAACTACTTTAGTACACGACCATAGGTCCTGCAAACAAGAACAAGAGTTCTAGATAAAATAAAACAGTGTAATCATCTTTTCCTCTTGCTATTTGCTATTATATTGTTCCATCAAGGGGTACCAAAGGTAGAGTTCAGTAAATATCTAATTTCCATACACCTACTCCTGACCAATAATTCACTGCTTTAATTGATCAAAGAAATACAAATAAAATGTGGTTATGCATTAAATTATTTAACATATTAAAATAACATTGACCTTATTCAAAAGATTCTGAATTAGCTTTGGTCCAGTTTCCTTAGCAGCATCAAATTTGTGCCGAGAAATTGATGCAATGAGCTGTGCTTCTTGTTCCAGGAGTGTGTACAGAGCTGCTTTTCTCTCCGGTCCAGTAAGGGTACGGTTTATGTTACTCAGCTCCTCTTGTTTCCAAACTAAATACACATAGACAGAGCACATAAAGACAATCTCATTTTTCAGTCTCACTGCAAGCATGAGCACCAGCAACAAATAATCAAATAAAATAATCAGAACAAGTATGTAAAATAACAAAAACAGAGCTAGAATTTTGAACTGAAAATGAATGCCGCCTCTGAATTGAGACAAAGGGCAAGATTTTCCTGGAAATTAGCAGCAGGCCGGCACTGTGCAGGAAAAGCAGCATTGAAGCCGCCAACAGCAACTGCGACTTTCTCTGCTGTATATTGCAGGACTGGGAAAAAAACATCAAGCGGCAGGCGCCACAGTGTATTGCTGAGGGAGCGGCCTCTGATTTGCCTGTCCTACCAGCAGCTCAGTAACACAAAGATCGGGGGCCCCTATTTTAAAGGCCACCGAAGTGCAAAGAAGTTCACCCCGGCACCACCCTCTGACACTGACAGGGGCAGAGCCCAGGAAGTGCCAGGGCATGACCCTCTCCCGCAATGATGCACTCACTTGAACTTCCCTGTGAAGTCTGCGTGCCAGGTGCACGCATTGGGAAACCAGTCTGCATTTCACGCCAACATGCATGGAGTTTCTGTCTGGGAGGGGATGATTCAGGCATAGCTGCCTATTAATGACCGTAAATAATGTTCCCAATGTTCCCTGACGTGGGGAGGGGACAATATTTTCCACTCTCCATCGCCCAACCTACCCGACGTGATCATGGATGGAAAATCCCAGCCAAATGTTTTGAATTTAAGCATACATAACATTTATAACAAAAAAAGATGATGCATATACTACAGGTGGCATGATCAATGCCTACCTTGAAGCCACAACATACCTTCCAATGCATGAAAAAGGAGATCAAAATCTTCTTTTGTCTTCGGATTCATCCTTCTTTCATACTGCCTCTTTATGTAATTTTGCTTTTCCAATTTAATTTTCAATTCTTGTTCCTGTTCCCATTGCACCCTCCTATTCTTTTGCATTCTCAGTTGCTGAACATAATTCTTCGCAGCCCAGCGTCTAAAGTAGGTCTGCAGCACAATTGTCTAAATAAAGAGAAACAAATATAGCTAAGCATCAGATTGTATATCAGCAAATTGTAGGTTTCCATTAATGCTGGCATCTCCTAGAATAAGGATTTTGTAAAGGTTTATTTCGATACTGCTATCATAACAACTCATCAGTTGTCACAATTCCGTACAAAATCATAGAAAGTTAAGCTACTGAGAAAATTATTAAATTGTTTAATAATTTTCTCAGTAGCTTAACTTTCTATGATTTTGGAGCAGAAGAGCAACGTTTTGAGAGAACAATTAATACTCGAACACAATTAATAGTACAAATAACACATTAACTTCTCCCCTTCAAATCAAAACTCAAATATAATTTCACTCTAGAATTTCTCTCTGGTGCCACATTAAAATATAATCCCCCTAATTCATTGAAACAAATCTTCTGAATCAATTTGAATGTAATATATTAAAATGACATAGAGGTACTGAATAAAGTTCAAAAGGGTTGGTATCAGAACTGGGAGATCATAGCTATTGGGATAGATTAAAAAGGTTGAAGTTTGTTTCTTTCGGAAAGACTTGGTGATGCCAGAAGAGGCCTTTAAAATTATGAATGGGTTTGGACAGGGTCGATCTGGAGAGAATGTTTCCAACAGTGGCAGCATGAATATAAGAATGTTAGTAATAAATCCAATAGGGAATAAAGAGATATTTCTTAACTCAGAGTGGTCAGAGTTTGCACTTTCTACCTGGTTGAAATAAACAACTTAACTGCTTTCTGAAGGAAACTGGACAATGTAAGAGAAATGGGAGTAGAAAGAAATTCTGACTAGTGAGAGGCGTATTAAATAGGAGTGGATTCAGAAAGGGTATATTAAGTTTGCATTAAGCCTTGGTTAAACAAATGTTGAACAGTTCTGGGCTCCATATTATAAAAAGAACATTGAGGCACAGGAGAAGGTGTAAAAAAGATTTACTAGAATTATATCAAAACAGAGAGCTTATAGCTATCAATAAAGGTCAAATAGGCTGGGACACTTTTTTTAGAATAGGTAAGACTGAGGGTGACCTGATGGAGGTGTTTAAGCTTAATAAAAGGTTTGATAGCATAGATACAGAGAAAATGCTTCCATTTGGAGGCATTTGGGTGGGATTTTCTGGCTGTGCTCGCTCTAAAACCGGAAAATCCTGCCTGAGGTCAACAGACCTTTGCATGATCCGCCCCGCTACGATTCCTGTGACGGAAGGGTTGGGAAAATTCCCCCCATTTGTGTTCTTCTGTAAGGCCAGAGCTAAGTGCCATAAATTTTAGATAGTAACACAAATAAATCCAATCGGGAATGCAGGAGAAACCTCTTTACCCAGGCAGTGGTTAGAATCTGGAACCTGCTATCATAGGCAGTAGACTAGCATTGGTGCATTTAAAAGGAGGCTACGTAAACAATTAAGGGAGAAAGGAATAGAAAGGCATGTTGATGGAGTTAGATGACGGAGCTGGAAGGAGGCTCATGTGGAGTATAAACATCAGTGTAAATTTGTTGGATTAAATAGCCTCTTTCTGTGCAGCTTACTTATGTAATTCTATGTAATATTTAGCAAAGGAACATGAGTAGGTAATTTGACAATTTTAGATTGGGATCTTCTGGTTTTGAACACTCAGAACAGAAAGTTAGTAGCATGCATGCACCACATAATCCAGAACACACATTGTATAAACTCAAAAGCATATCCTGCCCCTTTGTCTGCTTTTCACAATGTAAATACATTCAGAACTTGGGATTTAACTCCTAGAATTCGCTCTCTCATTCTAATCTGAACCTTTTGCCACCTATTAATTTTCTGTAAAAATGATCTCTGAACCATACATGCTCCATTGCAAATATGTCTTTACCGGTGATTTATCCATATTTAGAATAACTTGTTTTGCTTTATGGAAGGAAATTTCCCAAGAATGTGCTGGTATCAAGGAACCAGCAGCACCTATGGATAAACATCCTCTAGTTCCATTAGCCTTTGTTTCCTTGATGAGTTTCACATATGGAACTTTACAAGAAGTCTTTTGAACTCCAATTGGTTATTATTCACTGGATTATGAAATATTGCCCCTTAAGTCCTTCAGATCAACATGGCAGCACACCATATAATGTTGCGAAGTATCTCTTCCACAAATGCTGCAAAGGTAACTGGACTTAATCTTTGCATTCATGGCTGCAATGTTTCTGGGGTTTTTTAAAACCATTTTTTCTAAAGAATGAAGTTGGAATAAGATTTACTTTTAGTAATGGCTTTTAAAAAGCTATACAGGCATTATCACGTGTTTAAATAAAAAAGAGGTACGCAGATAAAGGATGGTTAACCTGCTGTTTGAAAGTTGCTTTTCCCAATAGCTGCTTTTCCCAATAGCTGATCAATAAATGATCCAATAGTTTTCTTGGCTATTTGAAAATCTACCTTTCAGTGTTGTGTTGGAGATCTCTTAACCTGTGAAAGTGACAAGCTTTTAATACAGATCGAGGGGCGTTTATGATAAGAACTCAAGCACCTGAGAAGGCGGTCAGGCATTTGGAAACAGGCTGCTGCACTGAGACTCAGGCAGCAAAACACAAAGAGCTGCACAGATAATTGCAGTGGGCACTGATCTCTCCATCCCTGTGCTCTTAGTTTTTGCTTGATATTTCGCTACATAGACTATTGTTGGCACACTGTGACACAGCACGTTAGAGTATTAACACCCAGAAAACATGTTAAATATAATTTGTGTAACTATTATCCATGAGGGTTACTTGGTGCAACGAAAACAACAAATTGATATTTTCTTGTCATCTGTGGGACTAGATAAACTAGGAAGTTAGGTATCTGATCTTGAAATTTAGAAGTCGCTTACAATGTAGCCAGTAAACGTAATTAAAACTCACCGCTTTCAACCTACAGGCATGGTATTCTGCAGCAGTGAAATACTTTCCTGGAGTAATCAATTTATCTGTGACATTGGACACATAACAACCAATTTTGGTCATCTGTGTGGAGGTGTGATTTGTTGTTTGTTGACATTGTTTCTTGTTAGAAATTGTCTAAATAGAAAAGGTAACATTTATTGTGAAATTTGCAAAAAGGTGAAAATAAACATTTATTACAAGAAGTGAAATTTATGGAGAACAAAATCATGAATCCACTTTTTCTTTTCTCATTAACAGATTACATCTTTGCATATTTCGGCCATTATTAATTATGTTCGTTTATTCTGGAAACAATAGAGCCAATTTCCCAAGACTGTCAAGCAGCCAGCATATTAATAGTCAAAAGCACACCAAAGAAGAACAAGAGCAACAATTTATATTTATATGACATCTTTAATGTACTAAAACATCCCAAAGAACTTCCCAGGACCATTACAAAGCAAAATATGACCAGAGTCACATAAGGTAATATTAGAGCAGACTAGTTAAAGAGATAGATGTTAAGGAATGTCCTAACGGAGGAAATAGAGGTAGAAAGCTTTATGGAGGGAATCCCAGAACTTAAGAAAAATTACTTTTGCTACAGACCAATAAAAGTATCAATAAATGGACCATTTAAAGTCAAGTCATTGCTTGTCTGGTGTGACGCTACTGTGCCTTTAAGAAAGATATTTTAATCATGTCCTCTGCAGTTATAAATAGCCTTGTTTTTTTCTTTTCATTGTGGTACTGAGCTGACCTTGGAGTTTCTGACCTGGATTATAACATTAGGAATCAACATAGATCAATGAGTACAGGGGAGATGGGTGACGAGAAGTGGTTCAGATTGGGGCATGGGCAGCAATGTTTGAATTACCTTAAGTTTCCCAAAAGTAGATATAGGAGGCTGGCCGGGGGTGCATTAAAGTAACACAGTCTAGAAATATAGTCTAGAGGCAAGGACAAAGTCGATGATATTACAAAAGGAGAATAAGGTGGTAGGAAGCTCATCGTGTCAAATTAAAATGACAAAGCCTCCTGTCACCTTATCTATTCCAGTAGGGCAAAAAGCTCTCAACATTTTATTTGCTGGACTTGCACTGGAATACAGCATTTTATCTAGGGAATGGAAAATTTTAAAACAAATGCCCTCACTACTTTATGTGAATTTCTTGCCACTATTTTAAAAAAGTGTTGAAATTAGCATTGAAACTGCATGCCCATTCCCAAAGAGATTCCTGATAGGAAAATACTTTTGTAAAGGATGTGGAATTTTTCCTAAAAGTAGGAAACTTTTTACAAAACAAATTGATAAATAAAAGCTTTTCCATTTTTTTAAAAAAATCAAACATTTTACACAAGTGCTCCATTCTACCTGTGTCTCCCTGCAGAACATCTCTACACGACAGTTTGTTCTCCTTTTGCGTGGAGTCTGTGTTCCAGCGTGATGGAATTCTGTTCCTGTAAGTTTGTGTTTGAAGCCACCTAGAAAAGGCTTGTGATAGGGAGGTCTTTCAATTTCTACCACCACACAGTAACACATCCCGTCATCTACAAGAAATCCATGTTACATTTTTCTTGAAAAGAAGAATTTCCGAATATCCATTTGTTTGCAAATAATCCTTTTTAACCAGTGTGTTTTTCTCCAATAATTTGGTTTAATGACGTTTGAAAAATAGACATAGTGACTGTATAGTCACTAGGCACCTTAGTTTCTTGTTTTAACTGTAATAAATACCTCACTACAAATGAAGAACATAAACATACACAAGATTAATTAAGTTCAACACTTGTGCTGTTCATGAAGTCTGAGGGATTGGATCCAGGAGCTGTTGCTCCCATCAGTTATGAGCTTCATTTCAGAAACAAATACAAAATGGATAAAGGGCAATTCTTTCCTTGGAAGGGGGGAGGGTGGAGTTAGCCCATCCAAATACGGTTTCTGTCACCTGATATATTATCCCCCACTTGCATAATAACACACCTAGTTACGTAAGTGGCCCCACGTGCTCATGTTTCATAACCACAGTTAGAATCATAGCATCATAGAATCCCTACAGTGCAGAAGGAGGCCATTCGGCCCATCGAGTCTGCACCGACCACAATCCCACCCAGGCCCTATTCCCATAACCCCACATATTTACCATGCTAATCCCCCTGACACTAGTGTCAGTTTAGCATGGCTAGTCAACCTAACCTGAACATCTTTTGAGTGGGAGAGGAAACCAAAGCACCCCGAGGAAACCCATGCAGACACGGGGAGAATGTGCAAACTCCACACGGATAGTGACCCAAGGCCAGAATTGAACACGGTCCCTGGCGCTGTGAGGCAGCAGTGCTAACCACTGTGCCACCGTGCCACCCTATAAAAGTTCTATAAAATAAATTAAAATATTTGGTATTCAATGAATTATATTAACCAAGTACTAGCATTGCAATTTTCGATCTTCTCCCAAGTTTTTTGTTGGTGCGGCTTGTAGAGTAAAAACTTAACACCTTATGCTGATATAACTATGATGCAATGTTACATGATTAATAACAGAGATATGGAGGGAATGGATAGAATGGATTTTCGGAGTCTTTTTCCCAGGGTAGAAATAGCAATTACTAGGGGACATAGGTTTAAGGTAAAAGGGGTTAAGTTTAAAGGAAATGTGAGGGGCAAATTTTATTTTTACAGAGGGTGGTAAGTGACTGGAATGCACTGCCAGAGGAGGTGGTAGAAGCAGATATAATAACAATATTTAAGAGACAGCTTGACATACACATAAATAGGCAGGGAATAGAGGGATACGGGTGGCATAGAGGCAAAAGGTCTTTAGTTTAGAAAGGTGTCATGTGTCGGCACTGGCCTGGTGGGCTGAAGGGCCTGTTCCAATGCTGTACTGTTTTTGTACATCAGTGGTTCTCTCTCCAGTACCCATACAGACAAAGTGGTGTTCTGGAATGGTCAGAGTCCTAAAGCCTAGTGAGTCAATTCAAATCTGTGTTTGAATTGATTCAATTAAACAAATCTGTGGAACATGAGATCCATTCGATGGCAAGAGTGCATGAGTGCCTTGCCAAATTAGCTAAAAGTATCCTATTTATCAAATTAGATATCAACAGCAGCTTTTGGCAGTTGTCTCTAGACAAAGAATGCAGACTATTGACCACTTCTTTCATGCCATTTGGTCATTATTGCTTTCATAGATCATCAGTCAGAATTTCTCTGCACCAGAAATATTCCACAGCACAATATTTCAGACCCTAGAAGGCACAGAGGGAGTAATATGCATTTGGACAGCATACTTGTACATGGTTCCTCAAGTGGAGAACATGACCGAAGAGTGAAAGCTGTCCTCATAGTTTTACAGGATGCAGGTTTGACATTGAATGAGAAATGTGAATTTGCAAAGCCTATGATTAAATTCTAGGGCACACTGTACTTGTTTCAGGAATAAGAGTTTACCCATAGAAAAGTAAGGTGATTAGAGAGTTAACACCCTCTGTGAAGTCTTGGACTTTGTGGGGAGTTGTAAGAGATGTATACAATTGGCATAAGAACTTGTGGGAGATATAGAGTCAAGGGTTAACATCAGAAGCACCTGATACTGATGTAACCATGGTGCAATGTCACATGATTAAGTAACAGCCTGGAGGGAAGGAGAAGTCCGACCTCATGCAGAGTTACTGAGATGCACATGGAGTTGAAAAATAATGGTAATTTAAACAAACTTCAGTCTTAATTAGTCTTCTTAGGGAAACAGACAAGCCCGAAAGAACACCATCTAGATCCTGAACAGAAGATGAAGCGCAGCTTGAGCAGGTAAGCGAAACCTATATTTTGATTTTCCCTCACCATTCTTCCCTTCAAAAACCAAATGACAATTCAGCTGAGAATGAAAGTTTGAGTGAGAAATTGCAGTACATCTCCTACTATTCCTCAGTACAGCATGTTTGTACACGAAAACAGCATATGATTGGTTGTTCAAAGACCTTAAGATATCTTTGTGAGACAAAGTGTGCTAACAACCATGGTTCTGAGGCTTCTGGTTCCAAAATCTACTTTTACTTATACCTGGTCAGATACTTCTGAGCCAGTAACATGGAACAAGCTGTCCACACAGCTTGAATGGAAATGGAGCCAGCAGGTCATCATTATAATTTTCAACTCTTTAACAAGAATACTTGCATGAAAATGTGATTGCCCTTTGTAATTAAAATATGGCCTAGTCACAGAATTATTCTCTGTATGCATCAAGAATCAAATAAACACAAAACTGATCATATGCCTGCAGTGTCCAGGGTTAAAAAGATACAAAAGGTCAAGAATGAAACAAAAGGTAAATTTTCTCATGAATTCCTCAAGGATCCTAATTCTTCCATTAAAACATTAATTGCTGTTCAGTTTTGCATTCTTGTACAAATCTAAATCGATTTATCAGGTCTCTAATATCCCTTTTGCATTACCTGTATGAACTCTGACAGTTATCACATCAGAGGTGGCAGATTCCCGCTGTGGTCTAATTAGTTTGATTGGGAATTTTTCAGGTTCAGTAGATGCCAGTTCAATCTGAATAGAGCCATGCGGTCTGACTCCTAAATCTACAAGCGTTTCAGAATCCTTAGCCGTTCTGCCTAAAACATAAGAAAATCAACACTCAAATTTTCATTAGATGCTGAAGCCTTAGGAATATGTATCAATATGAGGTTCAAAACTTCTGGCATTCATTCAAAATGAAAATTGCACAACATTCCTAATATAATTAAGAAATGCAAATCCAAATCTTCATGACATTTTAAAAAGTATACGGTTTAACAACTTGTATTTATATAGCACCTTTAACATAATCAAGCATCCCAAGGTGCTTCACAGCAGTATTTTAAAGCAAAATTTGACACCATGACACATATGGTGATATGAAGGAGAATGGTCAAAAGCTTGGTCAAAGAGGTAAGTTTCAAGGAGCACCTTAAAGGAGGAGAGTGGATGAGAGGTTTAGGGAGGAAATTCTGAGCTTAGGGCTTAGGCTGCTGAAGGCAAAGCCACCAATGATACAGTCATTAAAATTAGGAATAATATTGGCCTGAATTAGAGGAATGTAGGTATCTCAGAGGATTGTGGGCTAGAGAAGTTTGGAATTCTGATATGTCATTATCTCCAAATAATTTAAGATCATAACATTAAGTCTTTCTAAAGCTTCAGGTTACAAGACCTGTTCCTGTTTGTCTGTAACATGAGAAAGAAGAAATATATACTTCAGCCTTCTTCCAGTTATGCCAAGTTTCTTGCACAACAATTTGGCTCTTCAATCAACATATCTCTCAGATTTCTCTGGATACTGGGGGGCGGGATTTTACAGCCTCATTCATTCTGAAACCGTAAAATCACGCTTGAGGTCAACGGGCCTTCTCATTTTCTGCTCCTCGCCTGCTCCGATTCCCGTGGTAGGCGGGGCGGTAAAATTCCGGCCCAGGTATCCAAGAATAAAATTGTAGACTTCAACTCTCTAAGCAGTGAAACAGGCATTGGCCTCCGCAACTTCAAACAATCAATATCCTGAGCAGAGCTCCATCACAAAACCATCGGTAGGGCAGGCGGGCAAATACTGCCCTGCCAGCAACTCCGAACATTCTTGTACATAAGGTTTACAAGATTATGAAAACATCCCACAATAAAGGTAATACTGGGAGGCTGATGGTGCCCATTAGTCAGTATGCCCTCTCCCCACAACAGTGGAGTAACAATCTCTCAAAGGACTCATTGCAAACTGCTTCAGATCAGATTAAAAAGGCCTCGTTGAAACAGGTAAGCTTCATCCATAAATACATTAAAGAAATCGGGCAGATTTTTATGAGATTTTTTCTAAGTGTCCGGCTAGCATGAGAACAAGAGAGTTGTTAATCCATTTTTTGGGCGAGTTTTCACTCCCAATTTTATGCACTTAGTATCTGAACATATTGGCTAGTCTGTTTCTAGCCACTAGAGGCTGTGAACGGGGCCTAATTCATCAGATAGCCAGCATCTCAGATCAGAGTCACGAACAAACTGCGCTTGCACAGAAAAAGCTCAAAAAAGCAGCTCTGCTGAGAGAACACCCCCAGGCCAGATACAGTCTCATCCTCCCACCCCCCCCCCCCCCCTCCCACAGACATTGGAGGCTCTCCCCCAACATTACTGACCCCCTTACCCACTCCCCCCCCACCCTGGACCGCCTTGCACAAGGCCCCATCATCATCCCCCGGCCCAGATGGCTGACAACCCCCTGCCCCACCACCCACCCATCAGTAAACCTGCAAATGCTGACTTGGCTTCATGGTTACAAGGCATGACTGCTTTTAACTCGCTGGAATGCTCTAACGGGCACCTGACTTGCCCAAACTGTCTGCAGCTGATCTGCCCTAACAAGAGACAGCTCCATAAAAACCCCAAGAATGAACAGGCAGTGCAGGAAGAAATGATCTCCAGGAAGACACCTCCCCAGTTTCCAGATGCGGATCTGGCCAGGTTGATGGAGGCAGTGGAGGCAAGGAAGGAAACCCTCTTCCCCCGCCATCCCAGGGGAAGGGATGGAAATGCAACCTGGGAGGTGGTAGCAGCATGTGTTAGTGCCAGGGCACTGGCCAGGAGAACCGGGAAGCAGTGCTGCAATAAACTGAATGTCCTAATCATGGCAGCAAGGGTGAGTGTTTTGCCTCATCTAGCATCTTACCCCTAAATGATCCCCCCCACCCCAGCACCCTGCATGCATTCAGCCCCTGACCCCTCCAAGCACCTCCCCTCTCCCAGCCAAGAGTATCACAACCCTTGCCCTCTGAGGGCCAGCCCCTGAAATCCTGCAGGACTCGTGCCATCAGATTTTACATGGCTCCTTTTGTCCCGATGTGGAGATACCGGCGTTGGACTGGGGTAAACACAGTAAGAAGTTTAACAACACCAGGTTAAAGTCCAACAGGTTTATTTGGTAGCAAATGCCACTAGCTTTCGGAACAGGCTGTCCCTTCATCAGATGGAGTGGAGAAATGCTCACAAACTGTTCGTGAGAATTTCCACTCCATCTGACATTTCCACTCCATCTGACGAAGGAGCAGCGCTCCGAAAGCTAATGGTATTTGCTACCAAATAAACCTGTCGGACTTTAACCTGGTGTGGTTAAAACTCTTACTGTGTTCACCCCAGTCCAATGCCGGCATCTCCACATCATCCTGTCGCTGACAGCTTGGAGGACTCCCCGGAGGAAGCGGATGAAGAGACCTCCGAGACCGGTGCCAGTTTTACGTCAGCTTCTACCTCACAACTCACCATCACAGAGACTCTCACATCGGTGGGTCAAGTTAGTGGTGAGGCATCTGGGTCACTCTCTGGTGAGCACGACACATGTGCTGATGTACATTGGGTGGAAACGGGAACGTCCGAAGCCTCTGGCATGCGGAGGCCTGCCAGATGCGAGGACTCAGCTGGCCCCAGGCTACATGCTGGGCCTCTGAGATCACTTCTCCCTCAGCTGCTGGAGATGCAGCAGCAGAGCCAAGGAATGTAGGAGGGGCAGACAGCAACACTGGCTGTTGGGAGGAGTGCCAAAGTTTTCAGGTAGACCAGCTATTGCCTGGATGGTTCCCAGGCCAACACTGCAAGGGTGGCGTCTGTGGTGAAAAGCCTGGGGCAGGAGATCCTCACCATGAGAGCAGGCTCCAAGCAATGGCCGAGTCACAGAGGGCCACAGCCCAGTCACAGTGGACCACAGCTGAGGGCATCAACAGGCTTCTCAAGATTCTGCGGCCCATGGCTGAGAGGCACATGGACTTCAGGGGTTAGATATTTCTCCACCGGTGCATGAAAGGTTTGGTTACTGAACTGATAAAAGGCATTGAGAAAATAAAAGGCTAATCTGAAGGCTGATAATGAGAGAGCACAGACTTGAGGTAATCACAGAAATAATTCAATGGAAAGTTAAGAAAATCAGGTACTTGGAATGTGGAATTCTCTGTCACAAACTGCTATTCCAACACAGTACGTGAGTACTTTCAAAAAGTTTGAAATAATGGGTGGGATTTTTCTCCCTCTCCGTGGTGTGTTTTGCGGAGGTGGGAGATTGGCAGCAAGATTTTAGCGAGTGTAGTACTCAGAATGCTGGTACAGTAAGTAGTAGTGGGCTTAGAGAAGGCATATGCCAATAAAAACATTGGCACAAAACCGATGGGGCAAAATGACCAATCTCACAATACCTTTGATAACAATTCAGTAAACACACACACCATTTCTTTCACACAATTTCTTTAATTGCTTCAGACTTACTATCGCATGTTATTTGCAATTTTTGCGCTGGCACTTTCAGCTCCTTTCCAAATTGCTGTTTTAGCTTTCCCGCTGTAAGGCAGATGGGGAGTGCCACGGTCATGACATCACCAGATGGAAGCAGGGCGACTTTAACTAAATTTAAAAAAATACACAAAAATTAGTTTGAGCACCTAAAAAAAATCTGGTAGTGTTTTATTGAATTGCAACTCAAATTACCTATTTATGGTCATTTTGTGTTTATAAACAGTTAATGGTTAATACCAACGCTCCCTCCAAAGATTTGCATATTTAAGAAAAATGTTTTGGTATCAATATTAACTGGAAGGGCACTTCTGTAGAATTCAAAATTCTTCTCTGTAAATTTTGATCATTGCTTATCAGCTTTCTGATGTGCAGAAGTACAAACAACTTATGAATATTCAGTAGTTCAATGCAAATTCTAAATTTTGACAAATTTTTCAAACCATTACATACCATTCTGTAGCCAAACATAATACTGGTTAAAATTGTGAAATACAATTATAACTCTTACTGTCAAATCAGTTGATTTTATAAAACACATAAATTGAACCACACAACATTTTTCTGGTAATTCGTCAGATCAACCATTTGGCAGTCATTACCTGTGGCTGTACTACTTGCAATGTCTGGTGTTGGGGTCTTTGGTAGTGGAGGATATGACTGCAGTACTGATCTCTTTTTTAAGTCTCTGTCAGAAGCACTTGGCAGAGTTGGATAAACTAAGCAGTCAGCAGTTCCTAAACAGCAAGAGGGAGAAAATTTTAGAAGAATGTAATATTTAAAAGATAAGAAGAAACACACAGTTGGTGCAATACAGAGAGATGGGCTCCTTTGATTCACATCCTATCTGTTTAGAATCACAGAATCCTACAGTGCAGAAGGAAGCCATTCGGCCCATCAAGTCTGCACCAAGCACAATCACACCCAGACCTATCCCCATCACCCCATGCATTTACCCTAGCTAGTACCCTTACACTAAGGGGAAATTTAGCATGGCCAATCTACCTAACCTACACACCTTTGGACTGTGGGAGGAAACTGGGGCACCCGGAGGAATCCCACGCAGACACGGGGAGAATGTGCAAACTCCACACAGACAGTGACCCAAGTCAGGAATCGAACCCGGGACTCCGCGCAGTGAGACAGCAGTGCCACCATGCCACTGTGCCACATGCCACTCGAAGTTTGTATGTCCAAAGATTGTTAGGTATGTGTTGTTTACAACAATCAATTCATACATGTGTCCTTTCAAATTTTAATTGACTGAAATGAATACAAAACCAAGTTCCATTGTATTTGTGTCTTTCTCCTCTCCTGTTTTAGTGAAAGATGTTTTATTAGCTATAGTTGACCCCTTGCTGGGTTCTATGTGCACTAGTCACCAACTTCAAATATTGGTACATGAGTCTTGATTAAAAGTTTCAAATGTGCTATTTAACTATGGGAGAGAACATGGCTGTGCCTTATACTGGCCTCACCAGATTTTCACATTGTGATCATTGGAAGCCCCAACAGATGCAGGAATCCTGGCTGAATTTCCCTATTTTTAACCCAGGATTCTATGGACAATTGTAGTGCTTCCGCCATTGGCCTGACTGAAGGTAACTAATGGTAGTCATGATGTGGAGATGCCGGCGTTGGACTGGGGTAAACACAGTAAGAAGTTTAACAACACCAGGTTAAAGTCCAACAGGTTTATTTGGTAGCAAAAGCCACACAAGCTTTCGGAGCTCTTAGCCCCTTCTTCAGAGCCAGGGGCAATCTCACCTGAAGAAGGGGCTAAGAGCTCCGAAAGCTTGTGTGGCTTTTGCTACCAAATAAACCTGTTGGACTTTAACCTGGTGTTGTTAAACTTCTTACTGAAGGTGACTAAATCAGGAAGGATCAGGGGATCAAACCTGGTACCTCTGGTTTGCAAAAATCAGCTGCTCATTAGACCAGTAAAGGCAACACATTTATTTTGCATTCTTAATGATAAAAAAAATTAAACTTTCACTTGGTTAAGAGCAACTACTAAAAAATGTTGAAATTTAATAGCTATTTCATAATTTGCTTTGAGGCGGACACACAAATTGCTATCAGATGCCAAACTGGCCAGTTCTGATGCATTATTCAACCTTTCCTCCCACTTGTACTGTACATAAAGCCTGGCTGCAAATTTTCCAATAAAAATAGAACAAGCTTTGAAAAATCAGGCGTTTTGACAAAACATCTCACTCATCGTTTTTTACCAATGGCGAGCGAAGTATACATTGGTAAATGTACTGTAATGGGCCAAAGTAACATCATCTACATAAATTTCACTCAATAATGCTTTCATAGACTGTGATTCAAAAGGGACAGATTAAAAATTCCCTCCCAGAACTACAGCTGTTGTGATTTCTTAACTAATGTGTCAATTTGCAATCTAACAAAAGCATGCACTTCAGGAGCAGGTTGAATAAAGCAGGACTGACATTCATTTTTGAAAAACTAGTCTGCATGTGCCAAGCTGCTGTGAAGCAGGAGGAAACTGGTTTACATCCACAAGCTAACAAGTGAACAAAAAACAATTTGTTTGATAATTCTATTCTTTGACATTGCCAGAATGCAGAATAGACTTTGGAATAGGTTACATGCTAACTAATTCATTAGAAAATGATGTGTGTATTAGCTAGTTCTAAAAAGAACTTGAAACATGGCGATAAAAATGACTAATGAGCAAAATACTGTTGAGTTGATGTGCAGTAAATTAAAATACTTGAGTCATTTACTTCACCTGTTCCTTTGGAAACTACTTTCTCAGGCTTTTCAGGTTCACTTTTACCGTGCAGTGCCTCTATGGCAGCTATATGTGTTTCTAGTTTCTCTCTCAATTCTTCACAAGTCAATGAAGGTTCAGTTACCAGGTCTTCTGCAGGGCAAAATAGTAGATGATAATATAATGTAACATAGTTTTAATGAAATTTAACAAAAGGAAGGCAAAGCTAATAGTTGACAATGTAACTAATTTGAGGAACATGGACAAATACAGGAAACCAAAGCAATCCAGCATGTTTATCCAAAGAGATGGGTTAACAGATAATATAAAAAAGACCAAAGTCCACCACGGTGTATCAAATCTTACCCAACCAAACAGAGGTATCCTCTAATGCTTTATAGTCCGACCATCTCTATTACTCACAAATGACCTAACTGCACTCGTCCAATGTCTTCAGCATTTTAAAACCAACAATCATATCTGCTCTACAACTGGGTTTCTCTAAAGCAAATACACCTAAACTTTGAAGTCAATAATTATAAATAAGAGCCATAAACTAAGTGTCATTCTAGTCATTCCCCTCTGCATCTTTACCAAAACCTATTACCATTCTAGGAGTTGGATCTTTGTGCACCAAATCAGGGTGGGTGACCCAAAAACATGGTGCCGATGTCCTGCCTTCATTCTCACAATCACAGAATTATTGCAGCACAAAAGGATGCAATTTGGCCCATCGAGTCTGCACCTGCTCTTAAAATGAGTGATTCATCTAGTGCCATTCCCCTGTCTTCTCCATGTAAATTCTGTCTTTTCAGTTAACAATCTAATTCCCTTTTGAATTCTTCAATTGAATCCACCTCCACCAGAGTTTTAGGCGGACATTCCAGACTATAACTTCAATTGTATGATCTGATAGATACAGGGTTAATGTGGGACGAGTACAGTACCGTCCACACAGTGATGTAAGGAGGCACATGACCCAGAGCCAGGCTAAAGATGTATAACAGCTTAGGATAGACTCATCTCCATACCTGTACCTTCCACTGTATATATTTATATAGTTATCAATTGTTCATAATAAAGACCTGCTGTTAATATACTCAACACCACTTCAGGGTGTTTTTTTTATTCATTCATGGGACATGGGCATCGCTGGCTGCCCAGCATATATTGCTCATCCCTAGTTGCCCTTGAGAAGGTGGTGGTAAGCCACCTTCTTGAATCACTGCAGTCCACTGCTGTGGGTTGATCCAAAATGCCGGGGAGGGAATTCCAGGAATGGCGATATATTTCGAAGTCAGGATAGTGAGTGGCTTGGAGGGAAACTTACAGGTGGTGATGTTCCCATGCGTCTGCTGCCCTTGTCCTTCTAGAAGGAAGTGGTCATGGATTTGGAAGATGCTGTCTAAGGATCTTTGGTGAATTGCTGCAGTGCATCTTGTAGATAGTATACACTGCTGCTACTGAGTGTCGGTAGTGGAGGGAGTGGATGTTTCTAGATGTGGTGCCAATCATGCAGGCTGCTTTTTCCTAGATGGTGTCAAGCCTCTTGAGTGCTTTGGAGCTGCACCCATCCAGGCAAATGAGGAATATTCCATCACACTCCTGACTTGTGCCTTGTAAATGGTGGATAGGCTTTGGGGAGTCTGGAGGTGAGTTACTCGCTGCAGTATTCCTAGCCTCTGACCTGCTCTTGTAGCCATGGTGCTTATGTGGTGAGTCCAGTTTAGTTTCTGGTCAATGGTAACCCCAAAGATGTTGACAGTAGGGATTCAGTGATGGTAACATCTTGAATGTCAAGGGCGGTGGTTAGAGTGTCTCTTATTGGTGATGGTCATTGCCTGGCATTTATGTGACGCGAATATTACTTGCCACTTGTCAGCCCAAGTCTGGATATTGTCCAGGTCTTGTTGCATTTGAACATGGACTGACGGTTTCAGTATCTGAGGAGTTGCGAATGGTGCTGAACATTGTGCAATCATCGGCAACCATTTCCACTTCTGACCTTATGACGGAGGGAAGGTCATTGATGAAGCAGCTGAAGATGGTTGGGACTAGGACACTACCCTGAGGGATTCCTGCAGAGATGTCCTGGAGCTGAGATGACTGACCCTCCACAACCCCAACCATCTTCCTATATACCAGGTATGACTCCAACCAGCAGAGAGTTTGCCCCCTGATACCCATTGATTCCAGTTTTGCTAGGGCTCCTTGGTCGAATGTGGCCTTGATGTCAAGGGCTGTCACTCTCACCTCTCTTCAGGGCGTCCGAAGCAGGATTCTTCAGGGTGGCAGTATCCGGATCAAAAACCCTTATCGTCACAAGGATTTGATTTGATTTACTATTGTCACATGTATTAGCATACAGTGAAAAGTATTATTTCTTGTGCACTAAACAGACAGAGCATAACGTTCATAGAGAAGGAAACGAGAGAGTGCAGAATGTAGTGTTACAGTCATAACTAAGGTGTAGAGAAAGATTAACTTAATGCAAGGTAGGTCCATTCAAAAGCCTGATGGCAACAGGGAAGAAGCTGTTCTTGAGTGGTTGGTACATGACCTGAGACTTTTGTATCTTTTTCCCGACGGAAGAAGATGGAAGAGAGAATGTCCGGGGTGCGTGGGGTCCTTAATTATGCTGGCTGCTTTGCCGAGGCAACGGGAAGTGTAGACAGAGTCAGTGGATGGGAGGCTGGTTTGCATGATGGATTGGGCTACATTCATGACCTTTTGTAGTTTCTTGCGGTCTTGGGCAGAGCAGGAGCAATACCAAGCTGAGATACAGCCAGAAGGAATGCTTTCTATGGTGCATTTGTAAAAGTTGATGAGAGTCGTAGCTGACATGCCAAATTTCCTTAGTGTTCTGAGAAGGTAGAGGCGTTGGTGGGCTTTCTTAACTATAGTGTCAGCATGGGGGGACCAGGACAGGGTATTGATGATCTGGACACCTAAAAACCTAAAGCTCTCGACCCTTTCCACTTCATCCCTGTTGATGTAGACAGGGGCATGTTCTCCTCTACGCTTCCTGAAGTGACAGGGGGATGTTCTCCTCTACGCTTCCTGAAGTCGATGACAATCTCCTTCGTTTTGTTGACAAAAGCAGAAAACCTAAGAAAAAGGAGACCTTCAATGGATTCTGAATTGAAACAAACTCCCAACTGAAGTTACAGATGAGCTGAAAATTCACTAGAAAGAAAAAGTGCCAGAGAGAGAAAAGTCTGGAAGCAAAAAGTAAAAGTTTTACTCTTGCATAAAGACTTCATTGAATTTTCCTTGGAAGTCCAGCTTCAGCACAAGCCCGCAACGGTGAGATTTATTTTTAAATTGCAGGCCAACCAGTTCTGAGAAACCCTTTTTTACTCAGTCAGAAGTGTCATTTGAAAGACATCTGACTCTAAATCAGATCCCAGACTCCAAAGGGGTAACTTTCCCACCCGTCCACCACGGGAATTGTAGCGGGCTGGGACTGGACCATGCAAAGGCCTGTTGACCACGGGATGGATTTTCTGGTTTTGGGGAGCGTGGCCAGAAAATCCTGCCAAAAGTCTCACTATCTGGCTCCTGAGTTTGGCAAATAATATAATAATAATTTGGTCTACTTTGGATATTTTGCAATCATCCAACTTCCTAAACAGCAAACCTGCGGTTCTTCTCTACACATCCAAATTCACAACATTATACTGCTAATTAAATTGAGTTGCCAGCCAGCTGACCCATGCAACCATTGCAGACCCTCCTTCAGGCAGGAGCATACCACCATTTTGAAAAGCCCACCAAAAACTGTCAAGCATGGGAAGATCCATTTTCAGCAACGAATGGCAACACCATCTTGGAAGCTTTTAATCTCAAAGTTTTACCCACACTTTGGGGTAAAAGTTCCAGTCCGGCCTGCCATGGGAATTTTTGAAGGCTGGATGGAAAGTTTGATGGGCCAAAGTCCTTGACCTTGGGTGGGAATTTCCGGAAAATCCCGCCCTTTTAAAAATCTTCAAAATGGATCACAATTCCACATTTCCAGCTCCACTGGGATTCACCCATGATCCAGACCAGCTAACTGCAAGCTTAAGATGATCTGACCTGGCCTAGACAAAGCACCCCAACTGGGTAGGCTCTACACGAACAACACAGGACGATCCTAAGGGGAAAAAACACTAATTGGGGCAGAAACCCTAAAATAACCTCAGTCTCATAAACCACAGAAACACAGGGACCATCCAAATCAAGAAAAGCAACATCTGAACTGCCCAGCAGAGCAACCTTGCCAGCGCTGTAATGCAAAGTACCCTCACAAGGAAGAAGATCCTGCAAGCACTGCCTAATGTTTCTGCTGCAACCAAGCGGGACATTTTGGAAGACCGTGCAAGTCAAAACCCCAGCACTGCACAAACATCGCAAGGGTAATCCTTGAGGTCGAGACCCAAGTTCTGAAGACATACAGCCATGTTTATTGGATGTCTTCAGAGAATGCGGTTCTTCATTTTGGAATGTTGACATCCTGGTAAATGGTTAGCTAACAAGTTTTTAATTAAATCAGGTGCCAGTGACACAGTCCTATCAGTTGAGGAACCATGGCTCTCAAAGCCCTTGAATTCAAACAATGGACACTCCATTTTATGGAGCAGTGTCGACATGATCCTTGAACCATTGAATTATAACAACAAAGATCTTTGAGCTGAGATACGTTGTCCAGAATCAAATTTTCTCTCTTCTGAGCAAAGATACATGCGCAGTCCTAGATCTCCTCCAGAAGCAGAAAGATGTCATGATTACCCCTGTTGTTAGATAGCCAGAACAGCACGGTTCCAAGTCCTCAGACTCTGATTTCACTCTTCTCTTTTTGTGGAAAAAAATCATCCATCTTCATTCAGGTCCTGGAAAATCCCCCATGGTCAGACCAACCTACCACAAACGAGATTACCATAGCGCCACTGGTGGAAATGATACCAGAGAAGGATCAACAGTGTGAAGAGCCAACCACTGTGCACACATAACAACCTCCAGCCAGCGTGCTGGAACCCCACACCAGTCTCACACCATCAACAACGAAAAACAGAGGTGAACATGCTATTCAATCTTCCTGCTACAGGAACACCTTTCCTCAGCATTGGAGAGCTTTCTGATGGCCTAAATGCAAAAAGGTCTTTTTCTGATTGGCATTCAGCGACTAGTGGGGTTCCACAGGGAATCTGTGCTAGGACCCCAACTGTTCACATTATATTAATGATTTGGAAGAGGGAACTGAATGTATTATCTCCAAATTTGCAGATGATACAAAGTTGGGTGGGAGGGTGAGCTATGAAGAGGATGCAGAGATGCTTCAGCGTGATCTGGACAGGCTGAGTGTGTGGGCATCTGCATGGCAGATGCAGTATAATGTGGATAAATGTGAGGTTATCCACTTTGGTAGCAATAATAGGAAGCCAGATTATTACTTGAATTATTACTTGAATGAGTGAAAATTGGATATTCGTGCCTCAGTCGCTGAATGTAAGTGCGCAGGTACAGCAGGCAGTAAAGACAGCAAATTGTATGTTGGCCTTCATAGCGAGAGGATTTGAGTATAGGGATAGGGATGTTTTGCTGCAACTGTATAGGGCATTGGTGAGGCACACTTGGAGTATTGCATGCAGTTTTGGTGTCCTTATCTGACGAAGGATGTCCTTGCTATAGAGGGAATACAGTGAAGGTTTACCAGGCTGATTACTGATTTACTGGGCTGCATGGTGGCACAGTGGTTAGCACTACTGCCCCACAGCTCTAGAGACCCGGGTTCCATTCCTGGCTTGGGTCACTGTCTGTGAGTAGTTTGAACGTTCTCCCCGCGTCTGCGTGGGTTTCCTCCGGGAGCTCCAGTTTCCTCCCACAGTCTGAAAGACGGGCTGGTTAGATGGATTGCCCCAAACAGGTGCCGGAGTGTGGCGACTAGGGGAATTTCACAATAACTTCATTGCAGTGTTAATGTAAGCCTTACTTGTGACTAATAAGTAAACTCTTTTCTTAACTTTGGGATGGCAGGTCTGACATATGAGGAGAGACTAAGTCAGTTAGGATTATATTCACTGGAGTTTAGAAGAGTAAGAGGGTATCTCATAGAAACTTATATAATTCTAACAGGGTTAGACAGGATAGATTCAGAAAGAATATTCCCAATGGTGGGGGTCTAGAACTAGGGGTCATAGTTTGAGGATAAGGGGTAAACCTTCTAGAACGGAGGTAAGGAGAAATTTCTTCACCCAGGGGGTGGTGAATGTGTGGAATTCACTACCACAGAATGTAGTTGAAGCCAAAGCGTTGTCTGATTTCAAGAAGAAATTAGATATAGCTCCTGGGCTAAAGGGATCAAGGGATATGGAAGGAAGGAAGGAGGGATCAGGATATTGAATTCGATGATCAGCCATGATTAAATGAATGGCGGAGCTGGCTCGAAGGGCCGAATGTCCTACTCCTGCTTCTAGTTTCTATGTTACCACCAAATAGGTAATTTTCGTTCACAGTACAAGGAATAATCAAGAGTAACAACAACCATACATCGCCAAAGCAGCTAGACCAACCAGACTTGGCTTAACATCAAGCAATGGAAGAAACTGATATGAAACCAAACCTAAATGCCAGTCCAACCTCCAAGCCAACAACAACAGCCAGAGCCACCAGAGCCTACCACTTTCCTGACAGAACGGTGAACAAGATGTGGAAGGGTTGTAAGGCTTCTAGACCACCTGAGCTGCTCTTAATTTAAGGACTTGAAAGGGGAGTTAGAGGAGTGAGAATGTTGCTAATGTTAATATTGTAATAACAAATAATGCTGGAATAGCATTATGGTAAATGCCCAAGACTTATAACAATATAATACAGACTTGACATAAACTGAAGTAACTCTATATTCATGGGGTAAAGATTCTGGGGGAGGTGTTGCGGGTACTGAGACCCTGGGACTGAGTACACAATCATCCACATGTAAGATGGCACGTGACACAGAGCCTATAGAAGTCTAGAGAATCTAAAATGAGAGTCACAATTCATCTGACCTGCCTTCGTTCTTGTCTCCACTGGTTCTAATTGAACAGGAAATCCATTTGCATATCAGTTAAGTGCTTGCTGTGGCCAAGTGGCCAATAGCCTGAGAAACACTCAGTATGTCATTAATAGTTAAATCGGCTTCACGCCCTTTCCAGGCACGAAGTCGATTCCGCCAGCAAAATGGGACCAGTACAATTGCAAGCAGCGAAAGTCATGTGAAGCTGATTTTTGGCCTCCCTCAATCTTACTGGTTTATCGCACCAATCAACCTCAGTCACTTTTTGGGAAAATTCCACTCGATAGTTAAAGGATGAATTTTTAAATAAAATATAATAGAAATTCAGTTACAGACTAGGTTTTTTGCGAAAGTACACGGTTAAGAATATTGAGCAGATGATAGTGTTTGAAAGGTTTATTTAACAGGCTTCAGCTTCCTTTTATAACAAGTTATAAATAATTTAATTTGGCAAATCTCAACTTCCTAGCCACTAGAGGTCATCTTCTCCAAGCAACGGAATAGTGTGCATTTTCATCACTGCAGGAAGTGATGTAGTGCTTGTAAGTTGAATCCTAAAGTAAACTTGTTTGTTGAGCTCTCCTGTAAATTACATATATCATGTCTTCAAATAAAAGAGTGTACATTTTTGTTCACCAGGCTGTGTACGATTGGTGAGTTTGTGTGCAGAAAACATTTATCGCAACAGTACCTAATGAACTCAAGAAAATAGCTTGCCTTTAATTAGTATTGTACTTTACCTTTTGACTTCTCACTTGATACCACTGGTATAGAGCTTTCTGTTGCACTATACTTAGAACAGTCCAAAATTATAATGTCTTTGTCTGCTGTCAGAGTGCAATAGGAAAAAAATGTTAATTAAAAATAAATGTTCAATAAATTGCTGTTTCAATGTGGTTGTCTTTTATGGACCTGGATATAGCAATGTGATGTCATATCACGAATAAATGGGCTAATACACTGAGACAAATTATTTTTTCTTTCCCCCTACATTTATATATCCACTGATCTTTTAATTTCATTGGGCTAGCCATAATAGCCGATTTGAGACCAGAGGGAAAGTTAACAAGTGATCTGCATTGTGCCATTCCTGTACAACATTTCTGGAAAATACAGATAGACATCTGACAAAGAATTGGTGCATGGCCAAAGTGGAATTTCTAAAGCATAAGGCAAAACATAAATCAGAAAACCATCAAAAAAATCCATAAAAGAAACCGATGGACATTTCTAAGAACTCAACAATTATTAACATTTATTTAGCACCTTTAACAGAACTCAACTTCCTAACGTGCTATATAAACTGCAGGAACAGTATGAGCAAAAAGTATTTCAAAAACGATTTGACCAAAATACAACATACAAAATACAACTGTAGATAAGGGGCGGCACGGTAGCACAGTGGTTAGCACTGCTGCTTCACAGCTCCAGGGTCCCGGGTTCGATTCCCGGCACGGGTCACTGTCTGTGTGGAGTTTGCACATTCTCCTCGTGTCTGCGTGGGTTTCCTCCGGGTGCTCCGGTTTCCTCCCACAGTCCAAAGATGTGCGGGTTAGGTTGATTGGCCAGGTTAAAAATTGCCCCTTAGAGTCCTGGGATGTGTAGGTTAGAGGGATTAGCGGGTAAAATATGTGGGGGTAGGGCCTGGGTGGGATTGTGGTCGGTGCAGACTCGATGGGCCGAATGGCCTCCTTCTGCACTGTAGGGTTTCTATGATTTCTTTCTATGAACATGCATAATTAGTTTTACAACTAATTAAATGCGACCACTAAAACTAAGTGATTCAATTATATTTTGCTAACATATGTACTGAATTGTAAATACAAACGCTTCAGTTGGCCAACTCTACCTCCTGTTTCAGAAACTGTATTAAGAATGAGTGACTTTTGGCTCATTATTTGTGGGAGAAAAAAGGAGACGTTTGATTTGATTTGGTTTATTTTTGTCACATGTACTGAGATACAGTGAAAAGTATTGTTTCCTGCTTGCTATACAGACAAAACATATCGCTCATAGAGAAGGGAAGGAAAGGGTGCAGAATGTAGTGTTACAGTCAGAGCTTGGGTGTAGATAAGGTAGGTCCATTCAAAAGTCTGATGGCAGCAGGGAAGAAGCTGTTCTTGAGTCGGTTGGTATGTGACCTCAGACTTTTGTATCTTTTTCTCGATGGAATTTGATTTGATTTATTATTGTCACATGTATTAGTATACAGTAAAAAGTATTGTTTCTTGCGCGCTATACAAAGCATACCGTTCGTAGAGAAGGAAAGGAGGGAGTGCCGAATGTAGTGTTACAGTCATTGCTAGGGTGTAGGAAAAGATCAACTTAATGCAAGGTAGGTCCATTCAAAAGTCTGATGGCAGCAGGGAAGAAGCTGTTCTTGAGTCGGTTGGTACGTGACCTCAGACCTTTGTATCTTTTTCCCGAAGGAAGAAGGTGGAAGAGAGAATGTCCGGGGTGCGTGGAGTCCTTAATTATGCTGGCTGCTTTGCTGAGGCAGCAGGAAGTGTAGACAGAGTCAATGGATGGGAGGCTGGTTTCCGTGATAGATTGGGCTACATTCATGACCTTTTGTAGTTTCTTGCAGTCTTGGGCAGAGCAGGAGCCATAGCAAGCTGTGATACAACCAGAAAGAATGCTTGAATGCCAGAAAGATGCAGTGGTCGGGAAGTTTTGTGGGTTTGAACTCAGTATTTGCAGTTTCCAAGAGGTCCTCTTTAAATTTCTAGGTTTCTTTTTCCCGGCTCGCAGACAGCCAGATTAAAATATTTAAATATCGGGCCCATTTCTGGAGATGTGGATGCACTGAACGTGGGTTGGGCTCCAGCTTCCCTTTTTTGAATTTTAAACCATTCCCCTTGCCTGCTCATGGTGAAGGTTAAAAAAAATCTTCCTCATCACTCTTCCACATGACTGTCTGCTATTCCTACCATAACATGTAATACTTTGATTGAAAGCAGCTGTGCTTCCGGTTGCTCTCTCACTTCTATGAAAATAATAAAAGGTTCAATTTAGTGGATGTTCCTCACGGTAAAATAGTCGGTTGGATATTAGCATGGTATCAATAAAAACTAACAGAAGGAAGGGAAAGGCCATAGTTGTCAGTGTAAATAATTTGAGTAACCTGGACAAACACAGTGAACCAAGGAAATCGGGAGTGTAGTGTCTTCATCCTAACAAGTGTATTCATAGATAAATAAATATATTAAAAAGGGCAAGTAAAGACTTAAAGTCTATCAAACCTGACCATTAACACAACTTTACACCTTCTAGTTCCACAGTCCCTATTCATCTTAAATAAACCAACTCCACTAAATCTAATCACTTTGGCATTTTAAAACTTTAATCGTATCTGCTCTAAGCATTTTTTAAAAATCCTTAGTAAATAAGCCAAACCCTTGAGGCTGATGTGCATCAGAGCGAGCCCAGAGGTTGGGTGTCGTTCTGGACATTCCTCTTTGCATCATCTCCAAAGCTTTAAGATGCACACATTACCACTTTAGGTCTTGAGCATGTTTTGAGCAATGGGGGAAGAGCAAGTCTAAGAAGTCATTCGATGCAGGATGAAAATGAAAATTGCTAGCTAAACCCCTCAATAACTCTCTTGAATCCTCAGCAGCACTCGCACAAAACTGGCCAGAAGCTGGGGAACAGAAAGAAATGCCTTATTTTTCCTGTTAAAAGCATTTTAAGATACTTCAGATGCAATGAATTCCATTGTCATAGACTGATGTAAGCAAACTGCTTTTTAGAGCGCAGCAAAATCTCACCAACAGCCTGAAATGACTGAAGAATTAACCTGTCTCTGGTTGCTGATGTTGGCAAGGGAAGAATGTTGGCCAAGTCACTCATCTCAGAAAATGTAATAAAATCTTTATAACCCAATAGATCTGGCAAAATAATATGAATGGGATTCAAGAGTTGACAATAAAGGAACATAAGTTATAAGTTTTATGTTTGGAACAAAAAAAGTTGAACAGTTGTGACTCAACATAAAGTGCTCACTGCAGACACAAGCTCGCAATTCTTATAAATCTTGGCTAATAATTTGAACTGTACTGAAACTGAACAACTTAAAAACACTTAGCTACCAAATAAAATTTTACATTACCTTCTGCCTTCTCATTTGATTGATCAGGAATAGCTGGCAAAGGGCTTTCTGAACTTTGAGTGCCCTCTCCCACATCAATTTTGCTACACTCAATAATAATAAGTCCTTCTCTTGCCGTGTCTTTATTCGCATTCATTGGTTCAAATGAGTTCAACAAGAATAAAAAGGGTCAAATGAAAATATTACTTAAAAATAAATGTTGACGAGATACATTTCTGTCAGGATACAGTAAATTCTGATAAACCTGGATCTCCATTGAAAACTGATGTGATGTGGCAATGTCACAGATTAATGGGCTGATAGGCTAGTCTGCAAATCATTGATCCCACACTCCATGTTTACTGAGGCTTTTCATCTTATTTGGGCTTCATTAATATTAGCCAAATTCAAACCAGGTGATTTTTTAAAAAACACAGGGAAGGAAGGAAAATCAAGGAATGATCTAAATGGTGCCATTCTTACACACCACTTGGGAGATAATTTCGTGATAATATAGGTTGATGGTAATACATGACACCTGACAAGAGAATGGTAAATGAATTAAATGGAATTGCTAAACCACAAGGGAAGAAGATTTTGCGACACAGTGGGTAGTGTTCCTCAGAGCCAGAAGTTCCAAGTTTAAGGTCCACGCCAGGACGTGATGGCCAAGGAAGGTGCATTTCTAATGTGGTCAAACAGGGTTTAAGATGCTAACTTGCAAATCCTTCCAAACACACCAATAGCTGGTAGTAAGAGGGGAGAGATTCTTGGTCAGCCTGCTTGATGTGGAGTGGCGTCCTTCAAGTTACAAGCTTCTGATGGCAGACTAGAGACCTGTTCCAGGAATTACCAGCTATGGAAACAGATGCAAGTCTGCCTTAGTGTGCCACAAGGTGCGGGAAATGAATGGGAATGGAAAACACAAGGAAACATAAGTAAAGCATCCAAGGGTTTCACAACAGGAACATGCAGTGGTGTGGGGACACTGACTACACTTACTATTAAAGGTCCATAGATAATTTAATGAATCTAGAAAGATTACTTCACCACCATTATGGTTAAAAATATATATCAAATAAATATACATCATTAATTGTTCAGCTTCAGGCAATCTGGCTAATAACTTATGAGGTTAGGCATCAGTAACACAGAGCTAGCAAAGATAATTCTTCTGGAAGCTGCTGCAAGTGTTAGAATCCTTCAAAATGGTTTGCATAATTCAGACACCATTTTTAATACTCTCTTGAGCACCATAAAACTTCTGGTATAGTTTATTTCTTTGTGTCTTGACAAGTGCACAGTCCTTGGGCCAGGAAAGCAGTGCATTCACCTTAATTAAGAATGGCTGACTGACTCGAATCTTAAACAGTTGGTCAAATAGTCTATTCAACACAATGTTCTGACTGGGTTGAAAGCAATCTGATACAGCAGTAACTCTTCAAAGGCTGTAGCATCAATATAATAGCAAAATTATCTCTTAGTGTCAGGAAATCATTTGAGTTTCTGATATGAAAAATACAATGCTCACAATGGATTTGCATTTATTAACACATTTCGTGAACAAAAGGAAATATGCCCTGTTTGCCAGAGGATGGCAATTTTGTTTCCCTCACTTACCCACAGGATAACTAAAGTTGAAAAGTGTCAACACAAAGATCAATATTAATCAGGACTGAATGCAGATGAAGAACTAGTTCGCCAGTTTCAGAACATCTGCCATGGTAAGGATACTGAGAATTTACCTGCACAAAGTTGATGACAGTTTCCTCTCAACTTGTTGCATCCTTATCAAGGCCATGTAAAAAGCACCTTTTTCATTGTTCACATGCACCTTCACTCTTCAGCAAGGTGTACTTGTTAATTGCAAATTTGAATGGGAACTATTGGTACCTAAGCACCCGTACAGTTAAGCTCACAAAGGAACCTTTCATCAATATCTAGTGTCATGATGCAAGTTCATTTGCTCTTGCACTCACTGGGATACATTTGGGACTCAGTTGAGTGGCACTTTCAGCACCTTATCACTACTTTTCTGCTTGTAGGACAAGGTAGCACAAAACAGGAGGGAGGAAGCCTGCAATGGCTATGGAACTTCAAACATTTAAGTTTATTCAAAACTAAATTTTTGGAAGAGCATGGGGATAGCAAAGCCAGAGGCTTCCCTCAAGCTCAAGGCTGGTAACTATCCTTTTCTTATTAAACACAAGTTTCTCAAGTGTCCAAAGGTGATCGTCAGGAATGACCAACAAAATTGAAGCAAGTTAGCACCTATAGCAGCTTCCATCACCCACTTCACTTGTTGGCTTGATGACTCGAACTATGCTATTAAAAAATGGACACCTTGCATACAATAATCACAATATATACTGTTGCACGAACTGCAACATTGTATTTTGTATGAATTATTATACATTTCAAAGTTAAAACTAAAATTGACTTTGTGATGCCATAACGATTTTGCAGCACACTGGCATAGAAGTGTTGACCATTATTTGTATAAATAATTATTAGTTGTCATAATTTATAATATTTGTGGATGACTGTGCACTTGCAAAATCATTGTGGCATGATGAAGCCAAAATATTTTAAAAGCTTAAAATGTACAATAACTCATGCAAAATGTAATTTTGCAGTTTATGCTACTGCATATATTGTGATTGGTCCCTCATTTCCTTGTGGCTTAATGACGTCAAAAACAAAAACTGATTTGCCCCAAATTTACCTTCATCTTTTAAGGAGTGGGCGATGGTTTTAAATTATTTCTACTGATATTTGGAATGACTCCAACAAGGCTCAAGGTTGGGCTCTTGGAGTATGAGCTCCCTGATTGAGGGTAATGGTTGCCTGCCCAATCAGGGAGTCTCACCCTGAGGAGTGTCAGGTCCACTGGCATTCCTGATTTTGACTTTGTACCTGAAGCATCTAGGAGTGGAACAGAGATTGTAAATAAAGGGAATCTGCTGAAGGGACACTGGCCTCTGAGGAGCTATTTCAATATTTTCCTGATGATGCTAATAAAATGATACACCCACCCCCAAAAATAAACAGGATTTTAAAATCAGCAATAAGAAGCAATTGAAAAGATTGTAAAATATATTGTACTCAATACAAAGACAATAGCATGTGCTCTTTGTTACTTAAATGTCACCAGTAATTTGAAAGATAATGAGCAACCTGGAAATTGCATTTTTATAGACATGAACACCATGTTACATTGCGAAGATGTCAGCATTACCTGGTGACAGTGCCTCTTGTGTTGCAACATCCTTTACTCTCTCTGTTTCATCCATTGTGGCTTCAGCAGTTGGACCTTCCCTTACATCGTAGCCTACAGTTTCAGAATCTTCTGTTCCAAGTGAATGAGAACAATTAGATTGTAGTAAATATAGAATAAATGCTGGTTGTTGAAAGCCATTGAGATCAAACATAATCTAACTAAATAAAACCAGACTGATTGGCATGCTGAGTTGTTGAGCACCTTGTCACAGAAATTAAGAGGATTACATACTTCCCTATTGATTTGTCAGGTACCTTTGTGTCCACAAATCTCTCCATGCTGATTTGCCAATCAGATTTCTCTCACATGAAATATGCTTGATTCACTTTTGTGCACATTTTACTTTGCAGCTGCATAAAGGAAGCAAGTCACCTCATTGCTATGTCATTTGAGAGATAAGAGTGCCCACCCCTGTTCACCTCAACTCTTTGCTTGTCGTATGAGGAACGGTTGAGGACTCTGGGTCTGTACTTGTTGGAATTTAGAAGGATGAGGGGGGATCTTATTGAAACTTACAGGATACTGCGAGGCCTGGATAGAGCGAATGTGGAGAGGATGTTTCCACTAGTAGGAAAAACTAGAATCAGAGGGTACAATCTCAGACTAAAGGGATGATCCTTTAAAACAAAGATGAGGAGGAATTTCTTAGCCAGAGAGTGGTCAATCTGTGGAACTCTTTGCCGCAGAAGGCTGTGGAGGCCAGTTCATTGAGTGCCTTTAAGACAGAGATAAATAGATTCTTGATTAATAAGGGGATCGGGGTTATGGGGAAAAGGCAGGAGAATGGGAATGAGAAAAATATCTGCCGTGATTGAATGGCGGAGCAGACTTGATGGCAGAGTGGCCTATTTCTGCTCCTGTGTCTTATACCCCTCCTTACTGGTTCTTTCTAATCCCAGCCCCCTCTGCCCCTCCCATTATCCTGCTGGGAACTCCATTTACTTTGTAACCTGGAGGTAGGGGATAGAGGAGGTAGATTGTCTCACATCATCAATCTAAAAGAAACCTATCATATAGGGGTTAGGGTGCAGTGGATTGACATGCACATACCCAGATTGACTCCTTTGCTGGTTTCCTTGCCAGCCTTCCCACCTACAGCCTTCATAAATCTCAGCAAATCCAGAACAGCCCAGCTTGTGTCTCTTACTGCATTAACCCTATAAACCCTTCATTCTATGTCATCAATGGCAGTCTGCACCAAGATAATTTCAGAATCTTCTGCTCCACCAAGTTAATTTGGAAAAAAATCAGGATCCTTGCACAGTTATAGCTCTGCTGCCCTCAATCTGAAACTTTTCCAGCCATATATTCCTGTTAAATCCTCCTCTTTGATGTGTTAGGCTGTCCTCTGTACCTCTTTTCTATCAAAGGGCATTGCACTTTTAGTGATAATATCTTTGCCCTCTAAGTGGATCCCAGTCAAACAATAGTATATTTCTTTTAGCAAAGAACTCAGAAATAATTCTCAACCAAAGTTACTCCCTCAGATAAGAACTCAGCCTTTGAATTGGTGTTAGGAAAAAAAAAACCTATCCCTTCAAACATGACTGAAATATAGCGCAACCTCATCTCAGATAAAAATTATTGAATGATGGCAGTAAAATCAATTGACAATCAATTACACAGCTCCATTCAGTGTCATAGATTTGAGTCCACAATTCACACAAACTTCTCGTGGACCAACACATTAGGGAGGAAATAGTCGCAAGAGAGGCCTACAATCTGCCAAAAATAAGGTGAGCTACTTTGAGATGCATCTACCGCAGTTAGCTACTATGTAGTAAGGAAAATATCCTGCAAACAGCACACTTATCCAGTATCAAATGCGAGTAATGCAAGATATGTGGACTGCAAAAGGATGCAGTGGAAAAAAGTACAAAATGCTGAGAAAATATTAATAATAACCATTTCCACGGCAATGCCACATATCTGCAATTAGTACCGATGTATCAACCCACAATCTTAAAATTGAAATGTCAGCAGTAATTTGAAAAGCAAAACTTTACTAGTTCATGAACAGTAGTTTTATTCTATTAACGAACAACAATACCTGTTGGACCACCAGCAACATCCAGTGACACAGTTTCTGGTGAGATTTTATTTGCTGATTCTTCATCATTCAGAGTAGTTACAGATACAGATGTTTCTCCCACATTATATTTTTCCAATTCAGAACTTTCTATTCCAGCAAATCGATGCATTTATGTGGTCGCATTGGGCATGAAAAGGAAAAATAAAATTGGTTATCATACACACACATAGGGTGAAATTTATGACTTTTGAAATATATTTGGGAGAAAAATTGCCCATCCACATAAGAACAAAAAGTTTACTTGTATACTTGGATTGTGTACATACTGTTGGTGGAGTGGCAATATATTATTTATATTTACATACATATGTGTGTGTTCAAATTCACTATAATGTCAAATTTCTTATCTCAGGATGAATGTAAAGAAATTTAATATAAATATAGCTGCTAGAACATTAAGAGGTAGACCAATAATCTCCTGGTGCTGAAATTCAACGGTTCTACAAAAATTGGACTATGGTGTGAGAATTTTCATGCGACATTTCAATATCACATTTAGGGATTCCACAGTTTTTGAACTTGATATCCCTAGAGTTCATTATCAAAAATCACTAATGATCCAAAGTGTTCTTTTGTTCTGCATAATATGTAGTTAAACAATTGCATGGTTCACAGAACAAAACAAAGAATGCTTACTTTGGAACACTGGCTACTAAAATATGACACATGCCAGCATATAAATTCTTCCTTCTTTATAGATGTGGATTTTATACAAACTCTATTGAGATGAGGCATAACATTTGGAACCATGTCTAATTAATGTAAAATACAGAAAAATTATCTGTTTTACAGTTTTCAAAGTGAGAACATAAATATTCTTACACATCTTGATTTATTAAAACTATAAAAATATAATTTTCTTTCTCTTTAAACATATTAAATGCTCTTAGGACAAAAGACCAATCATTCTACCTTGATCTTTTGGTGCTATGTTTGCCCTGGCTTTTTCTGCTGGTCTTAAAATTACAAAAAATAAACACAGGAAGACTAATTTTGTAAAATCTTCCCTTAAATCTATGAGGGGGAGACTTTGTCCACTGGCCTTTCAATCAAAGTGGATTCCAGTCAACCAACATTACAGTTCTTTTAGCAAAGAATTCAGAAATAATTCTCAACCAAAGTTATTCCCTCAGATAAGAATCCAGCCTTTGAACTGGTGTCAGGAAGCTCCCAAATGTTTGCTTAGCTAAGCCCTGTACTGTGCCAATGAGATAGATTGACATGCTGGACTATCGATTATTGCTAGAAGCCATCATTCCGTCCACCTAATGTCACTAAAAACAGCAACTCAGAAACTTGCCCAATTGTAATAAAACAAGGTTCTACTTTTCTCACATAGCTTTCCTTTGTGGATCTCGTGTACCTCCTAGAGGATGAGAAATGGTATATTTGCTTCTGTCCTGAGTCAGGGAATGATATATTGCATCAAATGGCCAAAAGGAGAGTGAGGAGAAATTACTTGAGAAATAAAAATGAAGGTTCATATCAATTAAGAAAAAGAATCTGTCACTACTCCAAAACAATACTTGTGGACACATTAGCACTTATATTATTAATATTCTATCTGGTGGCATGAAGCTAAATAAATTGGTAGTTTTCTATTGTTGCGCACTGAATTAAATTCCTTTTGCATTCTTTTCTGAGCAGAAGGGTACATGTTTTCACCTATGATTTGCTAAGCTATCGATGGGTAAAGGTGCAATGTGTCGCAGTCAATTGTTCCCACAGGTTCATTATTAAAGAGGAAAAGAATAGGAAAGTAAAAAACTTAGCGAATGATCTGCAGGTTGCATTATGTAGAAATGTAGGAACATAAGCAGCACATTTTGCTTTGTCAAATTTGTTAAGTTTTGGAAGATCTATCCTTTTAATCCCATCTGCAAACCCATTTCCATTTTTCAAGTATCTATCTCACTTTTAAACACTTGAATTGATTCCGCGCAGCAGTGAAATAAAATACTTTATCTATCCTAAAAAAAACAGTGAGCTTTAAGTAATAAGTAAAAGTTAAGTTTTAAGATATTTTATAGTCATTTTTACCTGAAGGCGACTTAACAATATAATACTTCATTGATCCTGTATCGGCTATTCCATCTGCTGGCTCTTCAGGAGGATGCTCTTCTGTCACTTCATGAGCTTCTGTGGTTTGATCAGATGGGTGCTCCTCTTTCTCAGATGCATCACTTTGTTCTTTAGTTTCCTGGGTGTTGCTTTCATTTTCGTCCATTTGTCTGCATAAAATAGGTTAAATCCTTAAGACAACCCTTAAATATTGAGTGCAACCCCATTTTATTTTATTCACTCAGAGTGTGGACATTTCTGTTTACCCACTCTTAATTGCTTTTCAGGAACTGATGGTGAGTCAGCTTCTTTAACCGCTGTACTTTCTGTGGCAAAGATACACCCACAGTCCTATCAGGGATGAAGCTCCAGAAGTTTGATCCAGTTACAGTGAAGTATCACTAATATATTTCCAAGTTAGGATGGTGTGTGAGTTGGAGGTGAACCTGCAGGTGGTGGTGTTCCCATGTGCCTTTTGACTTTGTTCTTCCAAGTGGTAGAGGTTGCAGGTTTGGAATGTCCTGTCGAAGAAGCTTGGCAAGTTACAATGACGCATCTGAAAGATTTACACACTGCAGCCATAGTGCGTCAATGGTAGAGGGAAGTGAGTGTTTAAGTTGGTGGATGGGGTACTGATCAAGTGATATACTTTGTTCTGGATGGTGTCAAGCCTTGCTAGTTTTATTGGAGCTGCACTCACCCAGGCAAAGGAGAGTATTTCACCTTAACCCTGATTTGGAATAAACGTGTCAATTCACCTAATGGTACAATACTTTTAAAATGTAGAAACCAGGAATGAGATAGAGAATCTGGTGAACTGGTGCGGCAACAATAATCTCTCCCTCAATGTCAACAAAACAAAGGAGATTGTCATTGACTTCAGGAAGCGTAAAGGAGAACATGCCCCTGTCTACATCAATGGGGACGAAGTAGAAAGGGTCAAGAGCTTCAAGTTTTTAAGTGTCCAGATCGCCAATAATCTGTCCTGGTCCCCCCATGCTGACACTATAGTTAAGAAAGCCCACCAACGCCTCTACTTTCTGAGGAGACTAAGGAAATTTGGCATGTCAGCTACGACTCTCACCAACTTTTACAGATGCATCATAGAAAGCATTCTTTCTCATTGTATCACAGCTTCATATGGCTCCTGCTCTGCCCAAGACCGCAAGGAACTGCGAAAGGTCGTGAATGTAGCCCAATCCATCATGCAAACCAGCCTCCCATCCATTGACTCTATCTATACTTCCTGTTGCCTCGGCAAAGCAGCCAGCATAATTAAGGACCCCATGCCCCCCCGACATTCTCTCTTCCACCTTCTTCCTTCGGGAAAAAGATACAAATGTCTGAGGTGGACATTTTGAATGGACTTACCTTGCATTAAGTTGATCTTTCTCTACACCCCAGCTATGACTGTAACACTACATTCTGCACTCTCTCATTTCCTTCTCTATGAATGGTAGGTTTTGTCTGTATAGCGCGCAAGAAACAATACTTTTCACTGCTTGTTAATACATGTGACAATAATAAATCAAATCCAGGAATAACTTCCCCAATCCAAACATCTTTAATCATATATTTTCACTGGAATGAAGTCCTACAAGGTCTATTCCAAGGAAGAATCTTCTCCACGTGTTTTGTATATTACAACAGTGATTATACTTCAAGAGTGCATCATTAAAGTACTTCATTTATTTTGGTAAAGTGCTTTGGGTCACTCTTGAGGTCATGAAAATTATATAAATGCAAGTTATTTTCTTTGTTAAATCTTTTCAAAGTTAATGGATTTAGTAGCATTGCTATCTCAAGTTAGCATGCAGGTGTGTCACCAGTGCTAGGATCACTGCATAGGAGGAGCCATGAAAGCTCCAAATGACACATCTGACCAGACTAACATGCTTACCACATACACAAGATGTTTTTCTTCTTAAAAACTCTGCTTTTAGGGATCTTCATAGTCTTTTAGGCAAGCCTCCCATTTGGGTTAAGACACGAGTTTCCTCTTTACTTTGTAAAGGGCAGGGAGATAGCTCTAAAATCAGGAATTTGACAGCAATGACTAGAAGATTCCATAACCAAGGATCTGCTTGGATAGGAGTGAAAGCATAACTTCTGGCTTTTCTTTAGCTGAGCTGCCATTCACCCAGGCCTTCTCAATGGTGAGGATTTCCACTGCAAACCTAATGCCATTTTTTTGGCAAACCCTCAAGACTGCATACCTCATGGCCACAAGTCCAGGAAAAACATGTCAAGGAAAGTCCTTTATCTACACATCATCGTCGTTGGGCCTGCACCTACTGCAGGGGCGGCATGGTGGCACAGTGGTTAGCACTGCTGTGTCACAGCGCCAAGGACCCAGTTTTGATTCTGATCTTGGATAATGTCTGTGGAGTTTGCACATTCTCCCTGTATCTGCATGGGTTTCCTCTCACAGTCCCAAGATGTATAGATTAGGGGGATTTGTGGGGTAATATGTGAGGTTACGGGGATAGGGTGTGGGTAAGATGCTCTGTCGAAGAGTCAGTGCAGACTCAATGGGCCAGATTGCCTCCTTCTGCACTGTAGGGTTTGTATGCAGACATACCCCCAGCTCTGTCTCCAGATAAGCTCAAGAAATGATGTGGCAAGACAACGGGGGTCAGAGAATCCTTGTTATTGGAATCTTCAACCTTACTCATAAAAGGGAAAGACATTCCCCAGGGAATAAAGTTAGGAAGCTTAATTATTGTTTAACAGCTGCAATATAGTTTGGGTTTTAGACATCCCAATGTTTGTCTTCACATAACCCTGATGCCGCACAGCATTTAGCTATCACATTCATAAAATGATACAACACAAAAGGAACGCATTTGGCCCATCATACTTCTACCAGATCTTTCAGAAAGATATCCAATTCGACCATTCCACTATCCTTTCCCCATAGGCCTTCAAATTATTCTCCTTTGCATATATATGCAATTCCCTTTTGAAAGCTATTGTTGAATCAGCTTCCACCACCTTTTCAAGCAGTACATTCCAGATCATAACTCATTGCATTAAAAAATCCACAAATTGTCTTCAGTTCTTTTGTCAATAACTTTAAATCAGTGTCCTCTGGTTACTGACTCGCTACATCAAAACCGTTTTCGATTTTAAACACCTATGTTAAATCTTCCCTGCTCTAAAGGAGAACAATCACAGCTTCTCTAGTCTCCCCATCCTGCATCCTGGTGCTGTTCCAGTAAATTTCTTCTATATCTTCTCTCTAGTTTTGACATCCTTCCGAAGAAGTGCGGTATCTAGAATTGGATATAATACTTGAACTGGAGTCTAACCAATTATTTATAAAGATGAAAATGAAAAAATAATTTGCCTAAGTTTCTTAATTATTCTACTCCATGGTTATATTTATAAAGCTAAAGATTCCATATGTTTTTTGACAATCTTCTTACCTTGTCCTGCCATCTAAGATTCGTGAATTTATGCCCCAGGTATGCATTCCTGCACTACCTTTGAAATTGTGTCATTTAGTTCATATTGCCTCGCCTCATTCTTCTTACCAAAATGAATCACTTCACAGTTCCCCATGTTAAATTTCATCTACCATGTGTCTCTTCATTTCAACAATTTATCTATGGCATCCTGAAGTATGTTACTACTCTCCTCACTACATTTCTGAGATCCTTGGCATCAGCAAACTTTGAAATTATGCCCTGTACACCCAAGTCCTGGATATCAATAAATAGCTAAAATAGTCATTATCCCAATAATAACTCCTCAGGGATTCCTCTGTTTACATCCCTTCAGTGTGAAAAACACCTCATCACCGCTAGTCTGTTTTCCGTCTCTTAATCAATTTGCTATGCATATTGTCTCTACCCATGAATCTCAGACTTTAGCTTTGCTAATATTACAATGAAAGAAAGTATTAGAGAAATTAGTTAAACTAGAGGAGGACATGGTGGCAGAACCTGATTGGATACATCTGAAATCCTTGAAAGCGAGGGGGATGAAACATAGAAGGCCCTAGAGGTTTGATTTCAGAGTGGATGTACACTCAATTATTTGAGAGTGACAAACATTTTACTGATTTGCAAAAGGGAGACAGAGCTAATCTAGATAATATATGAGCTGTTTGCTTTAACGTCAATGGATACTAATTTTCAAATCTGTAATTAAATATCAAAATGGATGAAGTATATAGCCTGTCATTATTTTTAACACAGTGAGACTATGCTGCTGTCCTGTTTTATTGGCTTGTGTCCTTCCCAACCATCTTGACCCCAACATTTGATTACCCCATTGGATCCTAACGATGGTCCCACCTCCAACATAGTTCTAATCCCCTCCAAATCACTCAGACCTGACCTCAGCCAAGGCCATTTTATTTTTCTTAAAGTGCTAAAGTCAGCTTATATTAATATTTTCACTGAATGTTTGTTGCCCAGATAGCTGACTTTATGGGATCAGATCAGTGCACTGCTGAACATAAAGCCAACTTATCAACAAGAGATATCTAGCCCGCAATATTGACATCCTTTGTGACTCTGGTGGTTGGGCCTCTTCCTTGCAGCCACATATTTATTGCAACCTAAGCTCCCTGGCTGCTGACTTAGCTCAAAACCGATGGCACTAAAAGCAGATACTGCACCCTTTGATTTATTGGCAGCCCAGATGATAGACAGCATAGATCACAAAGCAACAAATGACAGGTTGACTGTTCACTAAGACTGGTCCAGGTGGACCAGTGACTGGTACACAACCCAGGGCCATGGAAACCAAAATACACCTCGAACCCTAGGTGGTGCAATCCACAGCTCCCTGGATTCCTGAGTGACATAAACCCAGGTCCCAAATTTTCCTGGATTCCTGCGTAACACAGCCCTAGACAAAATATATTCCTGGAGCCTTGAGTGTACAACCCCATCCAGGTCATTGATATCCCTGGATCTCTGAGTGAGAGAGTCCCAGATATCCCTGGATCTTTGATTGGGAGAGTCCCAGATATCCCTGGATCTTTGAGTGGGAGAGTCCCAGGTATCCCTGGATCTTTGAGTGAGAGAGTCCCAGATATCCCTGGATCTTTGAGTGGGAGAGTCCCAGATATCCCTGGATCTTTGAGTAGGAGAGTCCCAGTTATCCCTGGATCTTTGAGTGGGAGAGTCCCAGATATCCCTGGATCTTTGAGTGGGACAACGCCAGATATCCCTGAGATGAGACAATCCCAAAGCAGCGACCAAACCACAAAGACTGAATGAACTAGCCTGGGGAGGATATTTCCCGCAGTGTTGCTGATCTCGGCCTCCTCTCTGCAGCCGCCGCCGGCCTCGCCTCTCCCGGACCTCAGCTGTTGTCAGTGGAACCATGGCAACCGGCACGGCACTAGTGCGCGTGCGCCGAGCAGCTGCGCCTGCGCTCTGCTGACACGTGTCCCATTATGAAGGTGCTGGTCTGAGCGCATGTTTGCACAGGGGGCAGCCCAGGGGACAATGTCACTGTCCCTCTGCACTCCCAATTTGCCTCATCGAGTCACAGCACTGAGGGTGGCAATGCAGAGCACAATATCCCTTTGCACTCCCAACTACAACTGACAAGCTACCTCAGAATCACATAGCACACAGGGTGTCTGTGCAAACTCTCCCAAAGAAACAACTTGCCCTTAGTTTAAAATTTATTTATTAATGTCACAAGTGGGCTTACATTAACACTACAATGAAGTTACTGTGAAAATCCCCTAGCCACCACACTCCAATGTTCAGGTACACTGAGGGAGAATTTAGCATGGCCAATGCACCTAACCAGCATATCTTTTGGGCTGTGGAAGGAAACTGGGGCACCCAGAGGAAACACACGCAGACACAGAAAGAATTCCGCACATACAGTGACCCAAGCCAGGGATTGAACCCGGGTCCCTGGCGCGATGAGGCAGCAGTACTAACCACTGTGCCACCATGCTGCCCATCGAGCCCCTCAACACTGTGCAATTAAGTCTATATTGCCACTCGCTGGTGCATGGTCTACTGAGGGCTGAGAGTTTACAATTTTGAAACACTTCAGTCCCACATTACATCCCCTATAACTGCATATTAATGCTCCCATGTCCAGTTGCTCTCAAATTTCTTTGTGAACTAATTCCACCACCCTTTCAAGTCACTTGGCCCTAATACTAACAGCTGCATTAAGAAATATCTCACTTCCCCCTCTTAATTCTTTTGCTAATTATTTTAAAACTATAATCTCAGGTTTACCAACCCACTTTTTTTTTCATGGGATATGAGCATTGCTGGCAAGCAATGGCGGACTTGCACTTTGTGGGACCCTGCACTCACCTTAATTTCTGCCCCCTGCCCAATGACATTTGCATTTCAAATGCAAAATAGTTATTGGTCTTACTATAGTCAATGTTCACCCCAGCTGTGAACAAATGATGCCAGAATATTAAAAGAGAATTTAGTACATACCCTCAATGAAGGTCCTTTTTAAGTTAATAAGCAACAGTGATCGAACATACCTAATTTCATTAGATAGTAAATGCTAGTGTAAAATGATATTGTGATCCTATACAAAATGCAGCCTGCAGGCAGCTTTTCAGTACCGTAACATAATCAACAGTAATAATATTCTGAGAGTTTGTCTAATATATCACCAGAGAACACTTGAGCCATAGGGTGGCCACTCATTTACTTAACTTGCCCTGAAAGTAACGAGATTGGCACAAAAAGCCTCTATCAGGATTATATGCAATTAGCTGGTTCTTTCCTCTGTACCACAAACACTAATCCCCAAGAAATACAATGCAGAGAACTGAGGAAAAATAAAATGCTATTCAGTTTCTATCCACTCTTGCATTAAGACACATTTTAGAGTTACAAGTCAATGCAAACCTAAAATAATCTTTTATCGTTTGCAAATAAAATGGAAAGCCAGGGCGACCTCCTGAAAGATTTCAAACCAGATCATTCTCTACTTGCGCCACCAAGCCATGAATCTTGCATCACCGCCACTATCACCCACCCCCCGCCATCTTTGTTTCATCACATTGTTACCCGGGCGACGGCACAGTTGGCTCAGAGTTTTGCCCTGTATTTTTTTAAAAATTCAATCCAGAGCTTGATGCAGTGCTGGTACACACTTTAGATCACAATCAACTGAACTTTTGCGCACAAAATATCTCCCAAACATATGCTGAAACTCTTCCCCCACACACACAATCGTCTCAATCTCTCTCCCTCACATACATACTCTTTCATACCCACACAGGCTCCTCAACAGCTTTCATAGTTACTCGCGTACACACACTTATTCCTCCATTTCCCTCACGCACGCTCACACAACCTCAATCTCTGAACCTCACAAACACACACCTCAGTCACTCGCACACTTCTCTCAATCTCTATCCCTAACTCAGTTTTTATCGTGAAATCTCTTGGACATTACTCAAACTGTTAAAACACTCCAACAAAGCATTGATCCTTAATGAAGTACGCACAGTTAGAAGTCTCACAACACCAGGTTAAAGTCTGACAGGTTTATTTTGAATCACAAGCTTTTGGAGCGCTGCTCCTTCATTGAAGAATAATCTTTTATTCTCTCCATGTTCGGGTGAGCTTCCTCCAGGTGTTCCGGTTTCCTCCCATAGTCCAATGATGTGCAGGTTAGGTTGATTGGCTATGGTAAATTGCCCCTTAGTGTCAGGGGGATTAGCAGGGCAAATGTATGGGGTTACAGGGATAGGGCCTGGGTGGAATTATTGTCAGTGCAGGCTGGATGGGCTGAATGGCCTCCTTTTGCACTGTAGGGATTCTATGAATAATCCTAGCTTCTTCAGTCTCACCAAATACTGACCTCCCTCATCCTCAGCATCATCTTGGTAAACCTGCCTTGTACCCTTACCAGAGACTTGACATTCTTCCTGAAATGTGGTGCTCTGTTATACACAATACTCCAGCTGAACCCTTCGGGACTTGTAAAGGTTTAACAGGACTTCCTTGTTTTTGCATTCAATGCCCCTCTTTACAAAGCTAAGTATCCCATACACTTTCTTACCCACCTCAGCTAGCCCTACCACCTTTAAAGTTGTATATGCACCCACAGACTCCTTAGTCCTTGCATTACCTCAAAAAACTATTGAGATATTTTCTACCAGCCCCTTTTCCAAAATATCATAAATGCTACCCACCATTGAGCAACACACCTTATAAATGAAAAGCAAAATGCAGCAGATGCTGGAAATAGGAGAAAACAAATTATAAATAAAAACCAGATTTTTTAGCATACTTTGCAGATAATTGTTTTCTTTACATTTTATCAAAAATTGATGTGGAGAAAATAAAGATTGTAATGTTAAGAGGCACCATAATAAACTGAAACACATGTAACCCTAAAAATAATTGGGCAGTAGTTTTTGGAAAGACACATGCAATGACAAAATTCCCTTCACCTCTATTCCAGAGCAAAAACTTATTTTGTCAGCCTTGTCAAGTTTAGTCAAGAGTTTTGCTAGTTTGAGGTATCAGAACTTTGAGCAAATGTCCATGGCTCTAATTTCAATTGGGGTGCATTTTGAACGAATTAAGCTCATACGTTTATAATGCCACAATCTCTATGGGGTTTTCTAAAATGTTTTATAGCCAATGGATTATTTTTGGAAGTACTTAAGTAAAAATGACTGCAAATCTGGATATAGTAACAGTCCACAAGAATTCAACCAAGCAAATTCACAGCAGATTGCACTAATGTGATAGAAGTAAAACTCCAGGGAGCACCGCTTTTATAACCAGTGTGATCAGCCTTCTGCAGTTTCTGTTCAAAATTGCATAATAGGCATCCATCCTAAACTAAGGGTGTTCTAAGATATAGTCAAGGGCTAGGTCCAGTACAAGATCTTCGAACAGAAAGCCCTTATTGTTCTTTCTTCACAGCATGCCCATGTATATGTTCTGCAGCCTATTTGGGTATGAACAATTAAAAATGAGCTTGGTTTCCATTTTTCTGCATCCTTTCCACTCTTGAATGATTTGAACTGTGGAATCTTGCACCATTGCTTTTCAGGAAATGATTTATGTATGCTAGTCTAGACTTCCCCATAGCCCAATCAGTCTAAGCAGCAAGTAGCGGAATCATACAGATCGAGATGTTTTAATGTTTGCTCCTTCATCTGTAGACAGTTGGATGGCCTCAAGTAGGCTTGTGGTATGACACCTATAACTGCACTCAAGCCAGAATAGAAGAATGATGCCACATTGCACTTTCTTTGTTTGCAAAATGAATAAGAGAGGGGATGGAATTTCCAGAATGACCAGTGTACCCAATTTGCTCCATAGATGCATCAACTGTCAGCGGAAACCATTTAAAACAAGCTAACTCCTTAATATGCTAATCGGGGCTTAATACCCCAAAGTCAAACTGGGTGCAGAAGGACAAGGCAGGCTTTTTGGTTTTCACTTACCTTCATCTGCAGTTAGAAAGGGACAGATTCCCATTGTTCCACAGCAATTTTTTTCCCTTCATGTTATCTCCACCACTTTCCCAGGAAATATCTGCAGGACAGTGCAACATCCAAGCTAAATGATGTTGAGGAGACCCATTACAGTACACGGTTTTGAAAGCCCAGTTGGTGTCTGTAGCTCACTGGTATTATTGAAATACAGTCCAATTTGGAGCAGGCCATGGAACCCCAACCTTTAGGTCTATATTTCAACACGTCACAAATTTAGGGCTGATTCCCCAAAATAGCCCCCAGCAGCCCTGAGTTTGAGAAAAAAGGGAAGTCAGAAAAATTCTGAACAGTATTTAGCATTTAAGTGCACCCAGGTACTGTCGAGTGAGAGCAGGATTTGGTTCATGTGCAATGCCCTCCATGGTTACCAACAGCAAAAACCCTGCTCACTGTCAACAAAGGAATGACAACTTGGGCAAAATACCAGAGGGGAAAGTGATATCTATATTTATCCAGCTAGAGGTCAATGCCTTCCTTCATTAGTTAGGAGAGAGGGCAAGGGGAACAAATTTGCTGAAAGGAAAATGCTGCTTCGTTGTCAAGATGATTATTTTGCAATGTACACAGGAATAAAAAGGTGCATTTATCATTCACATCAGACATTGTGGCATAGAAAAAAATAAAACTAAGTGAAGAATGGTTCTGAGATTCATTTTAATAACATCAATACAGGTTAGAATTGACAGAACAGACAATATGGTTTGCCAAACAAAGCAATGTAATTTACATAAAGTTTAAAGTGGCCATTTCCATTGATTGTGAGGGGCTTCTTCTATTAATGGTTCCCAAGGTTTCCAGTTGACCATTTTATATGCCAGAGAAAGTTCACTCTCAGCCTGAAATTGAAATATTAATCAGTGTCCAAAGATATTCTAATGTCATTCCAAACACAACATTTTAGTATTTCAATTGAGCTTTGCTTTTCAACTCCTGCCCAAATAATTAAGACTAACTGTTCACAATCACTACTTAAAAATGATAAGCCTAGAAAGATTTCAGGGATTATGATTAAATTATTTACTATCACCCTCCAGAAGTATTTACAACATATTTAGCCATTCACAAGTCAGATCTGATAAGGATACTTCTTATTTGAAGCTTCCCAAACAAAAAATAAATGTTCTGCTCCAGCCTAGCAGCTTTTAAAAGCTACTTCACCAAGATTAATAACTCAATCTCAAAAAAGCATCACAATGTTGAATAACATTTAAATTATTTTTTCTTTGATCCTGTAATATCTTGCCATTGTAAGGGGAAAATGGAAGGAAAGCACACTTTAAAATGGCTGCCTGGCACATAAAGAGTTAACTGGGAAAGGAACCATAAAGCAGACACTGGCTTCCACTTATATAAAGATCACTTCAAATCAAACCTAACAGACAAGCCATTTCTAAATCACAGACAGTGACTTGAAGTAAACAAACACCTCAGGAAGCCAAGCCAAGGATCGAGACATCTTTTAGATAAGGAAAAACCCGAGACAAAGGGAATAGATTAGTCATAGGAAGAGCGGGAAAATATGAATGCAGGGAAACCGATTAGCACCTGAATGAGCCGAAACCAACCATTGATAGCCACAGACATAGGAAATGTACCCATTCATAAGAACAATACTATGTTAAATGTCTGTATCTGTTTGTATCTGCCTATAACGATGTGATAATGTTCAAATCACTGGTCCATCTATTGTGTAAAAAGTATAAAGATAGAGCGTTCCCGACATTTTACTGAGAGAAGGTTTGCTACAGACATGTGCCTTGTCTCCCGGAGCTCCGTTGAATAAATTGTGTTTTTGAATCTCGAGATCTGACTACTAGTGGATTTTTCCCACAACACCATTAATAATGAACCTGTGCAGTATGAAGTTAAAAAGGGGCACAGTTGGGTAAGTGGTTACAAACTAATATGAGGAAATAAGTATTTTGTATTATCAGCTTCCAACATTTTACTGCAATGGTCGTTTTGGTTATTCTGAATGGGACAGAATTTGCACGTCACACATATACCACGTATTTCCCTTTAACATGGATTCATGAATAAACCTCAAGTGATGCCATCAGTCAACAATTCTGTATCATTGTATATAAAGAGTGTTGAATATTTGACCAGCACTGTCACCTCAATACATTACGGAAATAGTTTTTTAAAAAATTTGATTTGGACATGGACTGCTTCAGTTACTATGTTGTTGTGAATGGTGCTGAACATTGTGCCATCATCAGTGAACATTCCCACTCTTGACTTTATGATGGAAGGAAGATGGAGTGGTAATATGTTCTTTCCGAGAGTTGTTGAGACTCGATTAGCCGAATGGCCTCTTTCTGCACTGTAGGAATTCTATGGATTCTATGTTAAAAATTGTGTGTGGGCTAGACAGAGTAGATAAGGAGAAACTCCTTGCAAAAGGATCGAGGACGAGAGGGTACAGATTTAAAGTGATTTACAAGAGAAGCATGTGATGAGAGAAAAACCCTTTTTACACGAGTGGTTTGTATTCGGAATGCGCTGCCTGGAAGTCTGGTGGTGGCAGGTTCAATCAAGGCATTCAAGAGGCCATTGGATGATTGTAGAAACAATGTGCAAGGATCCGAGGAAAAGGCAGGAGAATGGCACTGAGTCATACTGCTCGTTGGAGAGCCGGTGCTGACGTGATGGGCCAAATGGGTAGGTTGCAAATGTTACAGAATATGTAGTTATATAATCCAAACAGAACTCTACAAACAAAATCTGGACTAAATAATTGTAGACAATGAACATGAGATGCAGGATGACAATGATATTGTAGGATGGAGTCCTCTCCATTTTGAGGGGAAATTCGTAACATGGTAATTCCTTTTGTTGCTAGAATTCTGTATTAAATACATTCCTTATTTTCATCTAGAGCTTTAAATACTTCAGCAGTGACATACCTGTGAAATGACTTCCTCTATCTGCCCACAGTTGATTTTGTCTTCTAATTTTTGAACATCACGCTCCTGCAATATATAACACAGAACACTTGTGTACAGGGCCTCACTTCCCGTAGGTATACCAACAGTGCTGTTAGGAAAGATGTTCCAGGATTTTAATCTAGTGATAGTGAGGGAATGGTAATATAGATCCAAGTCAGGATGGTGTGAGACTTGAAGGACAACTTGTAGGTGATAGTGCTCCCATGCATTTGCTGCCCATGTTCTTGTCGGTGGTAGAGATCACAAGTTTGGAAGGTGTTGTTGAAGGAGGTTTGGCAAATTGCTGCAGTACATCTTATAAATGGTGCCCACTGCTGCCATTGTCCATCGGAGTTGGTGGGGAATGTTTAATGTGGTGGATGGAGTGTTGGTCAAGGAGCTTGTTTTCTCCTCCAAATTCTTGAATGTTTTTGGAGCTACACACATTCAGGCAAGAGAAGAGTATTTCATCACACCCCTGACTTATGCACTGTGGTTGGTGGTGGGGTTTGGGAAGTCAGGAGGTGAGTTACCACAAAATTCCAAGCTTCAGATCTTTTGTAGTCATAGTATTTATATAGCTGGTCCAGCTAAGTTTCTGGTCAATGTCAACCACCAGAATGCTGAAGGTTGGAGAATTCAGCAATGGCAATGCCATTCAACATTAAGGGAAAATTGAGAGATTCTCTCTTGTTGCAGATGGTTATTGCCTGGCACTTGTGTGGTGAGAATATGAATTGTTACTTAACAGCATAAGGCTGAATGTTGTCTTGGTCTTGCACATGTTTGGCTGCTGGGGAATGAAATAAATCTGAACCTATCACAGAGTGTAAAACAAGACAAGCTAAGTAAAGAAATTCAGAGTGGCTCAGCAAATCACTTACACATATAAAGTATATTTCCAGTAAAATTAGCATTACTATTATGGAAAAACGTTCCTTAAATATCTTTAGATATAGTTTTCAGTATCACTTTATTAACCTTGATCTCTACAGTTGTCCAAAAGGTATATGCAATATTCAAATGTTTTCTCCCGTTAAACATTGAAAAAATGCTTTTCATTTGCTGCACAACATGCATTTTCAACTATTTTAATGCCATAAGCTAAGTGATATATCACATTTTTAAAATCAATTCTGTAAAACTTAAGATTTAAGGGCAGGATTACAGGTCTTGAAAAATACTCAAATGAAACATAACCAATCCACTTGGCAAACAATACACTATCCATTAAAAACATAGTCAGTTAAATCAAACTACCTTACCGATTTTACCAAGTTAAACCGTTCATTGATGGTCTGCTCAGTGTACTTCCTATAGGCTGCATCCTGAGGGATGGATTGCAGGACAGTAAGAATTCTGGAGTACAAAATTCTCAATGTCTGAAAGTAAACAACACAAAAAACATTGGAGCATTCACTCTCACGTGACTTATTTCCCTTTCGGTCTTCCCAAACTTTCACTGGCAAGCATGACAGGCTGCAGGGAAGTTCCTGCCAGTCTCATCAGATAGCTGTTTACATCGTTCACTAGTCTCCAGTTTTCCCTTTTGCCAAGAAACATTCATCTCCTACCTGCTGCCTCCCAGTTTCTGTACCTGTTTGAAATTAGGGGCTATTCCAGTCATATAATTAAGTTTAAAACTAGTGGCAGCAATAGATTCTATTTAGGTGTGCAAGTTAAAAGTAAGTAAAGCAAAGTTTATTTATTAGTCACAAGTAAAGCTTACATTAACACTGCAATGAAGCCACCACAAAATTACCCTAGTTGCCACACTATGGCGCCTGCTCGGGTACACTGAGGGAGAATTCAGCATGGCCAATCCACCCAACTGGCACGACTTTCAGACTGTGGGAGGAAACCAGAGCACCTGGAGGAAACACACGCAGACACGGGGAGAACATGCAAACTCCACACAGACAGTGACCCAAGCTGGGAATCGAAACCGGGTCCCTGGAGCTGTGAGGCAGCAGTGCTAACCACTGTGCGGAAGGGAAAACAATGCGGTATGAGAATAAAATATGAAAAGAGGATGAGGTTAACTGTTAGGAAGTACTTTTTTCAGCGTTATCCATTACTGGGGCAGCACGGTGGTGGCACAGTGGTTAGCACTGCTGCATTACAGCGCCAGGGACCCAGGTTCGATTCCTGGCTTGGGTCACTGCCTGTCTGGAGTTTACACATTCTGTCTGTGTCTGCGTAGGATTCCTCCGGGTGCTCTGGTTACTTCCCACAGAAAGATGTGCTGGTTAGGTGCATTGGCCATGCTAAATTTTCCCTCAGTGTACGCAAACAGGCACCAGAGTGTGGCGACTAGGGAATTTTCACAGTAACTCCTTTGCAGCGTTAGTGTAAGCCTTCTTGTGACACTAATAAATAAACTTAAAAAAAAACGGTAAGTATGAACTCACTGCAATCGTTCTAAAAGGAATTGGAAAGGTTCCTGACAGTTGAGGAGATCCCCAGTTACGGATGATAAATGGAGAGGTAGCTGTAATTTCGCAGTTATTTTGAAATAAATTAGCTTACAGTGTCGTTAACAGGCGAGTATGAAAAATAGCGTTCACAAATTTACGTCTTACCACATTGACACTGCTGCTCTAACGCATTGTGTCTCTATTGGAGACATTTTCTTTAAAGTCTTAATGAAGGGGCAGCTGCCTTGAATTAAATCCCAAACATTGCCAGTTGAAACCCCAAAATGAAAGCACTCAAACAATTAATGTAGTAACACCAAGGAATATATTCCAGATACAACAGAACGTTTTCTTGGTAGGGCAGAGCTCCAACATCCAAGCTACCTTACCGTGGCATGCACTAGCTTTTGAATATCATATAAATATCAGTCTTTAACTGGGAAGCACACCACTAATTATTCAACAACAGAATTTGGAAAAAAACGAATCCCAATTTCTCACCAACTGCAAAGTCATCTCACTATGTTTATCCCATGGACAATCTCTCAGAAAAATTAAATTACAGAATAAATACTTCTTGAAAGTCTCAATGTTAATTTACTGCAAGTCTAACCGCCTAGATTAGTTTTTTCCTCCAGCATTATTCTGACCAGAAAGTCCAGTCATTTTCAGTACATCAGAAAAGGTTGTTTTCTCTCTTTCTCTTTAGTCAACACTAAAGAAATATACTTTTCAAAAGGGAGCTGATGTTTGAATTCCAATCATAGAACATAGAACAGTACAGCACAGAACAGGCCCTTCAGCCCACAATGTTGTGCCGAGCTTTATCTGAAACCAAGATCAAGCTATCCCACTCCCTATCATCCTGGTGTGCTCCATGTGCCTATCCAATAACCGCTTAAATGTTCCTAAAGTGTCTGACTCCACTATCACTGCAGGCAGTCCATTCCACACCCCAACCACTCTCTGCGTAAAGAACCTACCTCTGATATCCTTCCTGTATCTCCCACCACGAACCCTATAGTTATGCCCCCTTGTAATAGCTCCATCCACCCGAGGAAATAGTCTTTGAACGTTCACTCTATCTATCCCCTTCATCATTTTATAAACCTCTATTAAGTCTCCCCTCAGCCTCCTCCGCTCCAGAGAGAACAGCCCTAGCTCCCTCAACCTTTCCTCATAAGACCTACCCTCCAAACCAGGCAGCATCCTGGTAAATCTCCTCTGCACTCTTTCCAGCGCTTCCACATCCTTCTTATCGTGAGGTGACCAGAACTGCACACAATATTCCAAATGTGGTCTCACCAAGGTCCTGTACAGTTGCAGCATAACCCCACGGCTCTTAAACTCCAACCCCCTGTTAATAAAAGCTAACACACTATAGGCCTTCTTCACAGCTCTATCCACTTGAGTGGCAACCTTTAGAGATCTGTGGATATGAACCCCAAGATCTCTCTGTTCCTCCACAGTCTTCAGAACCCTACCTTTGACCCTGTAATCCACATTTAAATTAGTCCTACCAAAATGAATCACCTCACATTTATCAGGGTTAAACTCCATTTGCCATTGCAATAACAAAAGACACCGAATTGTGGTCACTATCTCCAAAGTGCTCTCCCACAACCAAATCTAACACTTGGCCCGGTTCATTTCCCAGTACCAAACCCAATGTGGCCTCACCTCTTGTCGGCCTATCCACATATTGTGTCAGGAAACCCTCCTGCACACACTGCACAAAAACTGCCCCATCCGAACTATTTGACCTACAAAGGTTCCAATCAATATTTGGAAAGTTAAAGTCCCCCATGACAACTACCCTGTGACCCCCACACATATCCATAATCTGCTTAGCAATTTCTTCCTCCACATCTCTATTACTATTTGGGGGCCTATAGTAAACTCCTAACAACGTGACCGCTTCTTTCCTATTTCTAACCTCAGCCCATATTACCTCAGTGTGCAGATCCCCCTCGAAGTGCCTTTCCGCAGCCGTTAAACTATCCTTGATTAACAATGCCACTCCTCCACCTCTTTTACCAGCTTCCCTACACTTACTGAAACATCTATACCCCGGAACGTCCAACAACCATTCCTGTCCTTGTTCTACCCACGTCTCCGTAATGGCCACAACATCGTAGTCCCAAGTACCAATCCACGCCCCAAGTTCATCTACCTTGTTCCGGATGCTCCTTGCATTGAAATAGACACACTTCAACCCACCTTCCTGTCATATTTGTCTTCTTACATGGGATTTATAGTAAAGAATTTAACATTGACAAATACTGTACTAGATCATACCTCAATCCATACATATACATTTTACAACACATAGAATCGTACATGGTACAGAACTCAAGACAAAAAAAATAACAAAAACACACCTCATGAGGATTCTGGGCCACAGCAAGACCCACCAACCCAGTCGTCTGCAGAAAAGAAAACAAATAAGATTAATAGAATCTGATTCCAGAGTCATATTGGACTCGAAACATTAACTATTTCTCTCTCCACAGATTCTGCGAGACAGTTTTTCCAACATTTGCAGAACTTTATTTTTATTTTAAAATGAATGCAATGTTTCCTCAAAGATATTTTGGCCTCCAAAACATTCCCCATATTTCGCTGTCACCTTCGTCCTACACGTTTCTCTCTCCCATATCCATCTCTCTCCCTCTCTTGCTTTTCTCAATATCTTTCTCTGTCATTCCCACCTCTCGCTCTGCGCCCTTTATATCTCTTTCCCTTGTTTATTTCCCCTGACTTGTTGCTCCCCTTATATTGCGATCATTTCCCCTATATTTATCCCTTTTTCCCCTCAATCTCCATGTTTTTCTTTGCTATATTGTTTTCAAGCTCTCATTCTTCTATATCATTATTCTTGCTTCACAAAAATATATTCTGCTGCTGTCGTTCCAAAATATTTTTATTGCTCTATAATTTTCTCTGTCTATCCCCTATGTGTTTATTCCCCCAGATATTCATCACTCTGTCCATCTATCTCCTGCATATTTATTTCTATCCCAATTTTTCCCTTGTATATTTCTCTCCCCTTCTCTTTCCATTGTATATTTCTATTCCCCTCTCTCTTTCCTCTCCACATTCCCCCTTTATCTCTCTCCCCCTCTCCATATTTTCTTCTCTATCTATATTTCTTTATATGTATATATTTCAGTGTGTTTCTCTCCCTCTCTGTATTTCTCTCTCCCTTTGTGCCTTTTTCCCTATAAATATTTCTCTCTCTATCCTGCCCTCTCCCTATATCCATCTATAAATATTTCTCTCCTTGACCTCCACTCACTTTCTTCAGGACGCCGGCCATTGCTGCCGCGGTGCACTGTGGGATCGCCTCCAGGCCGGTGAATTGAACACCGAGTTACATCGCGAGATCCAGACTCAATCAGAGGAGCTGGGAGCGCTGGAGGAGGATCAGCGTCACCGCGCGCGGATCAGAGCTGGAGCAGCGGTGGGGGAGAGGAAGCGGCAAGTGGATCAGAGCCCGAGGCCCGCGGTGCTCAGCGCTCGCTAATCAGCCGCACAGTCTGTCAGACATTGGCAGCAGGAGGAGGCCATTCAGCCCCTCGATCCTGCTCCGATATTCAATAACCGCATGGCGGAGCTGATGGTGGCCTCAGCTCCACATTCTGCTGGAACGCTTCAAAAATCTATCTACCTCTGCTCAGTGTACCAGAGACAGGGGGCGCGGCCCTGGGGAAGCGGGGGCGGGGTCTCGAAGATAGGGAGGCCTGGCAGAGGAGAGGCCCTGGGAGATAGAGGCGGGGCCTCGGAGAGAGGGGGCGGGCCCTGGGAGATAGGGGCGGGGCCTCGGAGGGAGGGGGCGGGCCCTAGGAGATAGGGGCGGGGCCTCGGAGGGAGGGGCGGGGCCCTAGGAGATAGGGGCGGGCCCTCAGCGGGGGCGGGGCCTTGGGAGATAGAGGCGGGCCTCGGAGGGAGGGGCGGGGCCCTGGGAGATAGAGGCGGGGCCTCGGAGAGAGAGTGGGGTCTGGGAAGATTGGCCCTGGGAGAAAGAGGGTGGGGCCCTGGGAGAAAGGGGGTGGGGCCCTGGGAGATGGGGGGTCCGGGGTGTGGAGCCAAGGTCAGTGAGGGGGCAAGGTCCAGAGGGTAGGAGAGGGGTGGGCAAGGTGGGTGTTGAAGGTTTGGTGTGATGGACAATGTACAATGTCTGGTGGGGAGAACAATGGACTAAGACTGAACCTGTCTTTTGCCTCCAATGCCCCTGACATGTCAGTAACACTGTCTCTGATAGAGGTGCCCCTTAGTGATTGAACCACCCTAGTGCAAACCCTACCTACCTCAAACACATCTGACCAGGGCCTCCAGTGAACCTACCTGGTTCTGGCTGAGCTTCCAGAAGAATGTGGCTGACCTTTCTACCCTCTCTTGTGGTTTGTGCAGGAACCTGCGTGAGCTTTTTATTGCTTCTGTGACACCTAAGACACCTAATTTCCCACGTTCCCCAGTGCTTCGTTAATACATTACTACTTTCACAGATGTCAAACATAAGCATTTTATAGCCTTCCTTTCCTTGCTCCAGCAGTGTTTTCCTAACCCAAATTAACGCACAGTATTTGTTCCTTAACAGCCTGATGTATTTTTTGTTAAAGACTCCCTGTACTTCCTTGCATTCTTGGTGTTTTGCAAATGTCTCAAAATGTGCACTGATACAGAGCTTGTGAATGAAGCAATGAATGAATCACAAAGTCTTGTGCATGCTGAGAATTTGTGGGCCTGCATGGAAAACACCAATGTACATTTGTGTGTTAATGTTAATTGATCTGCTCACTATTTTGACTTCTAATGTTAGAAACTTTGAAAGTCAATTGCAAGTTGTAAGATCATCTTTCTGTTCATATTAAAATATGCATTATCTTACAAAATAAACTAGTTGTGGCTACAAAGGTTAATCATCTGTAAGTTAAAAATATGCATTCATGTAGCAACTTTCACAGCCTCCAGATATCTCAGGGGTTTGCTAATTAATTTGTACTTTTGAATTTGAGAATAACAAAATCCCACAAACGGAACTGAGATACATTGCGAGATTATCTATTTTGCTGACATTGGTATTGACAACAACACCAATTGACTTGTTCTTTTCCCTTCCCTTGGTTATTTAAAGATGATATTAAAGAACTTGGCACGTTCACTTCATTATATTGAATCAGAGATTAATTTATTTGAAAACGCAGAAAAGGTTAGCAGGTGCTAAAACACTTTCCCATTGCCATCAATTGATATAGATGCATTTACAAATAGGAACACCAAATCTGAAGAGCAGAAACATCACACAGCACATTCTCCAAAGGGAACTACATGCAGTTCATAAAGACTACATCTACTTTAAACAAAAGAGAAAATGTTGGAAAATCTCAGCAGGTCTGGCAGCATCTGTAAGGAGAGAAAAGAGCTGATGTTTCAAGAGCTGATGTTTCAAGACCAGATGACCCTTTGTCAAAGGGTGCCTATCACAACAGACAATGTTAATGAGCCTGACTTCCCTAATTAGGCACAGTTTTGTTTTGCAAATACTTAAGTCTCATAAGGATAGTGATGCCTAGTGTTAGTATCCCAAAGGATGTTTGTTGTGGGATGGCATTTTGTTAATTGATTATTTGTTTATGTTAAGAATCTCTTAAATAAGGGCATTCATCCATTGTGTAAAGCCAAAACCAGTCTGAAGAACAAAATTTACACAAAATCTATACATAAAATGACAATTAACTATCACAGTTTGCTAAGAATCAGAAGTGATGCAGAATTGCTTCCCTACTCTCACTACATATTGTCGGAATTGGAAGGCTTGTGAAAGTGCACAACAAGATCGTGACACAAAACGTTTGCACTTCAAAAGAGCAAAGTAAAGTGATAAAATGTGATTTTAAAAGTTAGCTAACACATAGTGGTCATGACAGCAGAAGGGTAGAAATTAAGACAATATTGGTGAGACTACAGTTGAAATTCATGCTGGCTAAGCTAAAACAAAATAAAATGGGGATCAGTCGTCATCACAGCGAAACTGCCATCATTCTCTCACCTGTGAAACTGACAGCAACTTCTGACATCAGCACAAATGGAATTAAGCACAGAACATAGAAGCTGTTGTCAGTGCTGCCTTGCTCCTCCGCAGGAAGTGCTGTTGAAGTCTCCATATACATTTTTAGAAGTAATTTAACTGACAAATACATCTCCTTATGTGTTGTAATATTGCTATTTTTAAAATCCTGTAAAAGTTATGCCTTAATAATGAGAATTACCATGTCTCAACTATTACTAAGTGACCCCTGTGGCCCTGGAAAACTGATTCTATATTTGTGGAATGATAAATTTCTCAATTATGATAATTCCATCTTTTTTAATGTAACTTTTAAAAGTTCCTTTATGGCATTTCAGTTACAAATATGTTCCAATCTTTATTTTGCTCTCTAATATTTATTTGAAAAAATGAAGGATAATCAGTATATTTTACTTCTTGGTTTGTTGTCTATGAGAATACTTCAATGTGATTGGTTTCTTACACTGGTGGGCTCACTGTTTCTGGATGTCAGGAGAACCCATTGACTTGGCACCAGATTCAAATTAAGGTCAAGAAAGATGAAATCCATGCCACAGATATCTTTGTGACTTGTCTCTTTGAGGCTACTGACAAATTTCTTTGCCATGGACTGCAAAATCTAGGATGATGTTTAGTAGGATTGTAAATAATATTAAAGATAGACACAAATTTTGAAAATAAAATCGAGAAATCCAGTAGGCAGCAGTCTTGAGAGAAGATTGACTGAAGGTTTGCTGGAAATACCTTGAATAAGATTAATATTTTTTTCAAATTGATGCACAGTAGCACAAGTGTTAGTCCTTTTGAAAATGACTGGGTTGCTGAAGTCTTGGAACAATAAACTAACAAAGTTATCAAATAATTACTTCATAATCCTCAACCCAGGAGGCGGAAAATGAAAAATCAGATTCCCAGGAAAGGCAGAATGGAAAAAGGAGAGCAGTAGCAAATAACCTATTTTTGATGGACCAAGCTTCTGTGTCCATCAGGTGATGAAGGAGCAACACTCTGAAAGCTCATGATTCCAAATAAACCTGTTGGACTTTAACCTGATGTTGTGAGACTGCTTACTGAGTAAATAGAGACAGTGGAGGGATTGAGGTAGATAATAAAGAGATAGGGCCAGTTATTTTGAGAATACATTTGGTATTGATCACAAATCCGTGGACGATATCAGCATGGGCAGTATTTGGACAAGGAAGAGGAGGGGGCAGAAATAGATAGTTGGGGGAGCTCCTAATGAAAAGGTTGCAAAGAGATGGAACTGTTTTGGGTACAATCTGATAGATAAACATGGAATCATGCAAGGGATAGCCCCACTAAGTTGGGTAACATAGGAGAGGCTGTGAAGGAGGATAGTTTGGTTTTTCATGTCAAAGGTTACAGAGAGGAGAGATAATGCCCATGATTACAATCACAGAGGCTGCAATTTTTGACTGAGTGCCTTTTCAGTAATGTGACAAAGGCAGAAAGCTCATTGGAGAGATTCATTTGTGGAGTTGAGGAAAAATGGGACATGGATTTGGGAGAGGCCAGCATGTTCAAGAATTTTGGAGAAATAATGGAAATTGGAGATGAGGGTAGTTTTCAAGAACCAAGGGAGTTAGACTGGAGTTTCTGAGGAACTGGTTATGATGGCATTTTTTAACATGGGAGAGGGGGTGCAACACCTGAATTCAGGAAATAACTTACAATATTAGCTTCAAGAGAGGAAACAGGTAGTCAGCAGTTTAGTATAAATAGAGTCAAGGGAGCAGGGGAGTAAATCACAAGAGAGTGGGCAGAGGAGAAATGGAAACAAAATAGATTCAGAACTAGGGCAAGTGGCAGTCTAGAAGAAGGGTTTTGTGGGGAAGAAACAGAAGCAGAAAATTGGATGAATGGATGTGTTAAACTTAGTAACAAATTTATTCCATCAGCTCTTTGCACTTTTGGAAGGGTCTGGGACAGGGTTTATTACTTAAAACTCTGTCTGTCAAAAGCCTCCTCAATGTGTAACTCTTTAACCAACTTATCAGTCATGTTCCATAACTCGTGTTCAATCAATACTTATCCAGTTATTTTAATTTCTGTTTTGTGCTTTGGAGCATGTTAATATATTAGATGGATATCATTACTGTAAGAAAGGACATCATATAAAACTTTTTAAAGCGAACTTAAGTTTAAATTGAAGCAGACAGACAGAGGTTCAAAGAACGCTTGAAGAAATTAGGCACAGCTCTTGGGGCTAAAGGGATCAAGGGATATGGAGGGAAGCCGGGATCAGGAGATAAAATTTAATGATCAAATCATAAAGAAAATGAATAGTGGAGCTGGCTCAAAGGGCCGAATGGCCTTCTCCTGCTTCTATATTCTGTAGAATCACAAAGTCTTGAATCACAAACCCACTCACCTGATGAAGGAGCAGTGCTCCAAAAGCTTGTGATACCAAATAAACCTGTTGGACTTTAACCCGGTGTTGTGAGACTGCTTATGTGCCCACCCCAGTCCAATGCCGGCATTTCCACATCATCTATATTCTATGTTTCTTGGGAGAGAAATTTGGTGAGAAAGTGAGCTAAGTTTATTCTTAACAAATACAGGCTTATGTAAGCCAAATGGTCTCTTGTTGCTAAAACGTTCTTATTCTAAATGGCCATTTATGATGTCAGACGACTCCTCAATTGAATTCTAGTTTCATAACTCAATACAGCCATCAATTTACTGATACATAAGTTGACCATTACTCTCTTATTTTATCCCTTGCCTGATAGGTCTTAGTGCAGATTCTCCAATTCGCAAGATAATGGATGCAAATACTGATTCAGTCAATGAGCAACTGACACAATATGCAATCCAGCTGAGTATTGAAGAGAGTATTGAAGCCAATAATAACTCAACATCTCAGTATCATGAAAGGTAATTGATGCAGAGCAGAATGTGACAAATGACTTCATTTCTCTCTCCAGGTACCACGATCTAAGAAGATGTTAGTGACAATGAACTTCCATATATTGGTCCATGGTTATGCTTGGCAAAGTGCAGCAGTGGTCTGCCATTGCCTTCCACATGTGGCTGGTCAGGATTCTCTCCTGCTGTTACCACCTGCCACAGGCATGCATTGGCAGGATTTACAAGTTGATATTCAATCTGTTTGGCCATAGTAACAATGCATCTTCCTTAGCCATTAAGTCTTGGAGTTGGACAAATACCTAGAGCTTTTGACTCAGAGGCAGGGACACTGCCACAAGACTTCATTTCATTTATCTTAAAAATGTAAAGTAGCGAGTAAGGGTGAGTGATAGTTATCCAGGTTGGAGAAAGATAGAAAGCAGTGCTCCACAAGAGTAAATATTGGATCCACTATTATTCCTAATTTACATTAGTGATTCAGATTTAGCAATAAGCTGCTCAATATTAAAAATTGCAGATATTACCAAACTTGAGGGTGTGGCAAACACTGAGGAAGAAAGCAACATAATACAAAAATATATCAGAAAACTCGTAGATTGGGCTGGGCAGCTAACTGTCAAATGGAGCATTAATATAGGTAAATGGGAGCTGGTTATCTTTGGGGAAACCTAAATCAAATCTTGGAAAATAAAATAAGAGACTGAATGAGTAGAAGACCAAAGGGATCTCGGGATCCGGTGAAGCAATCGTTAAAAACAGGTCAGAAGATGCCAGTATAGAATTCAAAAGAAGTGAAGTTTTGTTAAACTTGTGTAGAATCACGGTCAAGTGGCATGTAAGAGTACTGTGCACAGTTCTGCTTTCCATACTATAAAAAAGGACGTAGAAGCATTGGAGAAAGCGTAAACAATTAAGAATGGGACCAGAACTGAGAGAATACAGTTTTTTGAAGGCTTGAACAGATTAGTGGATTGTTCTTTGGAAAAGAGAAGAAGACTTAAACAAGAGATCCTAAAAATCATACATTGGGTGGACAGGATAGAAAGAGAGAGCGTTTTGGAGAGTTCAAGGCGAGAGACCATAAATATAGGATAGTTACTAATAATTCAACAGGGAAATAAGGAGGAATTATTTTACTCAGAAAGATTTGAATATGGAACTGGCTACCACAGGTAGTGGGTGAGGCAAATTTCTTAAAAACCTTTTTGAAAGGAAAGCAGACATGTACATGAAAAGAGGGATTGAAAGATAAGCTGAAAGGCAAAAATGAGATGGATGGAATGGAAGGAGAATTGAATGGAGTTTTATTACCAGCAGAGACTAGTTGGGCTGAATGGCTTGCTTCTCTCTTGTAAATTCTATGGCCAGAATTCTCTGGCTGTTCACATCAGCAAGATTCTCTGGTCTTGCCGGTGGGACACCCCCAGCCATGGGTTTCCCGGCAGAGTGGGGTGGCTTCAATGGAAATTCCCATTGACAGTGGTGGGACCAGAAGATCCCGCTGCCAGTGAACGGCACGCCACCTCCCACTGCCAAGAGAAACGCTGAGGGGAAGCCAGAGAATCTTGCCCTCTGTAACCATTTTTATCAATCCAGAAACAGGACCTCACTCATCTTGTGCCATTTCATTTATAGGTTTTTGCCACCCAGCCAAGAAAACAGACAAATAGTGGAATCAATCAGGCAAGGTACAGTGTCTGGCCCACACACCATGCATATTTGTAGTATTGTAGTTCTCGATAATATGAACATATGAATGAGGAGCAGGAGTAGGCCTTTTGAGCCTTTGAGCCTGCTGCACCATTCCATATGATCATGACTAACAGTAAAAGCTTTGTGATTAATTTTTTCTAGGAGAAATCTTCACTCTACAACAGTTGATAAAACATAAATTCGCTTTTGATGAAGCAGATGAGAAGGGATGGTTTCCATTGCATGAAGCTGCTGTCCAACCCATTCAACAAGTGCTTGAAATTGTACTGGACTGTGAGTTAACATTAGAAACCAGACCATAATGTTTTAATAGAAAGACATTGATAAATGTCTTTCTATTAAAGTAAAATACAATTCTCATCACACTGCCCTCCCTCCCCCAGCCAATTTCTTGAATCTGATCCCATGGATTGTGATCATCCTTCAGTTTCTTCATCCAATTGGCCGTTATTGATGTGTGACCCTTGGCAGTGACAACAGGGTATCATGCTATAGAGACCATTGCAGCTTACCTAATCCCAAATGCAATGGATACCCATGCACCCTCACTTCAAACAAGGGATGCTAGTTATGATTGTGGAGTAGAATTTGCATCAGTTTTTCCAAGGGATGTTGAGGCCGATTACAATACTAACATTGAGTCCAAAACACATATAGAAACATAGAAACATAGAAACCTACAGCACAAAACAGGCCCTTCGGCCCCATAAGTTGTGCCGAACATATCCTTACCTTTTAGGCCTACCTATAACCCTCCATCCTATTAAGCTCCATGTATTCATCCAGGAGTCTCTTAAAAGACCCTATTGAGTTTGCCTCCACCACCACTGACAGCAGCCGATTCCACTTGCCCACCACCCTCTGTGTGAAAAACTTCCCCCTAACATTTCCCCTATACCTACACCCCAGCACCTTAAACCTATACAGCCTATTCAACTGATCTGCATCAATGTCTAAGATCCCCACAAGCCTCCTTCCATCATAGAATTTCATAGAATTATAGAATGCCGACAGTGCAGAAAGAGGCCATTTGGCCCATCGGGCCTGCAGCGACAATCCCACCCAAGCCCTATCCCCGAAACCCTACGTATTTACCCTGCTAATCTCCCTGACACTAAGGGACAATTTAGCATGACCAATCAACCTAACCCGCACATCTTCAGGCTGTGGGGGGAAACCGGAGCACCCAGAGGAAGGCCACACAGACACAAGGAGATGCAAACTCTGCACAGACAGTTACCCAAGGCCCGAATTGAACCTGGGTCCCTGGCGCTGTGAGGCAGCAGTGGTGATCACTTGCCACCCTCCTTCTTCATCTACCCCAATCAGCATAACCTCCTATCCCTTTCTCCCTCGTGTGCTTATCTAGCTTCCCTTTAGCTTATGGTATTCACCTTAACTACTCAATAATAGATTAACAACTGCCCAGCTAGCAATAAAGTCAACCAGCATGAGAAAGGATTGAGCTTGGGAATGCTGTTCATTACCTGGCTCACGGATCATATTCTACCTCTGAAAAAAAAACACAATTTTAATTTAAATGTGACATTTTCCAATCAATTGGGATATCATTATTTGACACCTCTAATTGCACATATCTGTAACTGTCACCCCTATCAATTTGCTGTGAGTATCATAAATGCTGTGGTGTCGTTTTTACTGGTATTACATAGAGGTCAAAGTCATTGCTAAATCATGGTAGTTGAGTCTGTTCTGTGAATGTTCTTTATTGTACATTCGTTCCCACTCAAGCTGATATGAGTCTATACTCATCAGTGGGAATTGTGGTTAGATGAAATGGCAGTTCAGTGTATAAATGTATCTATTTATGTTTCTAAATCGTTAATTGTAGCATCGTATAAAACAATTTGGCAACAGAGGACCGAAGATGGGAATACCCCACTTACTTTGGCTGCTACTGCTGGAATATTAGGGAATGTGCAAGCTCTTTTGGAGAAGCGGATCTGTCCCAATGTCACTAACGACCGGGGAGAAACACCGCTACTGATTGGTAAGTAGATTTTTATCCCTTTTGAATCTTAGTTTGTTGCTTCCCATCCCCTTCTCTCCTGACGCCTTGCTGGGGTATGGATTAAATGCTCAGAGAGGGACACTTCAAACTCTAACCTGATTGTGTTCTCACCTAACATCCACGCATGAGCACTGCTGGCAGGACAGTAAGGTTGATTTACCTTTTAATTAAAGCTGACAAGAATACCCACCAGAATTAATATCTACAAATTGGGAGGCAAAAAACACAGTCATTTTATTCTTTCACTGAAGTAGGAACTCCATAGAAAAAGTACAAATGGTCATTTGCATTGCTTCAATAGAGTTTCCTGCTAATCTTCTGTCCAAATCAGATCATGAGAAGCCCCATGAAGTTAAAGTTTATTTCTTACTGTCAGAAGTAGACTTACATTTACACTGCGATGAAGTTACTGTGAAAATCCCTGAGTCGCCACACTTCGGTGCCTGTTCGGGTAAGCTGAGGGAGAATTTAGCATGGCCAATGCACCTAACCAGCACATCTTTTGGACTGTGGAGGAAAGCGGAGTGCCCGGAGGAAACCCACGCAGACATAGGGAGAATGTGCAGACTCCACACAGACAATGACCCAAGCCAGGAATCAAACCCAGGTCCCTGGTGCTGTGAGGCATTAATGCTAACCATTGTGTCACCAATCACGAGAAGCTCCACTAAATTCCAGGTGGAAGTAGGGAGCCAACATTTCCTAAACATTTCCATTGAGGCGAAGTGGATTTACAAAGAGCCCAGGGATCCAGTTGACCCTGGACTGTGTGAGCACTGTATAAAGCAGGTTTGACCCTACACTGAGTTTATGATTAATGTGACGTCAAGCCAAAATGTGTTGAGATAACTTCTTTCTGTGACCGGGCTCTGACACTTGAATCACACTACCATTATGGACCTGCAATCACTTCACACCAGTATTAAACTTTGAATGCAAAAACGCTCTTATGTGAAAAACTTATTTCTAATGTTAAGGCTAACCACCTTAATAAAAAATATATCTCCAACAACCTATGTCAGTACAGATCAAGATTGTTATCAGGACACTAGCACCTTATCATGTGTCGTAACATTCACCCAAGAAAAATAACAAATGGATCATTATTTTGGCTTTATCAAGAATGAGCTTGCAGTCGGTTACAATTCAAATTCTCTGTTCCAGGCATGTATGTACTAAAATAATACCATCAGCAATTGCTGTGCTGAAATTTATTCCATGTGCTGTGCCATTTGAAATCCCACGGGATTTAAATGCAGCTGCTAGTTTTTGAATGGAGACCCTGTTCTAAAGATGCGGTGTTGTATTATTGCACCTGTCCACCTCAGAACATGATATTGAACAACTTTGGCTGAGGGATCATAAACTATTGACATACTGTGAAGACAGTTTAGAATATGACAACTGGAAAAGACTTACCAACTGCGGAACAATAATAAGTGTAAAGGATAGCATTAACTCTCCATGCTTATTCTCAAACCTGCCACAATTATGACAAAGTACAGTTAAAAGGGTTAACTTAGTGGAGAGATTTCTGGCAGGTTTGGATTCTGGGAAAGCCTGATGTCTTGAACTTGAGGGATAATTTGCAGACCAAATCCACAAGTACCTCAGATAGCATTGCTTAAATTTTTGCATTTGATTTTGTTTTTTATTTTCATATTAGTTTTAAAACAAATTTAATGAAAATTGTCAGACAGCATCAGTGACGCAAATCACACAACACACGTTTTCCGTGTAGAAATATTTTTGTCAGAGAGTTCAGTTTGCAATCATCTATCATTAAATGGTTGATGTGAGGCTTTTTGCCTCTTTGTTTTCTTTAAGGTAAAATGCTCGTGATGTCGTGGAGGGTTGTGGAAAGTCATTTAGTGGATCATACAGCATTAAACCCATTGAGGGAATTCAGTGACCATGCAATGTAAATGCGAAACTCAAACATGATTGAAAATGAGGTGGCACGGTGGCACAGTGGTTAGCACCGCTGCCTCACAGCGCCAGGGACCCGGCTTCAATTCCAGCCTCAGGTCACTGTCTGCGTGGAGTTTGCACGTTCTCCCTGTGTCTGTGTGGGTTTCCTCCGGGTGCTCCGGTTTCCTCCGGGTGTTCCGGTTTCCTCCCACACTCCAAAGATGCGTGAGTTAGGTTGATTGGCCATGCTAAATTGTCCCTTAGTGTCAGGGGGATTAGCAGGGCAAATACGTTGGGCCCGGGTGAGATTGTGGTCGGTGCAGGCTCAAAGGGCCAAATGGCCTCCTTCTGCACTGTAGGGATTCTATTGATTCTATTCTATGAAAATGGGATTGCATCAGAAATCGCACATCAAACCACCTGCTGATAATTACTTGCATCCAATGTCTCAACTAATTTCTTGAAAAACTCCTTTTCTTTCTAATGCACTGGCCTCTTCCGTTGTGCAGGAAACGTTTGAACACTGTGTTGCAGAGACTAAAAAGTGACTTGAATCTTTGACTCTGGACCGGAAGCACTTTGCTCGGTGCCTGAACTGGAAGTGTTACCATCCTTCCTCCCCAACAGGTTACAGTGGAATGAATTGCTATTCATTGAATCTATTTTTGAGACTTTGCATGGTCCACAGAAAATTATGGATCATAACTTATGGATTTATTATTCATGTAATCATTGATTGGAATAGGTCCTGCAGAGAGTTTTGGAAATTAGAAAACCCTTTCTTTCAGGGTAAATCTCCTGCCTGGTGGAATGGAGCCTTGAATGACAAAAGTCATTCCTTGTGTTCAGCTGTTCTAACTCATAACTCTTCAATTGATGTGTTCTTACTTATTTATAACCATTCCTACAACCTTGTATTTGCATTGGAGTCACCATAAGAGATCACTAAAGTGAATTTGTAAATCACCCAATAGAGGGCAATCTAGTACAATAGTTTCAATCTCCAGCCTCTGTCTATGGATATCACCATCATCTAAACCCCATATAAATTAAAGCACTCAGAGCTAAGTAAGGAATCGAGCTATCTCCTTTTCTCATAAGGTACGTCATTGGCAAGCCCTCAATATGGAGTAAGATTGTTTCTCAATATAACATTTGAGATTTAAGATTTGCCATGCCTTTGAACATTTAGACAATTTAAAGCAACAGCCACAAAGCCAGCTAACACATAAAAAGCAAATTGATTCTACTTTCAGCCTCTTCCTTATCAATAACCATCAATGGAATAATTTTAGACAGAATGGAGACTACTTTGCATACCTATTTGGGCAGCATGGTGGCACAGTGGTTAACACTGCTGCCTCACAGCGCCAGGGACCTGGGTTCAATTCCTGGCTCGGATCACTGTCTATCACTGTGGAGTTCGCACATTCTCCCCGTGTCTGTGTGGATTTCCCCCGGGTGCTTCGGTTTCCTCCCACAGTCCAAAGATGTGCGGGCTAGGTAGATTGGCCATGCTGAATTGCCCCTTAGTGTTAGGGGGATTAGCTAGGGTAAATGCATGGGGTTATGGAGGTAGGACCTGGGTGGGATTGCGGTCGGTGCAGACTCGATGGGCCAAATGGCCTCCTTCTGCACTGTAGGATTCTATGATTCTATTTCATAAAGTAAAAAAATGCAACATTGGCAAACATAGAATATCAAACTGAAACTGAGAGCTTGGGTTGGTTGTATTCAGACTTGTACTAAAAACAACTAGGATATATATGATTATTCCACATCACATCTTAACATCCCCTTTGACAAAGATTTTAAGGCACAATTAAGTGCTGTCATCACACTAAGTACTCAACGAGAATATTTGGGATTGGGATGAGTATTCACTGGTCCTTTAAGACTATGCTCATGGAGATTACGTTTCAAAGTCTATATGAAAGATAATTTGAGGGAGGAATGCAATAAAAAGATGAATAACGGCCTCAATCGTGACTGGGGCTGATTTTGTAAACAAGGTGGGGGAAGAGATTTGGTCTGTGCAATTTTAATATTGCAGTATTTGTCTTTTTTCCAGCACATTCCCTGCCTAGAAGCCAGCCTGATTCACAGGGATGGTTCCCTAATGTCTGGAGAATGCCACAGACCAGGAGGAAGTTGAGGAACTATAGCTGAGTTAGTGGGAGGATGGTGTGGGAGTGGGACGAGCCCAGAAATTGAGGGTGGTCAGTGACCCTGGGGCAGGGGAGAGTCTCATCGTGGAGGGGATTAATGGTCACAGGGAGTGCGGCTCAGTGGTGGTCAGGGAAAGGGATAAGCTTAGTGAGCTGGGAGGAAGCATTCCTGCTGCACCTGGCCCACAGAGTATTCCTACTCTCCCTTCAGGTCCTGGTTTGCAGCCAACCAGGGTTAAACCCGGACAATAGATTACATCAGAAACAGGCAGCCTAATATCAATATTTGATGACCAAACCATTTCATGAGGGAGCCTATAGGAGGATGAAGGGTGAACTTATAGAGATTTATAAAATCATGAGGGGCATAGATAAGGTGAATAGCCAAGGTAGGGAGTCCAAAACTAGAGGGCATAAGTTTAAGTTGAGAGGGGAAAGATTTCAAAGGGACTTGAGGGGCAACTTTTTCACATAGAGGGTGTTGGGTATATGGAATAAGCTGCCAGAGGATGTTGAGGAGCTGGGTACAATTACAAAGACATTTGGACAGGTACATGGATGGAGAAGATTTAGAAGGATATGGGCCAAATGCAGGCAAATGGAACTCGTTCAGTTTAGGAAACCTGGTAGGCATGGACGAGTTGGGCCAAAGGGCCTGTTTCCGTGTTGTATATCTCTATGATTCTATGACTCTAAATTGGAAGCTTTGTCACCATCCTACCTCAGTTAAAATCTCAGAGATTCTCTTAAAATTTTCACTCCTTATCTGACCCAAATTAACTCATTTTTTGGATGGCTAATATTCTCCCCAGTGTCTGTGAGTGTATTAGAGCACCTTGGGCTTCCAGTTACCGTCATTAACCGCAGGCTTTGCTGTCACTGCTTCTTACCTCATCAAGCCTCCTGAAGTGTGATGTGACCTTGCACCATCTGTTCATCTGTTAGGAATCCTCTATATATTTATTCCGTTTCCACTTCTCTTTCAAAAAAGAAGTTTACACTTCTTGTTGTGTTTCTTGTCTGCTCTTTATTTCTAAGCTGTGAGGAAGAATTCCCTCGACATGGTATCATTGCTGCTACAACATGGGGCGCTTATAAACCGGCCCTGTGTTAGGAGGTGGACAGCAATGCATGAAGCAGCCAAACAAGGACATGATGACATGGTAGCACTGCTGCTGAGGAACAGTGGGAGTGTTAATCAGAAGGATGGGTATGGAGTAACTCCTGTTGCCATTGCTGCTGCATTTGGGCACTGCAGTGTATTGGAGCATCTCATTCATAAAGGTACCATCAGAAAAACGCACTTCATTAATATGATCTACAGAGGAATGTAAGGTGACATTCATCCCCTTGAGCTTGCACTGCCACTCAATAAGACTGTGGCATATTTTCAACTCTACTTTCCCACTCTATCCCCTTATCTCTCAATCGCCTCATATTATTGAAAAAGTATTGATCTCTGTCTTAACAATGGTCAACAAACTGAACACTCATCCCTCTGGGGTAGAAAAAAATCAAAATCCACAAACTTCTGGATGAGGGAATGTCCCTGTAATGATGCACGCTACAGACTTCATCAGGAATGCCAAGGGTATTTATTAACAAGGAAAAACTGTACAGAGGCCAGCAACCTCCCACCCCCATCTTCTGGCTAGAGAGAACTCTACCCTCTGGGGTGATCACCCATTCTCAGTCCCAATTGGTCCTTCAAGCCAGTTGACCCGTTGACCCTCTTCTGCTGTGCTGCCCTTAAGGAATCAATCACCACAGTCCCCTGACTTCAGTACTAAATGGTTGATCCCTTATCCTGAACTCTCCAGCCAGAAGAAGCAATCTTTCAGTTTCTACCCTGTTGAGTTCTCTGAGAGTTTCAATGAGATCACCTCTCATTCTTCTAAATCACCAGAAGCTATAGGCTGAGTAACCCTTTACATCCCTGAAATTAATCTAGTGAGCTTGAAGGAAGTGTGACTTTTATTCAAGTTGTTTATTTCAACATGGAATGCCTTCTTTTGTTTGCAGGAGGCGATGTGCTTGCTCAGGCGGATGACGGTGCCTCCATACTGTTTGAAGCAGCTGAAGGTGGGAATCCAGATTGTATCACCGTTCTGCTAGAGTATGGAGCCAATCCCAATGAACCTGACAATGCAGGTCACCTTCCAATCCACAGAGCAGCACAGAAGGGCCACTACTTGTGAGTAATATAGCAACTCATCAAATCGCCAGGCACTGAAAACAATACCCTGATTTGGCTTGGCTGGTTACTGGTCATTATGAAGACTTAGTGGGTCTTACCTCTGATGGCTCAATGAGTTCATTCAGTCAGTAGCTAGGCCATGCAGATTCGGAAGATTCCAGGCTTGGTTTGTGCTTGGTAAACAGGGTAGAAGGCCTATTTGGCCTCTTCTCACTTGTGCTAACGAGCTGTAATTTAGCACAACCTCCCACTTTTGGTCGCTAACTAATCACGCCTGTTGCAATTGCACTTGGCAGGTGAAGTCAATGTGAAGCCTGACTTGATGCCCTATATTCGAGTAGCTTGTTGCAACTCAACATCAAAGCTCACATTTAATAACTGATCACTGGGCAAAGTACCATGAGGACAAAAAAAAACTAGACGGAAGCTAGGTGACACATTCAGCAGAGGCAAATGTGTAGAAGCTAGCAAAGAGAAGCTAAATTCATGGATTAGTGAGCTATGTGAACAAGAATCCTAACTGTATCACTGGTTGATGACTATCATTGATAAGTAAAGTGTCCATAGAGCTTGTTTGTACAATAAAAAACATTAGTAATAGGAAAATGTATGATCCAGTTCCTTGTATTCGATCATTTATCTTTTTATTCCATTAATATTTGAAGAAACTGCTTTTGGTTTTTGATCTAAAAATGAGCCAGAGCCAGCTTGCACCATTTTTGATGCAATAATATCATATAACTCTCAAATGCATTTCAGGGGATATCTCTAATTATGTCATGGGAAACAAGGATAAAACAATTTGCTAAACCCTTTATTTTATAAAAAACCATATGTTGTTTGTTCGCTTCTCCTTCACCTTCTAAAAAGCGCTTTGAATCCAAGTTAAGAATCAAACTAATTTGATCGCCAGATTGTATCTGAGACTGTGAATCCTTCAGCAGAAGGCTGCTCAGCAGGTCAGGAGCTTGTAACACTGGACGCTATGGACTGAGAGCAGCCAAGGACATCAGATTGGAGGTCAGCATGTACACCTATCACTAATTTCTTGAGAAACAATAATCATGAGTAACATACATTTATTTACATCTTCATTTTACAGTGCATTACATGTTTCACATCGCAAAGGAAATTGAGCAACAAAAGGTTTAAAATTCTTCCCTCCCGACATGTTGGGATAATTTTAATTCAACCCACTGGATGCAAAGTCCACGAGATTGGATTGGATCCTGGTTTTATATCTCACCTGGTATTGATTCGTTCACCCAAATCTTGATGCCATTCATGCTGTCAGGATCTTATGGTCCTGCCAATGGTGCACCCCTGCCGTGGGTTTCTCAGCAGTGAGGGGTGCATTCAACAGGAAACCCCATTCACAACAGCGAGATCATAAGATCTCACTGTCAGCGAGCGGTGCATCTCCCACCACCGTGAAACACACCACGGAGAGGGAGGAAAATCCCACCTATTGACTTCAATAGAGAGTAAAATCAGACAGCACTCAACTCAAACCCATTTGTTTCCTGACAGATGTGTGAGGTTAAAATTTGCTTGCATACTACTTGAGACAGGATTTGATGGTTGTTGGCTCCCTGACTCCCTGATCTATTGATCTCAATGGATTTGGAGCCTTTGCTCATCCCACAGAAAAAGACCTGAGACAGGGTCAAGCACCGTTGGCACAATAATCTTAATCATCAACACCAATAATACCAACACATCTTTTTAAGTATGTTATAATCCTGGACCAGATTCCCCCAAGATTTTGGTGTGATCTGGTTAGGGACCAATAACTTGTTGGTTAAAATAGTTTGAGACCCAAGGCACTTGCTCAGAGAATCAAGTTACAGGATTCCATGGGTTTTGAACATAAAATAAACTATACACAGCCAATTAACATATCCATTTTGTACTCTAACATTCAGGATTAATATTGCTACATAAGACTTAACAGGCAAACTCTGGTTGAACATACTCTGGTTGAATAAATGGAAGATGCAACCAAAACAGAGCAGATTTCTCAGCAACATATCCAGATGTCAGTAAACACTGAGTCAATCAATCTCATTGAAACTCTTGGGGGAATTTTCCCATCCCACCCACCACAGGAATCGTAGCAGGCTGGAGGCAGACCACGCAAAGATCCGTTGACCTCCGGCGGGATTTTCCGGTTTTGGGGCAAAAAATCCCATCCTCTGTCTGTCTTAAGAAGGATTCCAGTCTTCACCTTTCAAAGATGTAGCCTTGAAGATCTCTCTAAAAGTTGCTCCCACTCGAGTTGCCAAAATAACTGCACACTTCCCGGGATTCAGTCTTATCTCCTGAGACTCTGTTCCCCTGGATATCCATGTCTGCACTCCAGCAGACTAAGCAACACACACTAAGCAAAACACTACTGCTCCAAAAGATTACTGATGCTGCAGTGGCCTGAACTTTCTGCTGCCTTCTCAAATCTCCAGGGCACCTCCCAAGCCCTGCTTACTTAAAACCTGCCAGTTACAGTACTTCTGCATGGACCCTCTCTGTTTGCTTCTCTCCCTGGTGGTCTCCACCAGTCTCCTCCTACCAGTAGCTCATTCTCTGGTTCTCTCACTTTAACTGGGATCCCTCCCTGTCCCCTCTCCCTGGGTTCTCCTCTTGGGTTCCCTCTTTAGGACCTCTCCCTGTCTAGGACTCTTCTAGGACTCTAGAACTCTTCTGGAGTTCTCGAAGAGTGTCTAGAACTCTTCTCTGATGTGACCCAAGAGCAGGGTGGTTTTTTGCACTTTTTTTTCCTTTCTTCATGCGGGTGTACTGGACCCTTCTCCTCAACCCAAACAACTACAAAGCATATGCATATGCACTGAAACTCCCAAGGCCTTTTGGAACTCAGAATTCCCAATCTCTGCCCAATGACAAGATAAGTTTGGATCTCATAACATGAGATATTGCAAAGAGAAGAAAATAAAGCAACAGAAACATCAACCTTTTGATATAAAAGAATGGATGCCTGGGCATAGTCATAAGACAGTAATCCTGTTAACTGGCATCAGATGACCTGTCTTGTGTGTTTATATCTGTCACTTGATCTCTAAGTTAAAATTAAAATCATATTATACTAAAGCATCCTTTCTTCAAAAAAATCAATTGTCCCTTTTGACAAATGGTTTATTTGTTTTGGGGTTAATTTCTGTTCTAACAGCGATTAGTAAGGGGGCATGGACTGTTTGTGAGATGCATGTTATTGGTGAGTAATAGTGTTCACAAAAAAACAATTGATGCAACACTGCAGGCCAGCGAAATAAATTCTAATAAAGCACTGAGATTTCTTTCTAGGGGTATCTAAAAGGACTGATGTTATATTAGATTTATATAGCTCTCTGGTCAGGCCATGCTTAGGATAGTATGCACAGTTCTGGTCTGCATACTATAAAGAAAAGGACATATGAAGCACTGCAGTGCAAAAGAGATTGCAATGACTCAGGAAGCCTGACTGGAAAGGAACTTAGTTTATTACAGAATGCAAAGTAAAACCACTGCCATGGTGTACACACACTAATCCCTGCCTGAGACTACAGTTCAGAAGGCCCAGTCCTGGGCCTGCCTTATAAAAGCCTCAGGTAATGAATTCCAGCTGCCTGTTAGTCATTGCCTGTTACCAGGGGAACTCATACTCAATGAGCCCCACGGGGAGATCAATCACTGATTGCCCATGGACATCCTGGGGGTTATCGCAGAGATTTACAAGAATGGTACCAGGACTGAGAGCTTATAGCTTTTGGGAATGATGGAAAAGGTTGAGTGTTTTTTTTCTTCAGAGGAGACATGATGGAGATTTTAAAAATTATGAATGGAATGTCCAAGGTAGATGTGGAGAGAATGTTTCTGCTTGTGAGAGAATCCAAAGCTAGGGGTCATAAATACGAGATAGTTACTAATAAATCAGTAGGGAAATAAGGAAAAATGTATTTTCTCAGTGAGTGAGTAAAACATGGAACTCACTATCACAGGAAGTGTTTAATGTAAATAAGTTAGAGGTGAATTAATTTCAAAAGGAAACAAGGTTAGCCTATGACAGAAAGGGGAACAGAAAGACTGAGATGAAGTCAATGGAACAGGAGGAGACATGTGTCAAGTATAAACATTAGCACGGTCTTGGGCTGAATGGCCTGTTTCTGTGCTGTATATTCTATATAATCTAAATATCATTGAGACATCATAGGGGCGACACGGTGGCACAGTGGTAGGGGTGGCACGGGTGGCACAGTGGTTAGCAATGCTGCCTCACAGTGCCAGGGACCTGGGTTCAATTCTGGCCTCGGGTCACTGTCTGTGTGGAGTTTGCACATTCTCCCCGTGTCAGCGTGGGTTTCCTCTGGGTGCTCCAGTTTCCTCCCACGGTCCAAAGATGTGAGGGTTAGGTTGATTGGCCATGCTAAATTGATCCTAGTGTCAGGGGATTAGCAGGGTAAATATGTGGGGTTATGGGAATAGGACCTGGGTGGGATTGTGGATGGTGCAGACTTGATGGGCCGAATGGCCTCCTTCTGCACTGTAGGGATTCTATGAAATCATTTGCAGTCAGTTGTCAGGAAATTCCGTTGATATTGAAAAGTTTAATTCCTCAATTCTTTCTGCACAGATCTAAATTTAATTCCTTTATAAATCCGTGTTTGATGCTTTATTTCTATCTGCAGGGCTCTGAAACTTCTCATTCTAATAACTCGGAAATCAGCAATAAAGAAAAGTGGGATAAATCCAATCCATTCAGCTGCTGATAGTGGCAGTGCCCAATGCCTTGAATTACTGATTGAAAGTGGATTCGACGTTAATGCACTTTTAGATGAAGAAATAGCCGCAAGCTATGATGACAAGCGGAGAACCGCCCTGTTTATTGCTGTTTCCAATAATGATATCGCGTGCACTGAACTCCTGCTGAAGGCAGGGGCAATACCCAACAGAGATCCATTGTCCTGTCTCCTTGTGGCAGTAAGAGCGGGGAATCATGAACTGGTGCGCTTGCTTCTACATCATGGTGCCAATGTGAACAGCTACTTCTTGCTGGTTAATGACACCTACTTTCCCACTGCTATCCAGTATGCCATAAATGATGAGATGATGCTGAGACTCTTGCTCAATAATGGCTACAATGTGCAGATTTGCTTTGACTGCGTGCACTCTGAGAGCTCTGGGAGGTTTCTTCCCTGGTCTATGATTGAACCAAGGTCCTACATCACCTCCGTAAGTGACCCACTCCTGGTTCGTAATGCATTCAAAAGGAATTATAGAAGATTCTTTCAGAATGAATTGGTTTTGCAATGCGTCTACATACAATGACACCAGTCGCTGGATTTCAAAGTAATTTGGTGCACATGGAGTGTTTGAAAAGTTCCTAACAACAGGATAAGTTTTAAGTTTATTTATTAGTCACAAGCAGGCTTACATTAACACTGCAATTAAGTTACTGTGAAAATCCCTAGTTCCCACAGTCCAGCGCCTGTTCAGGTACACTGTTCAGGCACGGCTTTGGACTGTGGGGGGAAACTGGAGCACCCGGAGGAAACACACGCAGACACGCAGATGTGCAAACATAACACAGACAGCTGGGAATCGAACGCGGGTCCCTGGCACTGTGAGGCGGCAGTGCTAACCACTCTGCCACAAGGTGAAAGAAAGAAAAATTAACTTGCATTCATAATACATCTTTCATGACCGAGAATGTCCCAAAGTACTATACAGTAAATTAAGTGCTTTAGAATCATTGTCACTACTGTTATAAAGGAAAACACAACTGCCAATTTGCATAACCTGCAATTAGATAAATATTGGTTTAATATTTTAACGGTGGTTATTGAGATTTAATAGTTGGCAAGTCACCAGGAAAATTCCCCCACTCTTATAATAGTGCTGCAGGTTCCTTATATCCACCTGAAAGGGAAGAGAGGTATCTTATCTAAAAGGCAACACCTCTGACGGTGCAATACAGCTTCAGCACTGCACTGTCAGTCGGGAATATATGCTGAATTCTCTGGAGTCAGAACTTGAACCCACAACCTTCTTTCTGACTCAGGTGAGAGTTTGAGCACTGAGCCAGGGCTGACAACTGATGAATTTGCTTGTCTAGGCAATAATGCACTGCAGGTGAACTGATGTTGTTAATATTCCCTGGGGATGGCTTGGAATGAGCTGGTTCAGGATTATGCTGCTAGTCTTGGGTGGCTTCAGATTAGCATCCCCGGTGAAGCAATGTTTGTGAAAGCAGATTTCCCCAGACATTCTCAAATAGATGTTACCAATGCATAGGTGAGGATAGCTGTTGTCAGAATGCATTGTGCAATTAACTTCCCTCATTTCCTCTATCATATACATCATCTTCTGTCGTGTAATGGGACAGGAATGATGAATAATCCTATAGTAAAGGATTCTCTGGGGATGAGCGATCATAATATTCGGGAATTTCAGAGTGATAAATTTGAAACTAGGGTCATAAGTTTAAACCAAGCCAGTAAGAGAGTTCAAGTTTGCAGAGGAAGATTGGGAAATTAAATTCAATTTAGCGCTCACTGCTTAAAGCTAGTCTGCACCTCTTAGTTATAGGTCCATTTACCTGGGACAGGTGCTGGAAGTGACTGGGGAAGAATATGCGACTTCAGGAAGAGTGGCTGAAGTGCAACAAAGGAGAGAGCAGGCTCTGACGCAGCAGCGAAGGCCTTGGTGCAGAAGATGGAGCAAGGTCCACTATTCACAGTGTGACACTAGGCCCTCCATACTGACACTGCGAAGGCATGGGAGCAGATAGCTTGTCACAGTCAATGTCAGCTGTGTAGCCTCAAGGACCTGGATGCAGTACTGTAAGAAGTTCAACAAGTTCACCCAAGTAGTAAAGGTCAGTGAATTCCAGATCTCACCAACTGGGTCACTGACCTCACATTCTATTCATACACACTCCCATCACTCACCTATCAATAATCTCAATCAGGACCCAGAACACACTTCACCTCATCCTCACACATTTAACATTGCTCCAAGCCTCACACCCACATCTCAGAACTGTCAACCATGACAGTCACATCACCCAAACACATTGCACTACATTCACTGGCACACTGCTTTATCTCTTGCAGGACAATGTGTCAGGTAACCAGAGGAGCTGCGGCTAACCAGTAGGTAACAGACCTACTCTTCACCTAAATGGAGGATATGGTACTGGCCATCAGTGGAGCAGCCATGATGGAGGCTATGATCAGCATCAGGGCTGAAAGCATGGAAAATTAGAGTACGTTCATACCTAATGTTCCTTCTCACATTCCACTCACCCTGACCCAACAATCTCCTGATTTAGAAGCTGGAGATACTGCCTCCTCTTCCAAAAAAAAACCCCACCCCCTCCCTCATCCCACCCACACACACACACACCACAACCTTACCCTTGTGGACAAGCAAAAGTAGAAGAACAAGAGGTGGAAGAGCAGAAAGACCGCGATGAAGATGAAACTGCACCATTAGCTCTGATGTTCACTGTACAGAGAATGGCACTTTAGAAGCTAGCTTAGAGGATAGGTTAGAGTTGGTGAGCACATGGTGAGACACCGGGCACAAGTGACCTGCATCTGGGACAAGGGGCAAGTCTAATATAGATACCAACTTGACAGAGGGTGAGGTTGCACACAAGGTTTGCTCCAGAGGACTCAGATGAGGATTCTGATGTGGTGGCAGACAGAGAAAAGCTAATGGGTGTGCATGGGTGGGCTTGGTACATTGCCAGGACTGCCAGAAAGCCTGTGGCTGCTATCAAAGAGCGGAAAGGAATCTGACACCAATTCTGCATAGGATTTTGTGTAGAGCTTGGAGCTCATCCTCTGCAGCATTGAAGTGGTGGATAACTCCAGTACTACATTTATGGAATCTATCGTGTTGTACCATCTCATGATCGCTGGTTCAGCATGCATTGCCGCACAAGCAGAAACCATCCAAAGTAAGAGTGTTGCCATGGAAGCTCTGATTGCTGCAATGCAATGGCAGCCTCCTAAATACTAAGAATGCTGCCCTCACGGTGGCACGTACCAGTCTTCAAAAGGGCTTGCAGTGTTTCACAGCAATCCAACAATCCGTCCTCCAACCTATTGCTAAGATTGTTAAAGTGTGCCGGAGGGACTGGCTCAGCTTTTGTAGAGCCGGTCTCTGCTGTTCTCTCTCAGGATGACAGTATTTGTCCTCCAATTAGTGCCGCTTTGCCAGGATCCCACTGTTGCCTGTGTGCCAGCTCAGACGGCTGCCACACATGCCATGGTAGTGCAGTCTGAAGCCAGGCCTTCTAGGGCTGGAGGTGCGTGAGGTCAACCTGGAAGGCCACCTACTGCAGAATGGATGTTTAGCTGTGAGATTGAGACAGGGCCTCAGCTGGGACGTTTAGATCAAAAAATACACTCTGAGTCAAATCAGCACACTGACTGACATCATTATTTTTTACCCTGGATACTTCTGCCACTCACTCCCAGCACCTGCACTAACACCCTCACCAAAATGATGTCTGGCACAGCAAGCACCAGAAAAGTGCATGTGCAGCAAGAGATATTTTAAACCCAAAATGACACCTGCAATGCTGAAAATATTGCAAATGAACTTTGTCAAAAGAACATAAGAAAAATTGTGGGGAAGGGTCTGAAAGTGAGGAACTTGAAATAATACTCGTTTAAAAAAAATGTTGAAAAAATTCATGGAACTAAAACCAATAAGTCCCTGGACTTTACGGTCTTCAAATTAGGGTTTTCAAAGAGACGATTGAGGAGAAAATGACTGTGTTGTTTTTGATCTTCCTGAATTGCCCGTGGATTGGAAGGTTGCAAATACAACCCTGCTTTTAAAAAAGGAAGGAGAGAGGAAACAGGGAACTCTAAGCCAGTTAGCTTGACATCAGTATAGGAAAATGCAAAAACATATTATTCATTAAGGACATGATAACAGGACACTAGTAAAATCATAATATGATAAGGCAGGGTCAACAGATTTTATGAAAGGGAAATGCTGTTTGATAAATCTGTTATAGAGTTTATTGAGAATGTATCAAACAAGATAAATAAGGGATGTAGGATAATTAAATTTTCAGAAGGGATTTGATAAGGTTCCACACAAAAGGTTCTTACATAGATTAAGGATTGATGGTAATATGTTAGCCTGGGCTGAGGATTGGTTACTGGCTAGAAAACAGTAAATAAGAATAAACGGGTCATTTTCAGGATGGTGAGGCCTAACTTGTAGAATCACAGGTCTCAACTGTGTACAATGTGTATTATTGACATAGATGAGGAGACTGGATGTCGGATATCTAAGTTTGTGACTATATAAAACTAGGGAAAGTAAGCCAGTAAGAAAGCAGTAAAGTAAAGTCGCCATAGCCCCAGATGACCATAGACTACTCTCGCCTTTGAAGGGGAGAGCTGACTGATGGTGATTTAGCTTGAGGATCACCACACCTCAGGCAAGGTTGAGAATAACCCAGCTGGTATGGGAATTGAATCCACACCATTACCTTTGCTCTATATCACTAACTAGCTATCCAGCTAACTGAGCTAACCGACCCCCAAAGGAGATAATAAGGCTGCAAAGGGATATAGATGGATTAAGTGATTGGTCAAGAAGCTGGCAGTTGGGGAAGTGTGAAATGATCCACTTTTACAGGAGGAATGGAGATAGAATATCATTTATTAGGCAAGAGGCTAGTAAATGTTAAGGTTCAGAGGGACTTATGGGTTCTTACACACAAATCACAGAAAATTAATATACACGTATAGCAATTGATTAGAAAGCAAACAATCTACTAGCTTTTATTGCAAGAAGGTTTCAGTAGTAGAATGAGGAAACCTTGCTGCAATTATATAGAGTTTTGATGAGAACACATCCTGAGTACTGTGTGTAGTTTTGGGCTGCTGACGAAGGAAAGATATACTGGTCTCACAAGGGATGCAACGGAAAAAGATCGAGTAGAATGGGCTTATTTTCTCATGCTTTTAGAAGAATGAGAGGTGATTTGGTTCAAATATCTCACATTCTTTGCGGGGTAGATACCTGTTCCTCAGCCTGGAGAGTATGCAATTAGGGGTCATTACGAAGAATGAGATCTCAGCCACTTAGAATGGAGATGAAGAATTTTCCCACTCAGAGCGTTGTAGGTCCTTGAGATTGCCTACCCCGAGGGCTATGGATGCTCATCCAATGTTCAAATCTGTTGATTTTGGGCATTAGGAAAGAAAGGAACATGGGGATCAGGTAGGAAAGTGAAATTGATGTAAAAATTCAATGGATGTGATCTCACCAGCTGTTCACACCACGCTCCTACTGCAGCGAGGTCAGCAAGGTCAGCGGGTGGCATGGTGGCACAGTGGTTAGCACTGCTGCCTCACAGTGCCAGGTACTCTGGTTTGATTCCCAGCTTGAGCGGAGTCTGCACGTGATCCCCATGTCTGAGTGTGTTTCCTCCGGGTGCTCCGGTTTCCTCCCACACTCCGAAAGACGTACTAGTTAGGTGGATTGGCCATGCTAAATTCTCCCTCAGTGTACCCAAACAGGCGCCGGAGTCTGGCGATTAGGGGATTTTCACAGTAACTTCATTGTTAATGTAAGCCTACTTGTGACACTAATAAATAAACTTTAAAGAATTTGGTGCCCAGCCAAATCTCCATTCACTCAGCGGGATGGGAAAACCCCGCTGGCGTGAATGGTCGTAAGATTCCGGCAATGTATTGAAAGGGGCATCATACCTATTCATGCATCTACATTTCAAATTCTTCCTTCTCCTCTAAAGAATAGAGTGGAATTTCAACTGGAATTCAGATGTCCAAAATTTGGATTGTAATAATGATAAACCTCACTGGCAAAATTCTGGGTTAGAACAACACCCCAAAAATAACAAAACTGTCACAAACAACCATTGAAAGTTCAGATGTCACAAACTATTTTAATGTATGATCCAAATATATCCCCTTAAATGAACATTTCCTCTGTTCAGGACTTGCCTGATCCAGGTTATGTATGTGCTAATTTCCATGTGATTTCATAGAATCATAGAATCCTTCAGTGCAGAAAGAGGCCATTTGACCCATCGAGTCTGCACCAACCACAATCCCACCCAGGCCCCATCCCCATATCCCTACACATTTACCCACTAATCCCTCTAACCTATGCATCCCGGGACACGAAGGGACAATTTAGAATGGCCAATCAACCCAGCCCGCACATCTTTGGACTGTTGGAGGAAACCGGAGCACCCGAAGGAAACCCACGCAGCCACGGGAGAATGTGCAAACTCCACACAGACAGTGACCCAAGCTGGGATTCGAATCCAGGTCCCTGGAGCTGTGAAGCAGCAGTGCTAACCACTGTGCCACTGTGCCGTCCATAACATACTTGTGTTATATTTTCATATCAATGTTATGTTGTTGCTTGTTTTTGAAGGGAATACCAGAACCTGGACAGAGGCCATTGAGCAGAATTTATTGTGCCCTCCCAGGGATGGATTCGGAGGGGGCCGGGGGAAGTGGGGTGGGGGGGTGGGGGATGGAGGGGTGTGCAATGTGAACAAGTGGGAGGATGCAGGGTGGAGATCCTGCCCCCTTCCCACCTCTTTCTGATTCAGTCCAAGGCGGAGAATCTTGGCAATCAGAGGCCAATTGAGGCCCTTAAATGGACACTAAAGGGCCTCATCAAGCTGATGCTGGTATTTAACCCCCAATGGATGGGAGACTTGCCATCCAGGAGGCTACTCAGCAAACCCTGTGACCTTCTGGGGGGTTGGAAGCCTCAATCTCAGGCACTCTCTGCCCAATCTAGGGACCCGGCATCAGGCAAGTAGGAACCCGCAGGAAGCCAACCCTGCCCTCGGTGTTGACCTCCCACCCCGACTTGGCTGGCGCCTCCCTTCCCTGGCATTCCATACAACCCCACTTACCTGACTCCAGAGAATCCTTTGCTCATCCTCTATGTAGGCCCCAGTGCAGTATTGACATTGGCCATCGCTTCTGGTGGCACTGCCAGTATTGTAGGTCTTTGATTAGTCAGCAGCTCTCAGGAATGAGAGATTTCTCCCCTCATGGGGCCTTAATTCATTGCGAGGCCTGATTGCAGTGAAATAGTATCAGGTCTCCCATGGAAAAATGACACCCAGCTTCAATAGTTCTCCAAACAGTGGGCAGGGACCACTCCCCACCCCTGCCGTCACTACTACTAAATTCCACCCTTTGCCTTTCTCTCTGCAGCAAAGTTTGCTCCCTCGCCACCGATTAAATCACCAGTCCACTCTCTCAAGCTGCACCAACCTGTTTGTGACCTCCATTTTGTGAGCTGAGCTTTCTACTCCATATCCTGTCCATCACAAAGACTGCCTACCTCCACTTCCATAAAATCGCCTGGCTCCAGCCCTTCCTCAGCCCACACTTATGCTTCTTTTTGCCTCAAGATTTTACTATTCCAGTGCTCTCTTGACCGCCTTGCATAAAGTTGAGCTCATTAACAACTCTGTCCGGTTCCTATAATTTGCCTCAAATTCCACTCATTGAATTGCATTTGTTTTCGGTCTACCAGTGCCTCAATTTTAAGATTATCATCCTTGAGTTCAAATCTATCTGTGGCCTTGCTCCCTCCCTATCTCTGTAATTTCTTTCAGACCCACAGCCCTCTGAGAACTCATCATCCCACCAATTCTAGTGTCTAATGCGCCTTGCCCAACCCATTAGTGTCAAACTGTCTTCAGCAGTTTTGAGCCCTCAACTTTTGAATTCCCTCCCTAAAGGTCTCTGTCTCTGCATCTCTCTCTTCTCCTTTTAGACCCTCCTGAAAACTTTCCTCCTTGACCAAATTTTTAGTCTGATGCCCTAATATCTCCATTCTCAGCTCAATGCCTAAATTTATCTGGTTAATGTGCTAACATGCTCTTGATGTTCTCCTATTCTCAAATTTGTTTGTAGTTCTGCGAATTCATCACCGTTTCCTGGTTAAGTCATTTGGTCGGCAGGGTGGTGCGTGTGCTGATCGATTACGTGGATTACGTTTCCTTCTGCGTGAAATTAAAACCCATTCTTGAGAAGCAAAAGGAGTGGCCTGAGATCTGTGATATCATCGGTAAATCTGCCTTCATTCACTTTTCTTGTTAGAAAACTGCAGTGTAGTGACACGGTGGTTAGCACTAATGCCTCACAGCACCAGGGACCCGGGTTCAATTCCGGCCTTGGGTCATTGTCTGGGTGGAGTTTGCATGTTCTTCCCGTGTCTGCCTGGGTTTTCTCCAGGTGCTTCGGTTTTCTCCCACAGCCCAAAGATGTGCTGGTTAGGTTTATTGGCCATGCTAAATTGCCTCTTAGTGAAAGGGAGATTAGCAGGGTAAATACATGGGGTACGGGGAAAGGGCCTGGGTGGGATTGTTGGTGCAGGTTTGATGGGCTGATTGGCCTCTTTCTGCACTGTCAGGATTCTATGATAGGAGGAGGCTCGTGGGGATCTAAGACGTTGGTGCAGACCAGTTGAGTTGTGGAGTTTGCACGTTCTCCCTTTATCTGCATGGGTTTCCTCCAAATGCTCCAGTTTCCTCTCACACTCCAAAGATGTGCAGGTTAGGTGGATTAGCCATGCTAAATTGCCCCTCAGTGCCCCTAGGTGTGTAGGTTAGAGGTAAATACGAGGTAAATACGTGGGATATAGGGCCTGGGTAAGATGCTCTGTCGGAGAGTTGGTACAGTGCCGAATGGCTCCTTCTGCATTGTAGGGATTCTATGATAAACTGAAAAAAAAGAAACACAATTTGCAAAAGAGCACAAAACAAATTAATCTCATGAGTTAAACTATGCTTCAAAACTTATTTTTACAGCAAGCTCTCCACCTGAGACAATAACTTATTTATTAGCATCACAAGTAGGTTTACATTAACACTACAATGAATTAACTGTAAAAATCCCTCGTCACCACACTCTGGCACCTGTTCAGGTACACTGAGGGAGAATTTAGTATGGCCAACGCACCTAACCAGCACGTCTTTCAGACTGTGGGAGGAAACCAGAGCACCCGGAGGAAATCCATGCAGACATGGGGAGGATGTGCAAACTCCGCACAGAGAGTGATCCAAGCCGGGAATCGAACCTGGGTCCCTGGTGTTGTGAGGCAGCAGTGCTAACCACTGTGCCGCCCCCACCTTCCATATTGCTTTCAGATGCTGACTGAGCATGCTGCGCTTTCATGCATTTCCAGTTTGAAATTAATGCTTTAAATATTTATATTTCCTTTTCATTTAAGAATGTATTGCTCAGGCTAGTGTATGGCAGCACTATTAACCCTTTGATAACTGGAAATACTTTACGGCAAAAATAAAGAATAGAACAAGGGAACAGATTTTAGCTTGAGTTTACCAAGTGAATATATGCCATGTTATTGTGGATCTGTATAGTTCCTTGATTGTGTTTTATACTGGACAAGCATTATATTGGATCACACCTGGATTAATGTGAGCAGTTCTATGCACCACCTTAGGAAGGATACATTGACCTTTGAGGGAACGCAGCATATATTTATTGTACCTGCATTACAAGGGTTGATCTACTAGGACAGACTACAGAAAAGAGGGTGGTATTCCCTGGAATTTTAGGCAGTTCAGGGATGATTTAATCAAAAGTTTCAAAATATTAAGGGGAAAAGAGAGAGTAAGTAGAAAGGTGGCACAATGGTGAGTGAGCACTTCTGCCTCACAGCTCCAGGGACCCGGGTTAATTTCCAGCCATGGGTGACTGCGTGGAGTTTACACATGCATTCTCCCGTGTCTGCGTGGGTTTCCTCCAGGTACTCCGGTTTCCTCACACAGTCCAAACAATGTGCAAGTTAGGTGGATTGGCCATGCTAAATTGCCCCTTAGTGTCCCAAGATGTGTAGGTTAGATGGATTAGCCATGGGAAATGTGTGGGGTTAACAGGGATAGGGTGGGGGAGAGGGCCTGGGTAAAATACTCTGTCAGAAAGTCATACATACTTGATGGGCCGAATGGCCTCTTCTGCGCTGTTGGGACTCTATGATCTCTTTCCATTGGTTGAGAAGTCTAGAGCTAGGAATATAGACTGGGATTTCTGGGTTTTGCCCATGGTGGGTACAGCGAGCCATTGGCTGCCAGCAGGATCTCTTGGTCCCACCAAAGTTGACCGGCTTTTGCATGGCTTACTCTCTTTGCCAACGGGGAACCCATTGTTGACTTCAGACCAGAAGATCTTGCCAGCAGGAAGGGCTGGAAAATCCCGCCCATGTCTAAAAAAGAGTCAGACCTTTCCAGAGTGAAATCTGGAAACACTTGTACATGCAAAGTTTGGAACTCTCTTCCACAAACAATAATTCATGGTAGACCAATTGTTAATTTTAAAACTGTGATTGATAGATTTTTGGTAACCAAGAGATATTGGGAAAAGTTGGGCATATGGAGTTAGATCTCAGATCAGCCATGAAATATGTTAGAACAGACTTATTTCTGTATAATTTTATGTTATTTCTCTTGGCATTAGCAGTCAATGGCTAAACAAAATTGTTCAAATTAATTACTCTTTGCACCAAGGTACTTGCTGCAAGAATAAAGACAGAAACCTTCAATAACATTTGTATCTGTGAGAGGCTTTATTCAACTGATCTCAAAATGTCTGCCTCTGTGTGGCATGATCACATGACTACGGAAAGCCCAAGGTGTCAATCAGGCTGGTTACATTTCAAAACCCAAATGGTACTGATAGTGAGAATCATTTCTACCTACCACCTTTCCTGGAGGCACAGGATATGGTTCAACGGATAATGGCAGCTCTCTCTAATATTTAGTCCAGGTACTTATTCCAGCAGCCCTACTGATGATATTGCTAAGACCAACAAAAACAAAGCACAACAGGAATTAAATATAAGGCCAATGTTCAGAGATATCTTTACTACTTAAAGCCATTAAACAGCCTTAACTCTCTTTAAGATAATTTTAAGATATATTTTTAACTTGTAATATCACTGTGGTCTGCTTTGCCAAATCAGATTCAATGGCTGCTCTTGAATTTGCTTTCAAAGCTATGCAAAGACTATTTTGCTATCTTACAATGATGACAATACAGCTAGCTCTGATTTCGGTCTGTATTTTTGGACCCTCAGTGGCACTTTTAATCCATTATTTATTCATACTAATGGAGGTCCAGTTAAAATTCACTGATTGGAAAAATAAAATCGAAAAATTTTGACTTTCTCGCAGAAAACCCCCGTCGTTTGAAGCACTTGTGTCGACTGAAAATACGTAAACACATGGGGCAAAGACGACTGCAAGATCTTACATGCTTAGCGTTGCTTCCTCTGCCTCCATTACTGATGGATTACATCTTGTACAAGGAATATGATCTCTATGGAAGAGGTCTTGACTCACAGTAAAGTGAACAGCAATCATTTGTGTGTTGATATCACTATTGTAAAATGCTGAGGTTTACATTCATTGTTAAATTTAGGAAAGCATTTGTCATAAAGTGAATGGTTTACCAACTCCAGTAACTGGTGAATGATCATCTTGCTGAATAAACTAACACAGTGCAAAAAAAATGACATCCCCACAGCTTGAAATGTTGGAGGACTTCTGGCTAAACAGCTTTGCAATTAAAATATTTGCAAGTCTTGCACAAGATTAAAAACACAGAGCTTTCCAAATGCAAATTGATCATGCCAAGAGCTTTTTTTAAACAGTAAGTCATGCATGTCCAACAGAAAAAAAACTTCCACCAGTACTTTTGCAGTATTGAATGTTGACGAGATGCCATAGCTTGAGTTCATTGCTTCATTATAAACATTATTCTGTCAATTCCATTCATTTGGTGAAAGTTTTTGGTGGGTCTTTTTTTATTTTGATGCGGTTTTCAAAGTTAGCTTTATGTGTGACAGCTCAAGTACAGAAATTGTATCTTCGAGTAATTGGCTCTCCATTCCTATTCTGCTTCCAATTTTCTTCCTATATTTGCCGAAAACAATACTACGAGAGCTGTAATGCAGTCCTAAATGTTGCTGTTGCCCTCTGACACTTTGTCTAAATGTGTGAGGTGTGCTAGTGATTATTGGCAGACTAATAACAGGAATGCAGGGGACCAGATGTTCACACACAACCACTTTAAACTTTAGGATAATGATTAAAAAAGTGATGAGGGTTAGTTTGCATTCATAGGGAACTGGTTAGAGTGATATGAGGTGCGAAATATAACTTGAGTCTGCAAGACCCCTATATTGACATTGGTGTGAGAGTGGTGCCAATAGTGGTGATTGCATTTCAGGAGTACTTAATTACTGTAAGGTGTTTTGGGGTGTCCTGGGGTCATGAAAGGCACTATATAAGTGCAAGATTGTATTTAGCAATATATATAAATAACAAGGCCTTAATGATACTCAATTACTGATGTTGGTGAACAACATGGATTTCCCATGCATGAATGCCATTTTTTACTGATTGATGTAAAAAAACAAGATTGTGCCTTTCCATGCTGGTAGATGACTGGAATTTGACTGACTTACCCCTCTAACCAAGAATAGCTGAGTCTCACCCATGAACGGGGAAAACATTCAAGCTGGTAGGGAAGCCAAGTGCTCAAACAGTGCAGTCACTGGGATGCCATGCTGAAACTATATCTTGTGGTTCATTTAGTTCCTTCATTCAACAGGTCCCCTAATAGCAGCATGGTCCCAACAAATCACTCCTCACTTTGCCATTTGCGTCATGTTGCGATACTAATAGTCTACAGAAACTATTAGTCTCTTCATATTATAGTAAAGTTAAAGTTTATTTATTAGTCACAAGTAAGGCTAACATTAACACCACAATGAAGTTACTGTGAAAATCCCCTAGTCGCCACACTTCGGCGCCTGTTCGGATCATATACAAGATATCCACAATCTTTGATGAAATGTTTAGAAAGGCAAGATATGTCTTTTTAAGCACTGCTTCTGGAGAAAAAGATTTTTTTTTTAAAGTTGCTTTGATCTATTCAAAGAATCGTGTTAAAGTCTTGCTCCATAGCTCTGTATAATTACAATTATTGATTCTAGTCAAGAAGTATATGTAGAAAATCTCTGAAAATAAATTATCCATTTTATGCTAAAAGACCTTTATTTTCTGATTTTTTTCCCCCAAAGTCACCAATTGTTAGTTCTGGTAGGCAATGAGCTGATGTGTTGATTTGCCTTTATTATTGTGTCCATTTCCCTGTGAAAACTGGAGATTTAAATCAATAACTAATTTGTCAGGTTCCTTCTTGCCTCGATCAGCATTTCTGCAGATTGCAAACAAAGCCCATTAAAACAAAATCAAGATAAGCACTTATCAAAACAACTGGTTTCCATTGAAGTGGCTAGACTTTTAAAGTATGCTGTGTCATGCCAGTGAAATTTCTATTACTCACATTGAACCTGAAATAATAAACAGGAGAGGTGATTTACAGCACACAATTTCTTCCATTTGTTGAACATTGTTATTATCCAATGCATAAACAACATAATGGCATTCTCAAGTTGGGATTTGTCTTTGGTATAATTGTGTTAAGAAATATATTTTATCGTTCAATTATTTCCCTGACACTCCTAGGTTCTCCATTTTGAAATAAGGATAGTTATGCACTTGGCACATTGCAAAATAGGTGAATATCCTCTGGATTTCGCTCTCCTAACTGTTAGAAATTTAGCCAAAATGCCATTCTGCCAAGTATATTTGGTTTTCTTTTGCATTAAGATGCTTGCCTCACCTGGAATATTGCATACAGTTTTGGGCGACTTAACTTAAAAAGGATATAATAATATTGGAGGCAGTCCAAAAGAGATTCACCAAGCTAATTCCTGGGATGAGATCATTGTCCTATCATGGCATGGTGGCACAGTGGTTAGCACTGCTGCCTCACAGCGCCAAGGACCTGGGTTCGATTCCCGGCTTGGGTCACTGTCTGTGTGGAGTTTCCACGTTCTCCCCATGTCTGCATGAGTTTCCTTCGGGTGCTCTAGTTTCCTCCCACACTCCAAAGGTATGCGGGTTAGGTGGATTGGCCAGGCTAAATTGCCCTTTGATGTCAGGGGGACTAGCAGGGTAAATATGTGAGGTTATGGGGATAGGGTCTTAGTGGAATTGTTGTTGGTGCAGACTCAGTGGGCAGAATGGCCTCCTTTTGCACTGTAAGGATTCTACGATTCTAAGGAAAACAAAATAGTCTGGGTCTGTATTCCTTGAAGTTTAGTAGAGTGAGGGATGACCTCATTCATACATATAGGGCAGGGTTTTATGGCCTTGCTTTTCCCAAAACTGTAAAATCCCACCAAAGGTCAATAGACCTTCTCACTCTGATTCCCGTGGCGGGCAGAATGGTAAAACTCCGGCTATAAAATCCTGAGGGGGGCTTGACAGGGTAGACAGTGAGATGTTTTCACTGGTGGGACAGTCTCGAACAAGGGGACATAGCAACAAGATAAAGGGCCAGTCATCTAAAACTGTGGTGCGTAGAAATTTATTCTCGCAGAGGTGGTGAATCTCTAGAATTTTTTGCCGCAAAGGATATGGAGGCTGGATCATTAGAATAATTTAAAGTGGAGGTAGATAAATATTTGATAGATCAAGACATGGAGGGCTCTGGGGAAAGGAGACAGAAAAGGAGTTCAGGCTGCATAGATAAGCTATGATCATATTGAATGGCGGGGCAGGCTTGAAGGGCCTGGTGGCTTATTCCTGCTTCTATTTCTTGTGTCCTTGTGTGAATTCATTCCATTTTTCTCCTGTGTTTGTTAAATCCCTGTCTAGTAGCATTGTCATAGCTCACCTCAACAAATCTAGCCCTTCTGAGGTCTGGTGCTCGCATTGTATTTTTAGCAGCTTTAGTGTGGATGATCAAATTGTATCTAATTATATTGTACCCACCCACTGTTATCCAGGTATTCCTCCACATCAATGCCCAACACAGCATTGGTGTCAAGTTAAATTCAGTGTCTGATTAGCCTTTGTTTATTAACTAACATTCTGTGTAAGGAAACAATCATCTATTACATCTTCAAATCGTCCAGATGTTCCATATAGGCTATTTGGCACAGAAACAGACCATTCGGCCCAACCATTCCATTCTGGTGTTTATGCTCCAGTCAAGTGACCTCCCATCTTTCCTCATTTAAACCTATAGTCCCTTCTCCCTCATTTACTTGTCAACTTCCTCTTAAATGCACCTATATTATTTATTTCAAACATTCCGTGATAGTGAGTTCCATACGCTCACCATTCTTAGGGTGAAGAAATTTTTTTTCTGAATTCCCTATTGGATTTCTTGGTAACTATTTTATATTGATGGGCTCTAGTTATGCTTCTCCCCACAAGAAGAAACATTCTCTCTGTGTCCAAACTCTCAGAACCTTCTATAACCATACATCCTACGTATATTTTAAATGACCTGAATGCTTTTTCCACTTACTTTGCTGGTGGATTATAAGAAACACATGGTGATGGTGGTGGAGGGGGTGGCGGGGGTGATTTTCAGCTTGTGCCCGCCACGGGCAAAAATGGCAATGCCGGTGGAAAATCCCGTGCAACCGCAGGAATGAGAATTCCAGTGACAAGATCTCATTCTGAGATTATACCTGTCCATCACTGGTGATGCAATGGGCAGGAAACTCATTTAAATAAATTCAAATGTATTTAAAGGTCTTCTCTCCACCACCTGATCCCCCAGCAGGGAATTCTCCCCTTATCGACTTGACATCACCTGATCGAAGTTTACAACAGCTATTACAAAAAGGGAGGCTGTCTAGGAGAACTCATCAGGGGGCACAAAGGTATGTATAGCCCCCAAAGGGTTGAGAGGCATGCCTAGGCAGTGTGCCAACTCTGCCCCCTGACAGTGCCATCTTGGCAGCACCAACCTGGCAGTATCACCCTGATGGTGCCACTCCGGGCAGTACTAACCTGCCAGGTTGGCAGTGCCAGTGGCTGTGCCAGGGACAGGCCTTTTAGGGAGGGCCTTGGTAGGGGGGAGGGTTCCCCTAGTGTGGTTGGGGGTTGTTCCGGTGCTTGCAAGGGGGGAGGGAGTTGGCAAGAGTTTCCCCGTGCTTGTGTGGGTTCCCCAGTGTCCATGGGGGGGTGTTGGAGTTTCTTTCTAAGGCAGATTGAGACACCTTTTAGAAATGGCGCTCCGATCTCTGTGGAGCCAGCTCTATCAGGCCCCACCCTGCCAGAATGACAGCGGAAACCACAACCCCAGATTCTGTGGAGAGTGTCAGAGAATCTGGAGAGAAAACACAGCTCTACAGCTGGAGAGATACACATCAGTTTTCTCACAGAAACCAAAACTTAAAATTATGGGAAAACTCTGCCCATATTTTATGACTATGAAAAGTCTCTGAGACTGTTCTGAAAGTGTTTCTATATTTTCACACCTTCTCTGTGAGGTGATGAAGTAAGCACTATGTTATTCAATAGATAGTGATGAAATATATTTCAATTCTATTATGCTACAGGTTGACTTTAGTTGTTTCTGTTGACACTCTGGGCACGATCTCCCGGCTCTTCACACCGGCATGTTCTTCTGGTCCGGCTTCTGGCGCACTCCCACCCGTGTTTCCTGGCGGAGTGGGGTAGAATCAATTGGAAATCCCATTGGCAGCAGTAGGACCAGAAGATCCGGCATTGGCCAAAAACGTGTCGCCTCCTGCTGTTGAGAATGCCGCAGGGAGGTCAGAGAATCTCGGCGTCTGTCATTGACAGCATTTTACAAAGCCCTACAAATCTGCATTGAAAATGACAACACATGCTTGTTGTGCCTTTTACAGATCTTGATGACAGGTGAGAACATAAGGCCTCATTTTAACTGCCCGGGTCATTGGACCAAACTCGTGACAGTAACATGTGTCCTGACCTTTGATTTAAACTTGACTGAGTTTTATTCTAATGGTGCTCAAACTGTTGTGTAAATGCATGCCTAAACTTTGGAACAAAGCACAACCGCATTCCTCTGAGTACGAAGAGATATCTCGGTGGCCTTTTCACACAAAGTACCTTTAATTGATAGAATTGCCAAAGCACTCAAGAAAACAAAATAAAAATAGAAAATTGGCAATACTCAGCAGTTCAGGCAGCATCTAAGGAGAGAGAAATAGAACTTTGACAGTCATCAATCTGAAATGTTGATGCTGTTTCTCTGTGTCAACAGGTACTGTTTGACCTGCCAAGAATGTCCAGCCTTTTCTGTTTTTATTTCAGATTTCTAGCGGCTGCAGTGTTTTGCTTTTGTGTTAGTGTTTAATTCACTGTCACTTCTGTTCCAGGAATATGCACCGTAAAGAAATGTTGCTGTTCTCTCTGTTTGAATTTATATTTGTCTATTTTATCTTGTTCACCTTCATTGCATTTTGTTGCCCTTGTGTTTTGATTGGGTATCTACCAAAACTCTGTCACAGCCACCACTTTCCTCAGCAAGTGTCTCCAGCTCCGACTTGGTCCACACGGATCATAGAATCATAGAATCACTCAGTGCAGAGGAGGCCCTTCGGTCCATCGAGTCTGCACCAACTGAATTCCAACTGAAGTTCCACCCTTCAGGTTTTGCTTCCACCCACGATTACCGATATCTTCTAGGCAATTTGGCATTCTTCAAACTGCTGTTCTAGCCAATTCCTGAGATCGACACTCAACGCTCTGCACAGCCACATACACATTCTTGGCCTCTCTTCAGCATCACTGGCTCACTCTCGATCAAAGCTGTCCTGACCACAGTTTCATTTCACCCTTCATCCCATCCAGTCTTTGAACAAAATACCTTTTTTTTGCCTCTTTTCGATTCGCAAGTTTTAACAGTTCACAGTGACCAACACTCTTCTGGATCCTTCTTCCCTTCACTTCCCTCTGACTCCAACTCTTCTTCCACTATCACACCTTGCTATGTTTTCACTATGTTTTCCTGTCTGACGCTTGGTAATTCTGTATTAATTGTGTTTAGTTTAATGCAGGCAATGGGCATTAATTGATTATTCCTTTAGAGACATTTATTGAGACTATGGTGAGGTTAATTTGAGGTTGTACACTTGCACGGTGGAATTTTCCTGTCTCACCCACCACGGGAATCGGAGTGGGCGGGGGATGGGGGGGGGGGGGGTGGGGGGGGGAGGGGCAGACCATGCAAAGCTCCATTGACCTCGGGCGGGATTTTTCGGTCTTGGGGCGAGTGTGACCGGAAAATCCCGCCCGTAATGCTCAATTTTTTTACACAATGTAAGACTGAGAAAAGATTGGCTCCAGTACTATATTTCATTGAAGCTTGCCTTCTCTGATCATGAATGGTCAGTCCTTAGCAAAGTTTCAGCTTCTTTCCTCTCATCAATACTGCAATAAATTTTAAGCCTGGCGCGATGCTGAGCTACTCCTCTGTTGCTATTCCTGCCGTGCAAACTTTTTTGTAAGAATTTAGACTTCTTACTGTGTTTACCCCAGCCCAACGCCGGCATCTCCACATCAAACTTTTTTGACCAGAGGTCTTTCCGAGACAGCGGGGACTCTTTATCCCATCTCAGAATTGAGTGGCATTCTCCCTCCACCCCTGCTAGACCCTTTCATTGACAATTGCCAGTGTGACATTTGCCATCTCAATTTCTCTACTCCTCTCACCTATATCCTTCTGACCTTACAACCCTCCATTCTTTCAAATCCAACATTATCATCAAACCTGCTGACAAGCACGCTGCGGCTATTGTTTAGTAAACCAAATTTCACCTAGCAGAGTCTGAATGCCAACCCTTCGACACTTCCTCTTACATCCCCCTGGACTCTGATCCCACCACTGAGCGTCAAACCATAATTTCCAACATTGTGACTGACCTTATGTCCTCTGGAGATCTTCGCTCTGCAGCCAAAAAAAAGCATTTGTTCTGGTGAAAGATCATCAACCTGAAACATTGGCTCTGTTTCTCTTTCCATGGATGCTGCCTGACCTGCTGAGTAAAAAAATAATATTTTTTATTTCTGATTTCCGTCATCTGCAGTATTTTATTTCTGTGTTCAAGAAGAGGTTTAAAAACAGTTCACCAAAATTCTTCCACTGGCAAATAAATAGTTTTGCTGTGGTGGTTACTTCCATGGAATCAAACACAAAGAACAAGCTTAAATGTGGGCCATCTATTTCTAAACCACACATTCCAAATATTTCATTCCATAATTGGAAGGGAGTACAGAGAATCTTGGTTAATGCTTCAGTAAGCTCAGCAGAAAAAGCATTTGAATATACTGGACATGCATGTTCCTTATCACTCCTCAGTTTTGCTTCCCATCCTCTGAAGGCTGAGGTACCAAAGCCTGACCCTATCCTCTTATTGCCTTTGAAAGTTTTCTGAGTTTGGAACCACGTGCAGGTGATCTTACCAGAGGCGTCCAATCAAGAGGCTGCCTCTTAGAGCACCGTTCAATAAGAACAGCGATTAGAATAGGCACTGAGCCAATGGAAGGGCGTACAGCAATGTTCTGCTGGCAATCCCAGCAGGAGAGGTGGCTGCTGCTGTAGCAGGCAGGAATACATGAGGATTCTTCAAGATGTAGACTGTCTTGGAGGGTAAATGAAATTATTAAAATTCGGGCAGAATAGCAGCAGATGCCACAGATGCCCCGGGCCATCATTATGAAGGGGAATACCTCCTCCCCCCCCCCCCCCCCCCCCCCCCCCGCCTTCCCAGACCACCCAACAGATAGCTTGCAGCTCCAACTGTGGCTAAATAAAGGATATCCCGTTTGCCTGGCCTACCACCCAGAGACCTCCTCCAGGAACCTACTAGATGGGTACTCATTTCTGTTGTTCACCAGTCTCCAAGAAGGATGTCTGGAGATGGAAACACATCAAACCTTCATCCTTAGAAACTTTCTTCCCAGTTCCACCTCCAGCCCAACCTTCACCAGTTTCATAAAGTTCTATCCATATGTTACAGGAGCATGATCACTGGATGCTAATGAGTTGTGAAAACGCTGTATCCAGTCAGGGATAAGAACATCAGTTGAAATTAGCTAATGCAGCACGGTCTAGAAACCTTGCTGGTATGAATGGCTCAGTAATAGAACAAAACACATCAACGGGACCAATCAGTGCCTTTTTTCTATTTGTTGTCCCCAAGCACTCTAATTTGATGAACACTATACAGTTCTATGTGTTTTTCACACCCTGCTATCGGGTGGGTCTCTACCAGCCAGCATCACAGGCAGCAGTCCTTCATCAACATGGTGAGGAAGGTTTAGATTGTACATCTTCACTCATGTCTCAGTGTGTGTCTCCCATTATGGTGGTGTGGAAGTTGGAACCAGCCGTTAGCAGGTGAAGGGTCTTAGTCTGTTTTGCAGCATGAGTGGGTCCTTGAGAAAACACAGAAGGCCCAATTTTACCATTGCTTTTGGGTGCAAAAATGTGGTAAAGTCGGGCGTGAGGTGAATAGTGCGATCTGCACCCCCTCCACACCGGTTCCCCCTTTACCAAGGCCCGAAAATGATCGTGATTGAGACTGCGCCCGAAACGGACGCGACAGCCATTTAACTGCATTTGTATGCATTTAAATTGACTTAATGGGCTGCATGCCCAACCTTACCGGCACTTCCCCCTTTACCACCGTGTTCGCCCACCCAGAATCAGCGCCAAAAAAACATGCTCCATATAAGCCCGATTCAGGCATTCCAGTTAGTGAGGAGGTAAGTGCCTAGTATCCGACCTCTCTCTGCCTGAGATCGTTGGGGGGACAAGGGGGGTCTGCTGCCACTCTGCCTGAGATCAGTGGGGGACAAGGGGGGTCTGCTGCCATTCTGCCTGAGATCAGTGCAGGGAAGGGGCAGGGTGGATCACTCTGCCTGAGATTGGTGGGGGGAGGCGGAGGGGAGAGGGGGGAGGGGCCACAATCGGTCTGGATGGTGATGGGGTGGGGGATAAGATGATCAGTAATGTTGTGGGGGTGGGGCAACGTCTGTGGGGACCAGGGGGAGGTATTATCCGGCCCGGGAGGGATGTGGCAGGGAAGCAGCATTCTACCATTTTTTTCTGCACATGCGCAGTTGGAGGCTCTGATTGGAGCTGCAGGGTTTCGGGTGCGTTAAGCCCCACCCACAGGCTTGTGCAGCGCGATTCAGAATCTCTGATATTTTTGTAGGCAGAGTATGTATGGGGGCGCCTGAGAACAGGTCTAAAAGTCAGATCTAAAACCCTCCCAGTTTCAAGTTCACCCAGCACTTAGAATCAAAATGGTAAAATCGAGCCCAGAATGTTCCAAGTGCTGATTGTGCTTGAAGGAAGTTGGATGTTTATTGAACACTGCCTGCTAAAAATGTCAAGGATTCTGTGCAGCTTGTGCATGAGTAATAAGGATGCAAATAAAGGATTGAAATGGTGCTAATTTCTATTGGTTGAAAGTGCACAACAAACTATAAGGCTTTAACTGGCATGTTCTCTCTCATTGGCTAAAAGGTGCTACAACTGACACTGTTTGCGGAACTCTGTTAGAACATCAGAGTGAAATTCACTGTGTCTGTTCTCCTTGCTAGCAAGTAATAGAAGTTGAGGAGATTTGAATACTCACCGTGCATTGTCTGGTTAACTGTGATAATCAGTAACTATTGAGAACGTCAAGACATTAAATCTGGACTTGCAGAAAATAGCATGTACCTGATAAGCACTAAATTGAAAGGAAGGGCATAATGAGAGCAGACAGTTTGAAGAAGGGGTAGGATAGTATATTGGAGAGGTTGCAAACAGGGTGAGGAAGCTTATAGTAGAGATAAAGGAGGTTAAAGGAATGATATGAAGGAAATCAAGGAAAATTTAGCGAAGGTACTAAAAGAAATAAAGTAGCTATAGAACTGATGAAATAAAACTACATGATTCAGTGTTTTCTTCCACATCCTCTAGATGCAGATCTATCCCCAGCATAATTCTTCAGGCAGTAACTGCTGATGAGGTTCTACATTCTCAACTGGTGGAATTTCATTTTGATGGAGAATGGATTGTGGCCATGCTCAGGATCAGGATGATTCATGACATTGCCCTCACTGTGATCCTTATGTGAAGTTCCAGTTATCTGCCCTGATAACATTCCGGCATTAGTACTGAAGACTTGGGTCCCAGAACTGGCTGTGTCCATACCTAAGCTGTTCCAGTACAGCTACAACACTGGCATTTCCCAGCAATGTGGAAAATTACCCAGGTACATTCTGTTCACAAAAAGCAGGACAACTTCAGTCCGGCCAATTACTGCCCCATCAGCCCACTTTCGATCATCAACAAAATGGAGCTGCTAGCAAGCAGTATTTACTCTGCAATAACCTGCTCACTGACGCTCAGTTTGGGTTCCACCAGAGCCACCCAGCTCCTAAGCACCCTTACAGCCTTAGTTCAAACATGGATAAAAAAGTTGAATTCATGAAGTGAGGTGAGAGTGACAGCCCTTAACACCAAGGCAACATTTGACTGAGTGTGGCATTAAGGAGCCCTGGTAGAACTGAAGCCAATGGCAATCAGTGAGAAAACTCTCAACTAATTGGAGTCATACTTAGCCCAAAGGAAGATGGATTTGGTTGTTGGAGACCAATCTTTTCAGTCTCAGGACATCACTGCAAGAGTCCCTCAGGGTAATGTCTTAGGCCCAACCATCTTCAACTGCTGCACCAATGACCTTCTCGCCATCATGAGGTCAGAAGTGGGGATAATCGCTAATGATTGCACAATGTTCAGCACCATTCGCAATTCCTCAGGGGCCGATGCAGTCCATGCCCATATGTAGCAAGACCTGGACTACATTCAGAGTTGGGCTGATAAATGGCAAGTAACATTTGTGCCATACAAGTGCCAGGCAATGACCATCTTCAACAAGAGAGAATCTAACCATCATCCTTTAACATTCAATAGCATTACCATCTCTGAATCCCCCAGTGTCAACATCCTGGGGACTTACCATTGACCAGAAATTGAACTGGACTATCTACATAAATACCATGGCTACAAGAGCAGGTCAGAGGATTGGAATTCTGTGACATGTAACTTACTTCCTGACTCCCAAAGCCAGACTGTCACCAGGCACAAGTCAAGAGTGTGATGGGATATTCTCCACTTTCCTGGAGCTTCAAGAAGCTTGACAACATCCAGGATAAAGCAGCCCACTTGACTGGCATCCACCATCTTCAACATTCACTCTCTCCAACACAGACGCACAGTGGCAACAGGGTGTACCATCTACAAGATGCACAACAGCAACTTGTCAAGGCTCTGTCAACAGCACCTTCCAAACCTGTGACCACTAGAAGGATAAGGGCAGCAGACACATGGGAACATCAACTCATGCAAGTTCCCCTCCATGCCACATACCATAAAGACTTGCAAATAGATTGCCGTTCCTCCACTGTTGCTGGGTGAAGAACCTGGAACTCCCTAACAGCACTGTGGGTGTAGCTACACTACATGGACTGCAGCAGTTCAGGAATGCAAGTCACCATCACCTTCTCAAGGGCAATCTTACTGATCTGTAAATGGTGCTAGCATAGTCAGTGGCATCCACCTCCTGTGAAAGAACAGAAATATATATACACATGTATACTGTTGAAAATGTTTATGTTCAAACACTTCAATATCATTTTGATATAATCCTCAAAGAAATAATGAACAAAGGGCTCAAAGTATTGCATTTGTGAGCTTTAGTCTAATATCTGACAATCCTTAAGAATAAAAAGTAAAGATAAATATTTTAAGTGTTACATTTAACCTCGAAATGATCGCCTCCTAGACTTGTAGATTTAAATACAAAATATTAATATAAGAGTGGCGCGGTTCAGTGGCACAGTGGTTAGCACTGCTGCCTCACAGCTCCAGGGACCTGGATTCGATTCCCGACTTGGGTCACTGCCTGTGCGGAGTTTGCACATTATCCCCGTGTCTGCGTGGGTTTCCTCCGGGCGCTCCAGTTTCCTCCTACAGTCCAAAGATCTGCAGGTTAGGTTGATTGGACATGCTAAATTAACCTTAGTATCCCAGGATGTGATAGGTTAGAGGGATTAGCAGGGTAGCTAGGCGGGAATAGGACCTAGGTGGGATTGTTGTCGGTGCAGACTCAATGGGCCGAATGGCCTCTTTCTGCACTGTAGAGATTCTATGGATTTCAAACTTATACCTGAGCCACTTCTTTATGTGTTGCTTGACATACTTCTATAAAATTCTGTTGGTATCATGTTAATGATGATGTTTGTTATATTTCAATAAGCCAGTTGGTGAAGAATGATGATGGTGCCAATCCATACTCAGTCTTATATTTATTTTACAGAGTGAAATATTACAAATGTGCACCCCAGGCTCGAGGGGCCAAATGGCCTACTGCTGTTCCTTGTCTGTGAGTTTCTAACTCAATCACTCCACAGTTTTCGTTAGTGTCTCTTTCTATGTGTTTAAGTGAAACCCCATTTAATCTCCTCCACCCACATATAATTAAGCACAATTGATACTCAATTAACAAATTTAACTATTTCATTTTAAATAGGTTAACTACTGTGTTGAAAAAAATTATATTTACAAAAATGGTATGAATTTTGGTTCAGCTTTCCTTTCATGAACAGTATTATTTCAAACCCTCGATTTTTAACCTAAGAACTTTGCTGATATGAAGCTAAAGCTCACAGCTAATGCCTTCAAAGGTGAGGTAAAATCCAATTTATAAAATAATCTGCCTGATCCTTCTACAATTGCACCTCCTTTAAACAGAAGAAGCAGATTCTCTGTGGCTTTTGAGACATTTATTTAAAGCCTAACAGAGCAAGTGTTATAAAATATTCCTTTAAAAAGATTAGTCTCACAATACAAAACATCTTGCTGTTTTATTTTGCCTGACTAGTCTTTGCCCTGTAAGTTCAATATTAAGTCCACGATGTATTATCACGTTGTCAAGGATACAACAGACAACAAAGTAATCTCAGCATTTCCCAGGGCTGTACATTGATCTGGGCAATGAAATCAAAGTATCTGCCTCTCAGTTTTGAAATTCCAAACGGGTAGGCTGTGACTATTTGTGTGCTGACGTGTGTTCTGTGACATGTCAGTATTGCCAAAATCATGAACAAACTATTTTTCTTGACCATATGTTTTTTTTCCAAACTTCTTTTTCTAAACCTCTTTGATAATTTTCCATTCATTTTTTTTTATTTCTACGGTAATGAGTGAAATTTTATTCAGTTCATGTATTTGTTCTGAGTTGTAAAATATGAAATAGTTCAACTGAAGCACTCCCACATTAACACACAAGTGGTGTCTTCAGTGTGCTCTAAATCTACAGAGGATTTACATATTAATGACACACCAGGACAATCTGTCTTTCTAACTTTATCACCAAATCTGTTGCCAATTTCCCTAATTTTCCATCCCATATCTGTATAAGAATTCCCACAGATACATGAATATAACAAATTCTCTTGTACCATCCTCCCATCCATTGACTCTGTCTACACTTCCAGCTGCCTCAGAAAAGCAGCCAGCATAATCAAGGATCCCACGCACCCCAGACATTCTCTCTTCCACCTTTTTCCGTCGGGAAAACGATACACAAGTCTGAGGTCACGTACCAACCAACTTCTTCCCTGCTGCCGTCAGACTTTTGAATGGACCTACCTCATATTAAGTTGATCTTTCTCTACACCCTAGCTATGACTGTAACACTACATTCTGCACTCTCTCCTTTCCTTCTCCTCTATGTACTCTATGAACAGTATGCTTTGTCTGTATTGCACGCAACAAACAATACTTTTCACTAATATATGTGACAAAAATAAATCAAATCAAATCAAATCAGGACTTGGCTCTATATGACAGAAAGAGAATAGCCTATAAATTTATTCATGCAGTCCCTTCTCTCTCTCTCTCTCTCGAGTATCTTCATCCCGTACTGTTTTTTTCTCCTTTGGGGAAAGAAGGGTAATTGTTGGATGTATTTCTGGCTGATTATCAGCTCATTGAACCATATTGAAAGGTGGCACTAGGCTTGAACCTGGAGCTTTTGGCCCAGTGGTAGGGGCCTCACAAGGCCTCCTCATGCATCCCACGAAAAGACATTACTTTGCACTAAATGATTTTGCAGAACGTGGAGCATTCCTCTTATCCACTGGATCCTCTCTAAATATTCACTGCTACAGTGAAAGCTCTGTAAATGATGGCCTGGCTGTGGTCAGAAGATATACACACAAGACTATCTATGTCAAGACTGAATGCTTAAGTAAAAAGGTTACATTTTGTGTGACAAAGAATTATTCTATAAGACCATAAGATGTAGGAGTAGAAGTAAGTCATTTAGCCTATTGAGTCTGCTTCACCTTTCAATGAGATCATGAATGATCTGATAATCCTCAACTCCACTTTCCTGTCTTTTCCCAATAACCCTTGATTCCCTTACTGATTAAAAATCTGCCTATCTCGGCCTTGAACATATTTAATGACCCAGCCTCTACAGCTCTCTGGGATAAAGAATTCCACAGACTTACCACTCTCTGAGAGAAGACGTTCCTCCTCATCTCTGTCTTAAATGGGTGACCCCCTCACGCTGAGATTATATTCTCTGGTCCTAGGCTCACCAAAGCCTCTCAGCATCTACTCTGTCAAGCCCCCTGAGAATCCTCTGGGGGTGATTTTCAGCCCGTGTTAGCTTCAGATAAAATGGTGATGGCGACGGTAAGTACGGTGATAATTGGGAAACATGATTCTCACCAGCGAGTGAGACTGCACTTCCCAATTTTCCACACCCCTCGCCGCTGACATCACAAGATTTATGCTCATAAAGGGTGAGAACCTGATTTTAATATTTTGAACACATTTCAATGTAATTACCAAAACACTCCCTTCGCCCGCAAATGATGCCCTCACTGAATATTCAAAGCTCACCGATGTGACGATGTGATGTCAAGGTTTACAACAACTTTTTTAAAACGTGAATCAGTCAAGGGGATCCCAAGGGCTCAAAGGCAAGTAACGCCCCTGAGGAAGAGTGACATGCCAGCTTGGTTCATGTTGGCACTGGTGGGTTGGCACTGGCAGATTGGAGTGCCAAACTGGCAGTGCCAATCTGTGCCAAGGAGCAGTGCTGGAGGCAGTGCTGGGTAGGCTCTCTGGGGAGTCCCATGCATTGGAGGGGGGGGGGACAGATTTCCCATTATGTGTAAAGAGTGGGGGGGGGGGGAGCACAGCAAAGCCTTTGCGTGAGGAACTTTCAGGCATAGGGGTGGGGGAGGGTGGGGGTGGAGCCCTGAAATCTCCATGGTGGGGAGTGGGGGGGAGTTGAACTTTAGCACTGACTTCAGCCCTTTAAAGATTGTCCCCCAATACCTGTGGGACTGGTCTTGCTGGCTCCAACAGGCCCCATCCCACCAGGCATGGTGGCAAAAAATCTTGCCCACTTTTTTTCAAAGAGGATCAAGATGTGGACTAAAAACTCGGCAGTACAGTTGGAGAGTTCCACGCCAGTTTTCAGTCTAGAGCCTAACACTTTGAAAGAATATGGGAAAATTCTGCCCTGTATGTCTCAATAAGGTCACCTCTCATTCTTCTAAACCTCAGTGAGTACAGACCCAACCTACTCAAACTTTCCTCATCAGAAAATCCTTCCACACTTGGGATCAACCTGGTGAACCGTCTCTGGACTGCTGCCAAAGCAGGTACATCTTTCAGAGGAATGTACAGAAGCTAGAACATCTGTGTGCACCCAATGGTGTGGGGGTACTGGCCAAGTGGCCTCTACGTATCTCTGGTGCACCCTTACGAGCCTGGATTTCTTTTCCTGCAGGAAGCCAGGGTAAAAGGAAACTTTAGAAGGGAACTCCATTGTGACTTAACTGAGGGGGACCGGGAGGGGGGAGCATCACAGCAGGTGACAGAAAGAGAAGTGGTAAAGCAGTTAGGAGGTGCAATCTGACAGACACATAAAGATTGCTTCCAACACCTAACAAATCTGGATGCCTTATATATACTCGCATGATTCCCACTGAGTACACGTGAGGTGCTAATGACAGGGAAATATCTCGGCCACCATTTTAGGATGGACACCCCTTCTGTCTGCCAGACAGGACTAGAGAATTGGAAAGACATTAACGTGAGCAAATAAACACAGCAGCAAATCTCTACCTCATTTGTTGCCCCTGTCTGCCACCCAAATGTCATCTGTTTCTCACGCGGTAAGAGGAGGAAAGTCTCGGTTCCGGTCTTAATGACAAAATCATTGGCAGCCTATTTTTTACTGGAAAAAAACCCAGAACAGCCCTGAATTGTTTTTATAACATGGTGTACACAGGTAATGCAGTGGTGCTTTCCTGCATGATTTACAGTAGCGCACAAACAAAATAACAGGTGGGAAAATCACTGATTCATGAAGATGGCCGCTGACTTGCTATCACCCCTCGTCCTACTTACTGTCCAGTTTCACCCCCCCGGGTCCCTGAAATAGAAATATTCCATCCCCCAGCACTAATCCCTTAACTCAAAGACCACAAAGTCGCCAAGATATATACACACTCCATCACTTAGATCTTAATGCCACTCTGGGGGTGTTTGGTGTGAGGGGTGCAAAATTACAGGCTCCCTACTTAACATTTTTTTTCCTCAGAAATCAGTGGGCCTTAGTTTCACTGGAAAGTTGGCTTGTGCTGCTGAGTAAACATGTCGAGTGAAGGAATGTAACACTCGGTTCTGTCAACAGGAATGACAGCTGCTGACTGGCTCCAGCAAGCTGCTGCCACACACAGAACAAAGACAAAGTCAAGGTCAGAAATGGAACACACTGCCAGGGATCTACATGCTGTAGAAATAAATCAGAATTATTGAAGATTAGATTCTTCCTCCAGTTGGTAGAGTAACCGATATATCAGAATTCCCATATGAACAATTGATTCATTATCTACTATAATTCACTTCGTGGTTGCAAAACTCGATTCCATGGCCCACTGGATTTGATGCTATTAGAGCCAACTGAGGCAGAAATAGCAGAGGATCCATTCCTGACATAGAAACATAGAAAATAGGAGCAGGGAAGAGGCCATTCGGCCCTTTGAACCTGCTCCGCCATTCATTATGATCATGGCTGATCTTCCAACTCAATCGCCTGATTCCCCCCATACCCTTTGATTCCCTTCATCTCAGATGCTACACCTAACTGCTTCTTGGAAACATTCAGGCCACAATCTTATCAGCTCTTATCATTTTCCTACCAGTTGATTGACAAAGTGAGCCGGTAAGATAGGCCGAGAGGATCCTGCTCGGTTTTTCTCCTCTTGTGACCTTAATGGCACTGATTTGCTGGCAAAATCAGCTTTATGTCCAGAAAGGGCACAAAGCTGATTTAAATATTTATGACATTATTTAAATGTCATTCGTGAGTTCCACTTACGATCGTCCAGGCTCACTAGGACTTACCCCCTCACTGGTCATGGTGCTCGCTGGTGAGAACCACATATGGTCCCCACCATCCAGCATCAGATGTGATGGCCTCGCCAGGGGGATCGGAGGCAATTGAAGCCCCCTGGGTGGTCGGTGGCAGGGCTGGCAGTGCCCCTTGGGCAGTGCCAGCCCAGCAGTGCCCGCTTGGCACCCTGGCACTGCCCACCGGGGATCCTGGCAGTGCCGGGGCAGTGCTAAGTAGGTGGGACCTGATGGGGGTGGGACATGAGGGGGAGAACTGAGAAGATTGGAGTTATGATGGGGGTGGAGACACCAGGGAGCGCCACAGGGAGGGAGGAAGGGGATAACTCTGCAGGGGGGATTTGATTGGTGGCGATGGGGATCAGGAGGGTATTGATCATTGGGACCAGTGATTGGTGGGGTTGATTGGTGGGGGCAGCGATTGGTGGCAGGGGGGGGGATGATGTTCATGGGGTGTGGGGAACTCTGTAGGATGGTGACTGGGGAGTGGGGGGAAATCTCTCCAGCGGCGGCGATCGGGGGAGTGGGTGGAAGTCTGCAGAGGCGGCAATTGGAGTGGTGGGGGAAACTCTGCAGCGAATGTGATCAGGTTGGTGGGGGGAACTCTGTGATGGGGGCGATCATGGGGGATGTTGGGGGATATAATATACACCAATGGTCTGCTCCATATGTTCCAAATTGCAGCATGGTTCTCATTGTAGGAGTGCTGGCCACATGTGGTCAGCCACATGTACAGTGAATAGCCCTTGTAGCTAAACAGTTACATTTTGATTTGATGTACTGCTCAAAGAAGGTAGCAACTGTGTGTAATAGCACAGGGTAAAAGCCTCATGGCTGCTGCTAGGATACGGAACGTTCACCAACACCTGTTCTGGGCATCCCTGCACAACAACTTCAAATAACCAATGGCTGTCAAGACAACTGTGGCTCTCAATTTCTACGTCAATAGATCCTTCCATATTGGAGCAGGCAACATCACCAACACTTCACAGTTTGCTATCCATCATTATATCTGAGTGG